>NC_092334.1:148112500-148712500 GCF_046630445.1 Rutidosis leptorrhynchoides | reverse complement strand
AGTGGGTAGCGGTTCTTGATGGTAAGTTTGTTCAACTCTCGATAGTCGATACACAATCTGAATGTACCATCTTTCTTTTTGACAAACAGAACAGGAGCTCCCCATGGTGATGTACTTGGTCGAATGAAACCACGCTCTAAAAGTTCCTGTAACTGACTTTGTAATTCTTTCATTTCGCTGGGTGCGAGTCTGTATGGAGCACGAGCTATTGGTGCAGCTCCTGGTACAAGGTCTATTTGAAATTCAACGGATCGATGTGGGGGTAATCCCGGTAATTCTTTCGGAAATACATCGGGAAATTCTTTTACGACGGGAATATCATTGATGTTCTTTTCTTCAGAATTAACTTTCTCGACGTGTGCTAGCACAGCATAGCAACCTTTTCTTATTAGTTTTTGTGCCTTCAGGTTACTAATAAAATTTAACTTCGCGTTGCTCTTTTCTCCGTACACCATTAAGGGTTTTCCTTTTTCTCGTATAATGCGAATTGCATTTTTGTAACAAACGATCTCTGCTTTCACTTCTTTCAACCAGTCCATACCGATTATCACACCAAAACTCCCTAACTCTACTGGTATCAAGTCAATCTTAAATGTTTCGCTAACCAGTTTAATTTCTCGATTCCGACATATATTATCTGCTATAATTAATTTACCGTTTGCTAATTCGAGTAAAAATTTATTATCCAAGAGCATCGGTGAACAACTTAGTTTAGCATAAAAATCTCTACTCATATAGCTTCTATCCGCACCCGAATCAAATAAAACATAAGCAGATTTATTGTCAATGAGAAACATACCCGTAACAAGCTCCGGGTCTTCCTGCGCTTCTGCCGTATTAATATTGAAAACTCTTCCGCGGCCCTGCCCATTAGTATTCCCCTGATTCGGGAAATTTCTACTAAAGTGGCCCAGTTTTCCACATCCAAAACAAACTATGGCGGTGTTATTTGTTCCGACATTATTTGTTCTTTTAGTTCTGTTATGCATTGGTCTATAGATTTCGTACTTCTTCGCGCTATGACCAATTCTTTTACACCGGTTGCAAAATGTCGTGCAGAACCCCGGGTGATGCTCTTCACATCTTTGGCATGGTTGTTTTTGGTTTTTGTTGCCATTGTTGTTATTGAGATTGTTGTTGGGATTGTTATTGTTGCTGTTGTTGTTGTTGTTGTTGTTGTTGTTGTTATTGTTGTTGGGACGGTTATTGTAGTTGTTGTTGGGACATTTTTTGAAGTTGTTGTTGCGATTGATGTTGCGGTTATTGGGATAGTTATTGCGATTGTGGTTGTGATTGTTGTTGTCGTATTGGTGACTCTTGTCATTGGTTTCTTCCCACTTTCTCTTGACTTGTTTCATGTTAGCCTCTTCGGTCGCCTGCTCTTTAATCATTCCTTCAATATGGTTCACTAATTTGTGAGCCATTCGACTTGCCTTTTGTATGGAGGCGGGCTCGTGTGAACTCACATCTTCTTGAATCCTTTTCGGTAATCCCTTTTACAAATGCGTCGATCTTCTCTTCTTCGTCTTCGAACATTCTGAGACACAATAGGCACAATTCTGCGAATCGTCGTTCGTACGTGGTGATATCGAAACCTTGCGTTCGTAATCCTCTAAGCTCTACCTTGAGCTTATTGACCTCGTTTCTGGGACGATACTGCTCGTTCATCAATTGCTTAAATGCTGACCATGGTAGTGCGTAAGCAGCATCTTGTCCTACCTGTTCGAGATAGGTATTCCACCATGTTAATGTCGTACCTGTGAAGGTATGCATAGCGTACTTAACTTTGTCCTCTTCAGTACACTTACTTATGGCAAACACCGATTCAACCTTCTCGGTTCACCTTTTCAATCCAATTGGTCATTTGGTTCCATCAAATTCCAAAGATTTGCAGGCAGTGAATTCTTTGTAGGAGCATCCTACACGATTTCTTGCAGAATTAGTTCCACTGCTAGATCCAGAGTTATTGTTATTTTGCATCGCAGCCTGTACTGTGATGCCCCGTACAAAACCATCGTGTACGAATCATCAACAACAGGATCATTACAAGGTTAAGTACTATATGCTGTAATTAAAGAAGTTGCATTCACGATAAAAAGATGATGTCATAATCGACATAAAATGTTTTACACCAACAGTATGCTTCTACGAATAGCAAGCATGAATAAATGTATGTGACCCTTAGGTCGTTACAAAACATAGTTTCAAATGTATTAAAGTTTGAATGCAAGATAAACAGTTCATGCGGTGATAACACTAGAGCAGCGGGTGTCTACGGCAAGACTAGTACACAGTGGAAGCAAATAACCTTAAGCACCTGAGAAAAACATGCTTAAAAACGTCAACACAAAGGTTGGTGAGCTATAGTTTAAGTATAACAGTATGTAAGGTAGGCCACGAGATTTCAGTGCTACAAAGAGCGTTTCAAAACAGTATGATAAAGTATATGTTAACCGTGGGCACTTGGTAACTAACTTAACGTTTATACCCCCTGAAAGTACACTTGGCAAGTGCGTATGTTTACGAAGTATTAAACACTCATTAAATGCTAGCGCTACTAGCCCGAGTGGGGATGTCAAACCCTATGGATCCATATCTAAGATTCGCGTTCACCGGTTCAAAAACCAATGACTAAACGTTACTGAGCTAAAGGGAATGTTTCTGCCGTTGTATAACCCACACATATATAAGTTTAAGTACTGGTGCCTAGTATGTAAAACATAAAATCCGCATGTATTCTTAATTCCCAAAATAAGTTAAAGTAAAAAGAGAATGCTATAACTCACAATGATAAAGTAGCGGTAAAATATGACTCGGGAAATAAGCAAGTGTGTAGGTTGTCCAAATGGGTCCTCAACCTAAGTCAAATAGTACTAAGTTAGTAAATCGTCTGAATAGGTTTAAAATTATGTAAATAAGGTCTTAAGGGTCATCATCATTCATTATTAAACAAAAGGTGTAAAGTAAGTTTCGTTCATGAAAAGACTTTTAAACAAAGGCTGAGTTCGGTCAGTCACCACGGTGTCTACACCTACTGAAATAAGGTGAGACCAGTGGCCATGGCTCGGTATATGAGTCCTTTAGTTGTGATAAAAATTACAGAAGCAAACTCGTCTTCGTTTGACCGTGGCGACGGTCTAAGTGCGAGTAGGTCAGAATTTTCAGCACAACGTTAAATGGACATAGTGACGATCGGAGGGCCATAAATCCTAAACCGTAACTCGGATTAAGACGAGTCCTATATGAAAAGTTATCTACTCGAACATAGTTATCTGAAAATCATAATTACAGTAGCCCAGGTCGTACGGGTCAGACACATAAACAGTAAAACAATAGGGTCAGTAGGTTCCGGTGGTTCTTTGTGCTCGATGCTTATAATGGTTCTCATCCTTGATGCATATAGCTGCAAGTGTACAACTCGTTGATGTGTTTGCATCATTTTCACCAAGGTTTGACCATCATAACCCAAGTGCAAGTCTAAGACATGAAGCACAACTCACTTAAGTGTTGCAAGTGTTTTGATGAACCAAAGTTACATCAAAGTCTTAGATCTAACACATACATGAACTTTAAAACTAATAATAAGTTACAAACTTGAAAGTGAACTTATTAAATCAAGATCTTAAGTTGTAGAACATAGTTCTTAGTTAGATCTTGAAGATTCAAGACTCAAAAGTCTAGATCAAGCATAAGTATACAAAGTTATAATTAAAGAAAGCTTACTTACATGTTCTTGAACTTTTAAAGTAAATTTTAGTTCAAGAAAGTATGAGATCAAGACTAACTTGTAATACTTGATGATAATGTTAAAAACGAACATATATTTCATAGCATTATCCGTCAATAAAGACAAGCTTTTAGTTGCAATTGTTCTATTTACAAGTGATATTCGTTTAAATAATAAAAGGTGAAGACAAAAGACAGATTCGACTAATTGAAGACGCAAATGACCAAAAAAGCTCAAAATACAAAGTACAATCAAAGTGTTTCCAATTATTGATAAGAAACGTCTCGAAATTACAAGAGTACAAGACGCGAAACGCAAAATACAAGATATTAAATTGTACGCAAGGACGTTCGAAAATCCGAAACCGGGACCAAAGTCAACTCTCAACGCTCGACGCAACGGACCAAAAGTTATAAATTAATTATGTATATAAATATAATATAATATATAATTAATTATATAAATTATATATATATATATATATATATATATATATATATATATATATATATATATATATATATATATATATATATATATATATATATATATATATATATTATATTTATATAATAAAAACCGTCGGCAAAGCTAGGATCCAAAGTGTGTGAGCTGGAATCCAGTGCTCCGCACTCGCGGTACTTTTGTGAAGGAAACCTCAGCACTCACGGAGTGCACAGTATCCAGATGGGGCCTATAAAAGGCAACGCATTTTGCTGAATTCAACACATCTTTTTCCTTTCAATCTCTCACTCGCATATATATTTATATTTATATTATAATTCTAATTTTGATTTTAATTTCTAATAATAAGGGTATCTTAGCGAATGTTGTAAGGGTGTAAGTCGAATTTCTGTCCGTATAACGCTACGCTATTTTTAATCACTGTAAGTTATGGTTAATGTTATTTTTAATTTAATGTCTCGTAGCTAAGTTATTATTATGCTTATTTAATTCCGAAGTAATCATGATGTTGGGCTAAATATTAAAATTGGGTAATTGGGCTTTGTACCATAATTAGGGTTTGGACAAAAGAACGACACTTGTGGAAATTAGACTATGGGCTATTAATGGGCTTTATATTAACTAAATGATACCTCGTTAATTTAATATATAGACTTATAATTTGAAGTTTTTATATATAACCACATACGCTTGACTGGTTACGGTGGGCGGGATATCTATAAATACCAATAATTGTTTATTTTACCGGACACGGAATTGGATTAATAGTTAGTAGACTTGTTGAAACAGGGGTGGATTACATTCAAGGGTAATTGGTGTAATTGTTAACAAAGTAGTAAAACCTTGGTTTACATGCAGTCGATAACCTGGTGTATTCATTAAACAAAGTATTAAGACCTTGTTACAATTCGAATCCCCAATTAGTTGGAATATTTAACTTCAGGAATAAGAATAATTTGACGAAGGCTTTCGCACTTTATATTTATGACTGATGGACTATTATGGACAAATCCGTATGGACATATTAAATAATCCAGGACAAAGAACAATTAACCCATGGGAATAAACTAAAAATCAACACGTCAAACATCATGATTACGGAAGTTTAAATAAGCATAATTCCTTTATTTCATATTTAATTTCTTTTATTTCATATTTAATTGCACTTTTAATTATCGCACTTTTATTTATTGTCATTGTATTTAATTACACTTTTAATTATCGTACTCTTTAATAATCGAAATTTTATTTTATCGCACTTTTATTTATCGCAATTTCATTATCGTTATTTACTTTACGCTTTTAATTAAGTTATATATTTTTTTTTACATTAGGTTTTAACTGCGACTAAAGTTTTAAAAATCGACAAATCGGTCATTAAACGGTAAAAACCCCCTTTTATAATAATAATATCACTTATATATATATTTGTATTTTTATAAATTTAAAACTAATATAGCGTTAAGATTGTTTAAGAGATCCCTGTGGACGAACCGGACTTACTAAAAACTACACTATTGTACGATTAGGTACACTGCCTATAAGTGTTGTAGCAAGGTTTAGGTATATCCATTCTATAAATAAATAAATATCTTGTGTAAAATTGTATCGTATTTAATAGTATTTCCTAGTAAAAATATAACTATTTCCTAGTACACCTCGCACACATCAAGTATTTTTGGCGCCGCTACCGGGGACAACACTTAACGCCGAAGCGAGACGCTATATATATATAAAAAAAATTTAGTTTTTACGTTATTTTTGTAAAAATAGATTTACATAAGTTTTAAATATCAAAAATATAAAAACATAAAAAATATATATATCTTTAATTAAAAAAAGAAGAAGGTATTTTTAGTTATAAAATACTAATAAGTTATTTTATAAGTTTTAGTTATATTATAAAACATTTTCTATAAAATAAAAACAGAAAATTAAAAAACAAAACATAAAAAGTAAAAAAAAAATATAAAAAAAAAACTGAGCCTGCATAAAAATCGACCTTAATCTCATCTGAATCTGGAATATCCGCACTCGCGGTAATTTTTTCCAGCAAGGATTCGCACTCGCGGAGGTTTCTGACAGGTCAACACAGCCAGCATTAATTACGAAATTAGGGTTAATTTTATTATTATTAATATTAATTAGGGTTTTAATTAAATTAATATTTAGTTTAAGTTTTTAATTTATTTGTATTATTAAGTTATAATTAGTTTTATTAAATATATAAACTAATACTTTTATAAAATATTAATATAAAAATAATATTTTTATAAAAATTGTACTTTTTACAACTATAAGTTTTATTTTTAAAATTTCGTATCTTTTTAATTGTTTATTTGTAATATTTGTAATTTTCGCTCGTATTTAGTTTAAGTCATAGTTTTTGCCATAGTTATTTTTATTTCTAGATTTTTAGGCATTGCCGTAAAATCCCTTAAGTGATTTTTCTTTAGACTAAGATTTAGGTGCTTTAGAATTTTGCGACGCCTTTTTAAGTTTTAGTACCTTTTTAAGTTATTGCCATTTTGGATTTAGTTTTTCTTTTAAGCTTTAATATTTTTAGACGCAACTTTTAATTCTTAGTTTTTAGTTCCTTTTTAAGTTTCGACGCGCTACTTTCTTATTTTTATTTTTCGACACTTTTTATTTTTCGACGTTTTTCGACGCGCTCTTTTTCTTTCTTATTTCTCGCCGATCTAGTTTTTAGGACTTAGATTTTTTCTATTTCTTATCTAAAATTTCTTTAAATTTCAAAACGAAAAATTATTTTAAAGTGGTTAAATTGATAGACATCAAAATTTTCTGGTTCGTAGTAATAGTTGGATTTGTACGTGGACCGGGTTATTGGAGCCAAACAGTACTCAATTATATTGAGAACAAACGAATCCTGCCCCTCTGCTGCATCTTTTGGCTATTCGAAACGTGGGCAAAATCAGAAAAGTCTATTAATTTGATAACTTATATAATTTTTCTTCCTTTTTAAAAACTAATAGGATATTCAGTGAATGCACAGAGCAAAACGTTCACCACCTGTAACTCGATCAAGACATCTAGCAAATATTGTCGCCGTTGATTTTTCTTTAGAATCGTCATCTAGTCGACCAAGTACTCCAATTCAAATTTCCAATAATCCATTTTTTAACCCGACCTCACAATTGAGAATCCGGAGAATATTCAGGGATGATTCCGAGATCCTGAACCATTAATCTTTCCTCCGGAACCACCAATCATTCAAACAGAGATTGTTGAGGAACGAACCATTAAATCAGAATCCTCTAGTGATTCAGATTCAACAAATTCAATCATGGAGAATCTAGAACCACTAAGTATGGAAGACCGAATGAGAGCTAAACGCACTGGCCAAGGTCACGCAATTACTCAACCTGACATTAATGCGCCAGATTATGAAATCAAGGGACAAATCCTACACATGGTAACAAATCAATGCCAATTTAGTGGTGCGCCGAAGGAAGATCCAAATGAACATCTTAGTACCTTTAATAGGATCTGCACTCTATTTAAAATCAGAGAAGTGGAGGATGAACAGATATATCTCATGTTATTTCCTTGGACTTTAAAGGGAGAAGCCAAAGATTGGTTGGAATCGTTACCTGAAGGGGCGATTGATACATGGGAAGTTTTAATTGAAAAATTTCTTAAACAATTCTTTCCGGCATCTAAAGCCGTAAGACTTCAAGGAGAAATTGTTACGTTCACACAGAAGCCAAACGAAACTCTATATGAGGCGTGGACAAGATTTGGAAAGTTATTAAGAGGATGTTCGCAACACGGTTTAGACACCTGTCAAATAGTACAAATATTCTACCAAGGATGCGACATCACTACACGAAAAGACATCGATATAGCAGCTGGTGGTTCCATTATGAAGAAAACCTCAACTGATGCTTATAAAATTATTGATAACACTACTTCCCACTCACATGAGTGGCACCAAGAAAAAGATATCGTTAGATCATCTAAAGCAGCTAGAGCCGATTCTAGCCATGACTTAGATTCCATTTCCGCAAAGATAGATGCTGTCGAGAGACCAATGGAAAAGATGAATAAGGATATTCACTCAATACGAATTAGTTGTGAGCAGTGTGGAGGACCACATTTGACAAAAGATTGTCTCAGTATTGAACTAACAATGGAACAAAGAGAGAATGTTTCGTACATAAACCAAAGGCCTGGAAATAATTATCAGAATAATTATCAACCGCCAAGACCAATCTACAATCAAAACCAGAATTATAACCGAAATGTTCCATACAACAACCAACAAGTTCCTAGTAATCACAAGTATCTAACAATACTTACAATCAGTAAAGACCTATTTTTCAAAATAAACCACCACAAACTGATGATAAAAAGCCAAATTTAGATGACATGATGTCGAAGCTAGTTGAATCTCAAACTCAATTTTTCACATCTCAGAAACAAACCAATGAACAAAATGCTCAAGCATTTAGAAATCAACAAGCTTCTATTCAAAATCTGGAACAAGAAGTAAGTAACCTAGCAAGATTGATAGGTGATAGAAAACCGGGAAGTCTACCTAGTGATACTAATGCTAACCCCCCGGAATGAAACAGCTAAAGCCACTACCACAAGAAGTGGTATTACACTTAAACCACCTGAAATACCTGTAATTTCTGATGAAGCTATTCCTACTCCACAAGAACCACAATCTGATCAAGATAAGGAAAAAGAACCGGTAGTTGAAAAGGTTAATGAAGATAACACAGTTAAGGCTAAACCTTATGTTAAACCATACCAACCACCACTTCCTTACCTGAGTAAAATGAGAAAAGAGAGACATGAAGCCGAGCAATCCAAATTCTTGGATATGTTTAAACAGATAAATGTAAATCTTCCTTTCATTGATGTGATTTCAGGAATGCCTAGATATGCTAAATTTTTGAAAGATCTAATTACAAATAGAAAGAAAATGGAAGAACTCTCGGCTGTTACTATGAATGCTAATTGTTCTGCAGTGCTGTTGAATAAGATACTAGAAAAATTATCAGATCCAGGAAGTTTCACAATTCCATGTTTTCTGGGTAGTCTTAGTTCAATAGAAGCATTGGCAGACTTAGGTGCTAGTATAAATTTAATGCCGTATTCACTATACGTTAAACTAGACCTTGGAGAATTGAAACCAACACGAATAAGCATACAACTAGCTGATCGATCAGTAAAATATCCTAGAGGGATAATGGAGAACATGCTAGTTAAAGTTGGTACTTTAGTATTTCCAGTAGATTTTGTTATTCTGGACATGGAAGAAGATTCTCGAGTACCTCTCATATTAGGAAGACCATTCTTAAACACGACCAAAGCAATAATAGACGTGTTTGGTAAGAAACTGACCCTAAGTATAGAGGACGAGAGTGTTACCTTTTCAGTTGATAGAGCCATGCAACAACCGCAATCTGCAGATGATACATGTTATTATATTCAAACTATAGAATCACATGCAGAATTGTTAAAAAATTTTCCAGAATTACAAGGAACAGGAGAATGTTCTTTAGGAGAAGGAACTGAACCAATTGATGAAACTGAAATGTTAGCTACACTTATGGCTAATGGATATGAACCAACAATAGAAGAAATTCAAATGCTAAAAGAAGAAGACATATATCGATATAAATCATCGATAGAAGAACCACCGACATTAGAGTTAAAGCCACTTCCAAACCATTTGGAATACGCTTATTTACATGGTGAGTCTGAATTACCTGTAATAATATCGTCTTCTCTTACTGAAAATGAAAAATCTCAACTCATTTCTGTGGTAAAGGCTCATAAACCAGCTATTGCATGGAAGATTCATGATATTAAAGGAATAAGTCCTTCGTATTGCACACATAAAATCCTTATGGAAGAAGGTCATAAAACGTATGTGCAACGCCAACGAAGACTAAATCCTAATATGCAAGATGTTGTTAAGAAAGAAATTATTAAACTGCTTGATGCAGGTTTAATTTATCCAATTTCTGATAGTCCATGGGTATGCCCAGTTCAATGCGTGCCTAAGAAGGGTGGCATGACTGTCATCACAAATGAGAAAAATGAGCTTATTCCTACTAGGACTGTAACAGGATGGCGTATTTGTATTAATTATAGAAAATTAAATGACGCCACCAGAAAAGATCACTTTCCCTTACCTTTTATTGATCAAATGTTGGAAAGATTAGCCAGAAATAGTTACTATTGTTTTCTTGATGGTTTTTCTGGATATTTTCAAATTCC
Source organism: Rutidosis leptorrhynchoides (assembly GCF_046630445.1). NCBI lineage: Eukaryota > Viridiplantae > Streptophyta > Magnoliopsida > Asterales > Asteraceae > Rutidosis > Rutidosis leptorrhynchoides. The sequence continues at coordinate 148,702,050 of NC_092334.1, read as the reverse complement.
AATAGCACCCGAGGACCAAGAGAAAACCACATTCACGTGCCCTTATGGTACTTTTGCTTACAAACGCATGCCATTTGGACTTTGCAACGCCCCTGTAACCTTTCAAAGGTGCATGATGGCGATTTTTCACGACATGATAGAAGAATGCATGGAAGTTTTAATGGATGACTTTTCAGTCTTCGGTGATACATTTGAATCATGTCTAGTTAATCTTGAACGAATGCTTATTAGATGCGAACAATCGAATCTAGTACTTAATTGAGAGAAATGCCATTTCATGGTTAAAGAAGGCATCGTTCTTGGTCATAAAATTTCAAAGGAAGGAATTGAAGTGGATAGAGCTAAAGTAGATGTAATTGCTAAACTTCCACATCCCACCAATGTTAGAGGAGTTAGGAGTTTTCTAGGGCATGCCGGTTTTTACCGACGTTTCATAAAAGATTTTTCTAAAATTGCCACTCCTATGAATAAACTCCTAGAAAAGGATACTCCATTCATCTTTTCAGATGAATGTATGAAATCTTTTAATATTCTTAAAGAGAAACTCACTAATGCGCCGATCATGATAACTCCAAATTGAAATCTACCATTCGAACTTATGTGCGATGCAAGTGATTTTGCAATGGGAGCCGTTTTAGGACAAAGGATTGAAAAACGATTTCAACCTATTTATTATGCTAGTAAGACGTTAAAAGGAGCACAGACAAATTACACAACTACTCAAAAAGAACTCCTTGCAATTGTCTTTACTTTTGACAAATTTCGTTCATATCTCGTTCTAGCAAAAACGGTGGTCTATACCGACCATTCTGCTCTTAGATACCTATTTTCGAAACAAGATGCCAAACCACGATTAATCCGTTGGATCTTACTCTTACAAGAGTTCGATATTGAAATCCGTGGCCGCTGATCATCTTTCTCGTCTTGAAAATCCCGAATTAGAAGTTCTAAATGAATCTGCCATACAAGACAACTTTCCTGATGAATATCTATTGAAGATAGATTATAATGAAATTTCATGGTTTGCAGACTATGCAAACTATTTAGTATGTGGATTCCTTAAAAAAGGATTATCGTACCAAAAACGAAAGAAATTCTTTAGTGATATAAAACACTATTTCTGGGAAGATCCACATTTGTTTAAAAGTTGTCCCGATGGAATAATACGCCGATGTGTATTTGGAGATGAAGCTAATCAAATCTTAAACCATTGTCACACAGGACCAACAGGAGGGCATTATGGGCCTCAACTTACAGCAAGAAAAGTTTACGATGCTGGATTCTATTGCCCACAATTTTCAAAGACGCACACCTTCTTTGCAAATCCTGTGATGCTTGTCAAAGGGCCGGAAAAATAAGTCAACGTGATGAAATGCCACAAAATGTCATTCAAGTATGTGAAGTATTTGACATTTGGGGTATTGACTTTATGGGTCCATTTCCAAAATCTCATAATAATCTCTACATTCTCGTTACCATTGATTATGTATCTAAATGGGCGGAAGCACAAGCTCTCCCAACTAACGATGCAAGAGTTGTAGTCAACTTTTTAAAACGTCTTTTTGCTAGGTTTGGAACACCGAAAGCTTTAATAAGTGATCGGGGTACTCATTTCTGTAATAATCAACTTGGGAAAGTTCTCAAAAGATATGGAGTAACTCATAAAATCTCCACCGCATATCATCCACAAACAAGTGGACAAGTTGAAAATACCAACCGAGCTTTAAAACGTATTCTAGAAAAAATCGTAGGATCAAATCCGAAGGAATGGTCCATTAAATTGGAGGATGCGCTCTGGGCTTTTAGAACAGCCTATAAAACTCCAATTGGAACCACACCTTTTAAACTCGTTTACGGAAAAGCATGTCATCTTCCAGTAGAAATTGAACACAAAGCATTTCGGTTTTGAAGACATGTAATCTTGATTTACATAAAGCTGGACGTCTACGGTTAAGTCAATTAAATGAATTAGAAGAATTAAGACATGAAGCATATGAAAATTCCTTAATCTATAAGGAAAGAACGAAGAAATGGCATGATAAAAGAATCAGAAGTTCAAAAAAATTTAAAGAAGGAGACAGAGTTCTTCTTTTCAATTCACGATTCAAGCTATTTCCTGGAAAATTGAAATCAAGATGGTCTGGACCATTCATAGTCAAAAGAGTTTTCCCATATGGAATAGTAGAGTTAATAAATTCAAATGGAATTGAATTTAAAGTTAATGGTCACAGAGTTAAACATTACATACATGGTCCAATGGAAGTTGACAATGAAGTCAATCATAATTTCACCACCCAAGAAAACCCTAAAAATGAAAACATAAATATGTTATCAACAACATATGAAAAATCAAAATTGGAAAATAGGGAGGATTCAAATTGGAGTGATGAAGAAGAATTCTTATACAAACCTCCCATTCCAAGAAACGAAGAAAAATGTGAACAAGAAGTTCAAATAGAAGTGAAAGAACCAAGAAAGAACATCCGAAAAAGGTTTACAAACTAACTCGACTTACTAAAGCAGGAGACCCGGGTGAATTTATCATTTCTTGCTTGCTTAATGATGGTGCTGTATATAATGGACTCGCAGATTTAGGAGCAAGTGCAAATATTATGCCTCTTTCCTTATATAAAAGATTAGGTATGGGTAAATTAAAACCAACCAAAATAGGTGTTCAATCATTTGACCTAACCATTAAACACCCGGTTGGAATAGCAAATAATTTACTTGTTAACATGGGAAGTTTGACCTTTGTTGCAAACTTCATAGTGATTAATATGGAGGAAAACCTTGATATTCCTCTAATTTTAGGTCGCCCATTTTTAGCAACCACCGAGGCATTCATTGATGTAAGAGAATGTAGAATGACACTTAGGGATGATGATAAATCGATCACCTTTGTGAACCGAAAGTTTAGATCTCCACCAACCAAAACTGTTAGACCAATAAAAACGCATAAGTGTGGGGAAGATGAAGAAACACTTAATGATGATCCGATCACAAAGAACCCCGTTGATGATAAGAAATTAGATGAACCCGTTTTTAACAGTTCAACGAAGAAACTTTATAAACGGATTCACGATGCTAAGATTAAGGGAAACTTTAAGTTATGTAACCGATTAATATCCAATTTATCGCCAAAAGAAAAGGCGATGTTAGTTGAATTTGTGAAAGCTACGGAGGAAATCAACAAATGGATTGAAGAAAAAGTCAGAGATATACAAATTGTTGATAATCCAATTGAAAATAACGTTAATCACAATTTCAACACCACATCTAACTAAGTGTGGGGAGGTTTCTAATCTTTTTAGGGTAATATGTATTTCTGTTAGAGTTAGATGTTCTCTTTTCGTGTAGTTCTCGAGAATGGAATCCGAATGGTCTTTCCCTAGCAGACCCTAAAGAACTAGTCTTCTCCCCCCATTCTGAATTTTTAATTTTTTTTAGGTTTCACGAGATGAAGACTTCCTGTGAATTAAACCATGGTCTAATGCTACACGCTTTGATCACTAAACGTAATAATGACACCCTTCCAAGTGAATTGGTATCATTAATCAGAGGTAAATTGGACGGAGTAAGAAAAGAATCTAGGAACGAAAATAATAAGTTACAGTTTGGTAAAGGAAAATCGAAATCCGCAGCGAAAAGAAGAGCACGATACCTTGAAAGATGTCACAAATGCGGAAAATTGTCATACGAAGGAAAATGTTTGACGAATCAGACATATTCCAATACCGAATTCGTTACTTTATGCAGAGATGGACCGTTCATATGTTTCGAAGAAAAAATGTTGAATGCTCGAGGTTACGCCTATGTAGCTATGGAAAACCAATTACTCCGACTATCTTATGAGTGGGCTAAAGCAGGTCACTAAGAATTCTATTTCACAGGTAAGTATATACAGTTTTTATTTTTATTTTTATTGCTTTTAACCTTTTGATAATAAACGCTAAATTGTTCGCTATAAAGTATTAAATTGGTACTCAATAAAATTAGGTTTTGTGATCGAATTTATTGATATCATACAAAAATTTATTACATCACTGCGAAATTTACCGTTTTTTCTTAAGGTATAAATATCTTTAATCAATCAACCCAAAATATTTCAAAAATTCGTCATGAGTTAAACTAGGTTATGTAACCGAAATTACTTTACCGAAAAGAGGGGCGTATATTTTTGATAATATTTGATTGATTAAAGTGGGAAAAAAGACCAAAAAGATTTTTAATTTTATTTTTACTTTGTTTTTAAAATTAATATTAAAATAATATTGTAAACTTTTTAAAATTAATATATTTAAAATTGTAAATATTTGAAAAATTAATATTTTTAATATAAGTTTGTTGTATAAAAACAAAAATATAATAAAAGTTTGGTGTGAATTTTCAATTTTATTAATATGAATTTTTAATTTTATGCATTTTAAATTAAGTTTGGTGTGAATTTAAAAACAAAAATTTACTTTATTTCGATAAGTTAAAAACATGATTTTTAAAATTCGTCGTAAGTTGAAGACTAGGTCATTGAACCGAAATTGCTTTACCCAAGGGAGGGGCGAGAACTTTTATTATCATTATTTTTAGCCTTATTGAATTAAAGTATGCCAAAAACATTTAAAAAACCCAAAAATCTTTACTTTTAAAACTGAGCTTTAAAAATTGACAAATTTTAAAATTTTGTCGAGGGACGGACTAGGACATCGTTCCGAAACGCCCTCATCCTAAAAAGAAACAAATTTTTAAAATTTAATTTAATTATATGTTTTATTAAGTATAAAGTTTTTATAAAAAAAAATGTGATGAACAAATGTGATGAACAACAAGACGGAATGAACAAATGATGTGCACCATTTATCATTCAGCAAACAAACGCCAATATGTTTGGAAACCTTGGTAAAATTTAATCATTTTTTTACGCTAATCACCCTCAATAATTTAAACTGTTACTGATTTCTTGCAAATGAGGGCATTGCAAGATCTTAAGTGTGGGAAGGGGTTAAATTCTTTCGAATTTTTAAATTTTTTTTTATACACTTGGTTGCCATTAAAAGTACTAGTAACGCAGTCGTTGTATTAGAATCTAGTGCTCTCTGATAATAAAGAACAGCCCTAGTCTTATATACTGACTACCCAATTCTAGTAAAAATTTTCAAAATGAACTCAAAATCATGTTTATACATATTTATGAACGATAAAACTAGGTGTTAACACCGAAATTATTGTTACCTCGGAAAGGACATAAATTGAGAAATAAACTAAAATGTTAGAATTTATTTAAAGTGTGAGAAAATCTACCAAGTTATTTAAAACATATATCACATATTTTTGTACAAATAACTGAAGATACTTTTGCTTTGGACTAATCTAAACAGTTTTACCCAATTTACTATAATATATATGAAAGAAAGATGGATCTACACGATGAATCATTTCCATCATTAAAAGGAAGTAAAGTCTTCCGAAAAAGAAACGCGCTTCTTGATTTAGGTCATGAAGTTGTCGTCCAGACCAGCTGTAGGTTGACGAAAAATATAGAAAAGTCATCACTAAAATCAGCAGGAAATCCATGGACCTCAGCATCAAATAGGGTCGCCAAGTGGTCAGACTTATCCTAACCATGAGAGGATCCGTCTTGTAAAATGGGGAGGACGCCGTGCAAATTAGCTGGATAAGACTAATGAATCAGATCCCCAGAAAGGATAATCTCCTTAAAAGATCAAAAATCAGCTTTTAAGACTGATATTACTCAATCCTAGAGATTGACTTTTAAAGATTGAGAATTACAAATTCATGGAATTCGATGATATCTAAACACGAGCTTGAACGAGAAAATATTTTGATCAAAATTACAAACCGATTTGTTTTCTGAAAACCCATTTTCAATGCGTTCATTACCATTGAACGTAAAATCCTAGCAATTCACCTGGAATTCATTAAGGTCACCTGAACCAAATCGGGTGTCAACCGTAAGAATGGTGGTTGCATAGCATGGTCAAAGACAGGATCTTGTGCCAAACCTAAAAATTATAGGGTGAGCTTTACTATTTCTCCTACCAAGGATAGTAATTGTATTCGACACATTATAGACCATAATTAAAAGCATGTCAGGGGACATTGCCTTAACAGTTGCTTGTTCAACGCTTTCCTTTACAACTGGACGGTAGTTTACCAAAAGGTAATATACGGAGCAAGTATACTGGACGTGTTGCTTTCCCAATACAAGGTTAGTAAGTGGGTGACAAAAAACCGCAAGTTTTGAGCTAAAATACTCAAATCTGAAACCCACTAAACCCACAAAAACAATTTACAAACACCGGTGAAGGGTTATTCCGGAAAACTTATCTAGGATAAAAGCTAGATTTAATTTTCAAAAGATCAAATGTTTTCATAAAGATCCAATTTCTTTAAGGATCTAAATTTTCATAGTCATGTGGGACTGTAAACCACAACGTTACTATCATTGTTTATACCGCCGTATAGATATCACTGATGTACAAAGTGTGAAGAATAAAGAAGTGATTCTAGTATTTTTATTTCAAGACTATATTGCTTGAGGACAAGCAACGCTCAAGTGTGGGAATATTTGATAATGCTAAAAACGAACATATATTTCATAGCATTATCCGTCAAGAAAGACAAGCTTTTAGTTGCAATTGTTCTATTTACAAGTGATATTCGTTTAAATAATAAAAGGTGAAGACAAAAGACAGATTCGATGAATTGAAGACGCAAATGACCAAAAAAGCTCAAAAGTACAAAGTACAATCAAAGTGTTTCCAATTATTGATAAGAAACGTCTCGAAATTACAAGAGTACAAGACGCGAAACGCAAAATACAAGATATTAAATTGTACGCAAGGACGTTTGAAAATCAGGAACCGGGACCAAAGTCAACTCTCAACGCTCGACGCAACGGACCGAAAGTTATAAATTAATTATGTATATAAATATAATATAATATATAATTAATTATATAAATTATATATATATTATATTTATATAATAAAAACCGTCGGCAAAGCTAGGATCCAAAGTGTGTGAGCTGGAATCCAGTGCTCCGCACTCACGGTACTTTTGTGAAGGAAACCTCAGCACTCGCGGAGTGCACAGTATCCAGATGGGGCCGATAAAAGGCAACGCATTTTGCTGAATTCAACACATCTTTTTCCTTTCAATCTCTCACTCGTATATATATTTATATTTATATTATAATTTTAATTTTAATTTTAATTTCTAATAATAAGGGTATGTTAGCGAATGTTGTAAGGGTGTAAGTCGAATTTCTGTCCGTGTAACGCTACGCTATTTTTAATCACTGTAAGTTATGGTTAATGTTATTTTTAATTTAATGTCTCGTAGCTAAGTTATTATTATGCTTATTTAATGCCGAAGTAATCATGAAGTTGGGCTAAATATTAAAATTGGGTAATTGGGCTTTGTACCATAATTGGGGTTTGGACAAAAGAACGACACTTGTGGAAATTAGACTATGGGCTATTAATGGGCTTTATATTATCTAAATGATACCTCGTTAATTTAATATATAGACTTATAATTTGACGTATTTATATATAACCACATACGCTTGACTGGGTACGGTGGGCGGGATATCTATAAATACCAATAATTATTTATTTTACCGGACACGTAATTGGATTAATAGTTAATAGACTTGTTGAAACAGGGGTGGATTACATTCAAAGGTAATTGGTGTAATTGTTAACAAAGTAGTAAAACCTTGGTTTACACGCAGTTGATAACCTGGTGTATTCATTAAACAAAGTATTAAGACCTTGTTACAATTCGAATCCCCAATTAGTTGGAATATTTAACTTCGGGAATAAGAATAATTTGACGAAGGCTTTCGCACTTTATATTTATGACTGATGGACTATTATGGACAAATCCGTATGGACATATTAAATAATCCAGGACAAAGAACAATTAACCCATGGGAATAAACTAAAAATCAACACGTCAAACATCATGATTACGGAAGTTTAAATAAGCATAATTCCTTTATTTCATATTTCATTTCTTTTATTTCATATTTAATTGCACTTTTAATTATCACACTTTTATTTATTGTCATTGTATTTAATTGCACTTTTAATTATCGTACTCTTTAATTATCGAAATTTTATTTTATCGCACTTTTATTTATCGCAATTTCATTATCGTTATTTACTTTACGCTTTAAATTAAGTTATATTTATTTTTTTTACATTAGGTTTTAGCTGCGATTAAAGTTTTAAAAATCGACAAACCGGTCATTAAACGGTAAAAGCCCCCTTTTATAATAATAATATCACTTATATATATATATATATATTTGTATTTTTATAAATTTAAAACTAATACAGCGTTAAGCTTGTTTAAGAGATCCCTGTGGACGAACCGGACTTACTAAAAACTACACTACTGTACGATTAGGTACACTGCCTATAAGTGTTGTAGCAAGGTTTAGGTATATCCATTCTATAAATAAATAAATATCTTGTGTAAATTTGTATCGTATTTAATAGTATTTAATAGTATCCATTCTACGATTTGACAAGCAAAAGGGGAGGGGTGAGTTGTCTACTAGTTCCTTGTGTGCAAAGTCTTAAAAAGTTGGTTAATAAGGGGTGTATGCATGGGAAGGTGTTGTAAGTATCATGTAACTATATTCCTTATGTACTTAATCAATCTAGTTAAGATCAAATGTAATACTTACATGTTAAATGGGCTAATAAGTCCACTAAAGAAGTTGGGTGGGCTCTTTAAGTCCACTAACATTAATTAAAGCCCAAGTTTCAAGTAATTAACAAGTTAATCCAACTAAAGCCCAAGTAATTAACTAATAACCTTAGTTAATTAAATTGATTAATAAAACTTAATCATGAATGTAAATAATACTTAAAAATATTATTCGTGCAAGTTTCATGTGTCACAAAGACGTTTTGGGCAATTAAAGTCAAGTACGGGCAATCATGGCAACATGTAAATGTAATAACATACATTCGTTTAATGACAAGTATTAATAATATCAATTATTAATAAATAAACGTTGGAAAATCCAGGGTCGTTACATTACCCACCTGTTAAAGAAAATTTCGTCCTGAAATTTAAGCTGAGGTAGATGGAGGAGTCGGGAAAATGTGAGGATACTTCCGCATCATTTGATCCTGTCGCTCCCAAATAAACTCAGTTCCTCGTTTGGCATTCCATCGTACTTGGACGATCAGAATCTTGTTGCGTTTCAAAGTTTTGATCTCACGATCCATAATTTCAACAGGCTCTACCACAAAGTGGAGTTTGTCATCAATAATAAGTTCTTCAAGTGGTATGATAAGTTCGGGTGCAGCAAGACACTTCTTCAAGTTCGACACGTGGAAGGTAGGATGAACTGAGCTCAATTGTGCTGGTAGATCCAAACGGTATGCAACGAGTCCAACACGTTCCAAGATTTCAAAAGGACCAATGTATCGTGGGTTTAACTTTCCACGTTTTCCAAAACGGATTACACCTTTCCAAGGTGCAACCTTCAACATTACACGGTCGCCCACGTTGAATTCAAAGTCTTTACATTTAAGATCAGCATAACTCTTTTGGCGATCACGGGCAGTCTTAAGTCTAGCTTGAGTCTGAGCAATCTTCTCCGTTGTTTCATGGACTACCTCGGGTCCGGTGATTTGCTTTTCGCCTACTTCGGCCCAACAAATAGGAGATCGGCACTTACGGCCATACAACGCTTCAAAAGGTGTGGCATTAATGCTCGAGTGATAACTGTTGTTGTAAGAAAATTTGGCGAGTGGTAAATGTCTTTCCCAGGCCTTTCCGAAATCGATAACACATGCACGCAACATGTCTTCCAAGGTCTGAATCGTTCGTTCACTTTGCCCGTCAGTCTGAGGGTAATAAGCAGTACTCATGTCAAGATGAGTTCCCATGGCTTCTTGCAAAGAATGCCAAAATCTAGAAGCAAAACGGGGATCGCGATCGGAGATGATCGATAAAGGTACACCATGACGAGATACAACCTCTTTGATGTATAATTTAGCAAGTCTCTCCATCGTATCCATTTCCTTCATAGCCAAGAAGTGTGCAGATTTAGTAAGGCGGTCAACAATAACCCAGATGGTATCGTATCCGCCCACCGTCTTTGGTAGCTGATGTTAAAGCTAAGGGGTATAAAATACTATTAAATTTTACAACGAAATACTATTAAATACGATACAATTTTACAAAAGATATTTATTTATTTATAGAATGGATATACCAAAACCTTGCTACAACACTTATAGTGTAAGACCCTAATATTTATTATACGGAAGTGTAATTATGCTACATAAAGTGCAGGAAGCATTGTGTAATTAAACAAAGCTCAGATTCTGCCCAGACATGGGTGCGCGCCGCGCACACCCATGGGTGCGCGCCGCGCACGAGCCCAGCGACAGAATTCTGTTTTTTCTATTTTGGGTTTAATGAGGGGCTTTTTGGTCTTTTCACTTGAGGCCAGATGTGAAGCCATATCAGCTGGTTAGATTCAATTTTGGATCACATTTCACATCCATTAACACTCTCAAATCATTCTAGAGAGAGAGGGAGATTTCTAGAGAGAGATTTGGGGTTTTGGAGAAGAAGGAGCTTGAATTGATCAAAGTCTCGGGTTTTAAAGTTGTTCACCTCGTTCCTAGCTACGTTTTGGTGGTTGTGGTAAGTTCTAACTCCGAATTTCATTGTTTGATTTTGATAATCAAGTTAGGGTTTGAACTTAAATTGATGAGAAACCCATTTAAACTCTTGGAGTGAGTTTAGTGATGCTAGTAATCGGGTTTGTTGTTATTGTTGGTGGATTTTGGGTTGGTGAACTAATTGGCCATGATTAGGACTTGAAATTGGGTTTAATCACTTAAGTTAGTGATTATGGAAGTATTGAAACCCATTTAGGGTTATTTGGTTGACTAGTTTTGACTTTGGGTCAAAATTAGGGTTTAGTGATGATTATGACCCAATTGGCGATTTAATGAGGTTTATAAACTTAAAATGGATTAAGTTGAAGTATAAAACCGAGTTAAAGGTGTTTTGGTGTCAAAACTTGTAAATGGTGAGATTTTGACCTTATGCGGATGGTGGCTCGGGTAAGCGCGAGGATTAGAGGACTTGCATAGTTGCTTTAGAAGATCTTGATTTTGGATTGATTAGGATTGGGTAGCGTATCCCCAATCGCCATGCTTGGTCTTTATTTTGTGTTAAAAATCATGTGGTCGAAAACTTGTATTTTGTACGAAAGTCGTAAAACGGCCGATGTGGGCCCGGTCTCGTAAAACTCATTTTATTATTGGAACGTGTTAGTTTTAACTAATATAAATTGTTGTGAAAAGTGTTTGGTCTAAAAGTGGCTTGGTAGAAACGCTTAACAACCAAACACCAAAACCATTTTCGTGGCTTGGTAGAAACGCTTCCCAAATACTAAGGAATGCTTGGTTGCACCAAGTCTTACGCCCTTCGCCCGTCAATCAAACATCAACATAGGGTACTTCCATTAGGAACGTCACCCATAGCATAACAAATTGTTGTGAAAAGTGTTTGGTTGTTTGGCGTTTCTACCAAGCCACTTTTAGACCAAACGCTTTTCACAACAATTTATATTAGTTAAAACTAAAACGTTCCAATAATAAAATGAGTTTTACGAGACCGGGCCCACATCGGCCGTTTTACGACTTTCGTACAAAAAACAAGTTTCGACCACATGATTTTTAACACAAAATAAAGACCGAGCATGGCGATTGGGGATACGCTACCCAATCCTAATCAATCCAAAAGCAAGATCTTCTAAAGCAACTACGCGAGTCCACTAGTCCCACGCTTACCCGAGCAACCGCATCCATGCAAATCTATAAAAATGTAAAGAACGAGAGGGTAAGCTAACGCTTAGTGAGTGAAAATATACTACATACATATATATGCATAAAATGGACACGCCACGAAATAACAAATACCGCATACCGAAGCATCCATATATAAGGCACTATATTAAGCATACCGTACGATCTCTAAGCAACGAGCTAAAGATACAACAATAATTATAAGTTCACCAACGACGATGTGAACAAAGCCAAGAAGCTACACCCGGAGGGTTAGCTACACCACAACAATACATTAATATATAACAATATATATATAACGCACAAGGTTAACCCTTAGCCCAATACTGAGAACCAAGTACCACAATGAAGATTGGCCGAACTACACGAGCCTTAGTAATCCGAAATCACACGAGATTACTATCTTAACAACATCGAGGTTGGCCGAACTACACGAGCCTTAGTAATCCGAAACCACACGAGATTACTACCTCAATAAGATGACCGAACTACACGAGTCACCATGAATCCGAACTACACGAGATTCATTTTGATAAGATGACCGAACTACACGCGTCATCGTGAATCCGAACTACACGCGATTCACTTCTCCAACTCCAAACCCTTCGCCATTGGGGTTATATCATCCACATCACAACCACGTGTGATAGTTTACACGCGAACGCGTACTTCGCCAAAGATGGTCAACCAAAACGCACAACCGTGCCAATTGGACTCATACAAAAGCCCATCAAATCCATCTATATGTGAAGTGAGCTCTATAGCCGAGAATCACTTCACCCGACCCGCACCCATCCTACACATACATATGCACATAGGATATTAACACTCACCTTGTCGCCTAGATGAATGCTTCCAAGTAAACCGCAATTCGCCAATGGAAAGTACCTATTCCATTATCACAAATTCAACAACACACTTAGATTGGATTTACAAACCAACCCAATTTGACACTTAGTGCAAATTCGACCCAAATGCACTTCCAAGTACAAACCGCGCCCAAAATTAACCAATAATCACTAACACAAGTGAGAATGGTCCTAACACGCTAATTAAACCCGAACACAAGTGTTAAAGACTTACAAATCTCCAAATTGCCCATAAACCCTAATTTTGACCCATAAAGTCAAAATCTCACCATTTACAAGTTTTGACACCAAAACACCTTTAACTCGGTTTTATACTTCAACTTAATCCATTTTAAGTTTATAAACCTCATTAAATCGCCAATTGGGTCATAATCATCACTAAACCCTAATTTTGACCCAAAGTCAAAACTAGTCAACCAAATAACCCTAAATGGGTTTCAATACTTCCATAATCACTAACTTAAGTGATTAAACCCAATTTCAAGTCCTAATCATGGCCAATTTGTTCACCAACCCAAAATCTACCAACAATAGGAATAAACCCGATTACTAGCATCACTAAACTCATTTCAAGAGTTTAAATGGGTTTCTCATCAATTTAAGTTCAAACCCTAACTTGATTATCAAAATCAAACAATGAAATTCGGAGTTAGAACTTACCACAACCACCAAAACGTAGCTAGGAACGAGGTGAACAACTTTAAAACCCGAGACTTTGATCAATTCAAGCTCCTTCTTCTCCAAAACCCCAAATCTCTCTCTACAAATCTCCCTCTCTCTCTAGAATGATTTGAGAGTGTTAATGGATGTGAAATGTGATCCAAAATTGAATCTAACCAGCTGATATGGCTTCACATCCGGCCTCAAGTGAAAAGACCAAAAAGCCCCTCATTAAACCCAAAATAGAAAAAAACAGAATTCTGTCGATGGGCTCGTGCGCGGCGCGCACCCATGGGTGTGCGCGGCGCGCACCCATGTCTGGGCAGAATCTGAGCTTTGTTTAATTACACAATGCTTCCTGCACTTTATGTAGCATAATTACACTTCCGTATAATAAATATTAGGGTCTTACAACTCTCTCCCACTTAGAATCGATCACGTCCTCGTGATCCTCGTCACTTAACCAAACGGACCACACTCCACGGTTCTCAAACATAAGTCCCAACCGACCTTCCTAGGCAATTCTTCCCGATGAATCGCCTTTAAAAACTAAATCGTCACCCGCGATTTATCAAATCCACCAATCCGAGCACTAAAACCATGCTCATTCCCTAACATCGGAAAAAAATCAACCAATCTCGTACCGAGATATCAATCCCTTAGCGTACCCTTACCGAGTACAACACTAAAAGCAACCAAGTCTCAACCTAAGGTCAACAACCCGAACGATGAAGACCGAACCAAACGAACCCTTACGGATTACACCAATCACTAAACATCCCTTGTAGTGCGCCATACGACCAATACGCAACTACCGTAACATCATAATCCAACGGTTAGAACCGATAGCGCCCAAAACGACTATGGAAACGCAAAACCCAAGGTGTACGAAATCAACCATCGTCACACCCGTAACAAACATGTGAGCGAAACACGGCTAACGCATCACTAAACATACAACATGGTCCTCACGACCCCACCATCAGTGTATCAAACAACCGATAGATCAAACAACACGGTCCTTACGACCCCACCATTGGTGTATAAAACAACCAATAGATCAAACATCCAGGTCCTTACGACCCCACCATCGGTGTATAAAACAACCGACGGATCACGCAACACACGAAGGCTGGCCGAAAACACACGCGCCTTAGTGAATCCGAACTACACGCGACTCACTACCTTCACAACAACAACAAACGGGAATGGCCGAACTACACGCGCCATAGTGAATCCGAACTACACGAGAGTCACTATCCCAGAGGAATGACCGAGCTACACGAGTCATTTGTGAATCCGAACTACAAGAGACTCACTCCTCCACACAATGACCGAAACCACACGAGTCATTTGTGAATCCGAACTACACGAGATTCACTTCCACAACATCGAGGTTGGCCGAACTACACGAGCCTTAGTAATCCGAAACCACACGAGATTACTACCTCAATAAGATGACCGAACTACACGAGTCACCATGAATCCGAACTACACGAGATTCATTCCGATAAGATGACCGAACTACACGCGTCATCATGAATCCGAAAACACACGCGATCCACAACCATGATGAAGTCAGCGGACCCGAAGATCATGCTTCACCAATCTCAACACCGGATGAAGTCAGCGGACCCAAAGATCATGCTTCACCGATATAACACCACGCTCATGATGAAGTCAGCGGACCCCGAAAGTCATGCTCCACCAATCACATACTCTCATGATGAAGTCAGCGGACCCTAAAAATCATGCTTCATCAATCAACCATACCATAATGAAGTCAGCGGACCCCGAAAGTCATGCTTCATTAATCACAATCCCATGATGAAGTCAGCGGACTCCGAAAGTCATGCTTCATCAATCAACAATCCCACGATGAAGTCAGCGGACCCGGAAGGTCACGCTTCATCTATCACATACGCACTTTCGGCCTCAATCACCGAGTTGTGCAACATCGCGCTCTGCTACACTACAGTGAACCCTAGCGGACCACTAACCATCCATAATCGAGCAAGAACCACCTATATCAAACATAGGTACCGAACAATAATTCTCCAAAAGATAACCCGACACACACCTCCCTTAACCGAAGGATTTCACCTTGCTCGCCAAACACGTCCATTATCTCCCAACGAGATTCACCAACTTACCACCTCGGTGATAATTTACAAATCCAATATCATAAGTACAAGTTAACCGAAATTGCACTCTACTACAAATCGATCCAAACTAGGTCTCGACCAAATTTCCGGATCTACCAATAACATCATCCGAAATATCACACTAAATCTTCCTCGTGCGGGAGTGTAACTCCCCCACTTGGAACCACGTCCCAATTTCACAACTCTTACAACCGCACAATGCTACCACAGGTAGACTTTACCAACAATTGGGCTCACACGACCCATTACCACATCTTGCTCCAACCTTGAGCACACGAAGGATTTTAACCAACCCTTAAACACTTTGAACGAAAAGTCTACCGCAACACAATCGGAGTCGAACACCACGCTAGTAGGTATAAAAGAGGCACCTAATGTCGCATCACGTAGACTCCTTTACCAACATACATCGAGATCAAACACTCGATCTTTTTCGGGTTCCAATCCACCCAACGAACCTCATGGTTCATCAACTTCAACACGAAAGCGAATACGCGCTTAACAATCGAACACCAAAACCCACTTCCATGGTTTGGTAGAAACATTTCCCAAATACTAAGGAATGCTTGGTTGCACCAAGTCTTACGCCCTTTGCCCGTCAATCAAACATCAACATAGGGTACTTCCATTAGGAACGTCACCCATAGCATAACATGCACAACAAAGGCATACTACACAAACTCAAATGGCACTTAATAAATAATCAAAAGACATATTTATTAAATTGAAACGTACCTTAACGTCTCCTTGCCGCACCCGTCCCCGCTAACTTGGGACATTCCGACTTACGATGTCCTTCTTTTTGGCAATTGAAGCACACCATACCATCACCCTTTGGTACCGAACATTCCCAAGACTTGTGACCCCTCACGCCACAATTGTAACATCTAGCCGCACTAGAATCTGACATACCCGTTCGCGTACCACCCGTGCTCACACTTGGACCCTTAGCCCTCTTTCTCGGAGCACCATAAGAAACGACCCTTCGCTCACTTGAAGGTTCATCCTTTTTCGATCGTGAATACGACTCGAAACCTCTAGCCAAGTCGAATAATTCCGAAAACGATTTCGCTTGACCCCGACTAATTTTACTTTTCAAGTCATCATTCAAGGTCCGATAGAAATCCCCCATCAACAAACGATCATTCCCTAAATACTCCGGACAAAAACGAGCCTTCGTCATAAAGGTCGTCTTGAGAGTACTCAAATCCATAGATCCTTGTCGCAAATTTCGCAACTCATTACGCAATTCCCACAAATCGGCCGAAGTCCGGAACTCCTCGAAGAATTCCTCCTTAAAGTTGTCCCACGATAAAGCCATAAACGTCTCGCCACCGACAAGATCAATCTTACCATCCAACCAATCCCTTGCCCTACCCCGCAACAAACTCGTAGCGAGTCTCGTCTTTCTCTCAGGAGGGAAATCAATAGTACGGAAACACCCTTCGACGTCCGAAATCCAAGTTGTGCTTATCAAAGGATCTGGCTTTCCGTCGTACATCGGGGGTTTAGTCCTCATGAAGCTCTTAAGACAACGCTCCATTTCGCTACTACTTTGAAGTTCGGAATACTTCCTATCCATTTCTTCTCGAAACGCACTCATTTGCTCCGCAACGGCGGCCGCAACTCTAGCGTTAAACTCCAAATCGTTCGTCTCGATCCCACTTCCCGTCGCCATTCTAAGGAATGCAAAGCGATTATATCACGAACGTATAAAACCACACACACAACACCGACCCATCTTGATAAACACTCATCGTACATCACTTGTTAGACACGATTTGCACCCGTAATAAGGTTTGCAAGTCCTTATTACGCACACACGCCGCATCAACTCGTTAGTACAACAACCGCCTCGTTCGATGATATAAACAAACACAAACAGAATTCTACGCGATATAAACACACGCGAGAATTACACCACAACACAAATAATATATTAATAATATCCGCATCACTAATATAAACGTTAGTCCACCTACAATCAAGGCACTAACTATAACTCATTCCGACCCGTAATCCTACAAGTCCCGCAACAATTAAGCACACACACAAGTCTAAGTCTAGGCACCTATCTCAAGTCACCTAAATCCCTTAGACCATGCTCTGATACCACTTGTAACAACCCAACCCGTTAACCAACCAAAAAGGCGGAATAAAAAAAATTTTTAAACTGGACAGGAGGGTGCGCGGCGCGCTCCACTGCCTGTGCGCGGCGCGCACAAGGCCTGAGACAGTTCTGATCAAAATGTCCATTTTTCGCGAAAAGATCTTCGACTTCCCGACACTTTTAGACCAAACGCTTTTCACAACAATTTATATTAGTTAAAACTAACACGTTCCAATAATAAAATGAGTTTTACGAGACCGGACACACATCGGCCGTTTTACGACTTTCGTACAAAATACAAGTTTCGACCACATGATTTTTAACACAAAATAAAGACCGAGCATGGCGATTGGGGATACGCTACCCAATCCTAATCAATCCAAAAGCAAGATCTTCTAAAGCAACTACGCGAGTCCACTAGTCCCACGCTTACCCGAGCAACCGTATCCATGCAAATCTATAAAAATGTAAACAACGAGAGGGTAAGCTAACGCTTAGTGAGTGAAAATATACTACATACATATATATGCATAAAATGGACACGCCACGAAATAACAAATACCGCATACCGAAGCATCCATATATAAGGCACTACATTAAGCATACCGTACGATCTCTAAGCAACGAGCTAAAGATACAACAACAATTATAAGTTCACCAACGATGATGTGAACAAAGCCAAGAAGCTACACCCGGAGGGTTAGCTACACCACAACAATACATTAATATATAACAATATATATATAACGCACAAGGTTAACCCCTTAACCCAATACTGATAACCAAGTACCACAATGAAGATTGGCCGAACTACACGAGCCTTAGTAATTCGAAATCACACGAGATTACTATCTTCACAACATCGAGGTTGGCCGAACTACACGAGCCTTAGTAATCCGAAACCACACGAGATTACTACCTCAATAAGATGACCGAACTACACGAGTCACCATGAATCCGAACTACACGAGATTCATTTTGATAAGATGACCGAACTACACGCGTCATCGTGAATCCGAACTACACGCGATTCACTTCTCCAACTCCAAACCCTTCGCCATTGGGGTTATATCATCCACATCACAACCACGTGTGATAGTGTACACGCGAACGCGTACTTCGCCAAAGATGGTCAACCAAAACGCACAACCGTGCCAATTGGACTCATACAAAAGCCCATCAAATCCATCTATATGTGAAGTGAGCTCTATAGCCGAGAATCACTTCACCCGACCCGCACCCATCCTACACATACATATGCACATAGGATATTAACACTCACCTTGTCGCCTTGATGAATGCTTCCAAGTAAACCGCAACTCACCAATGGAAAGTACCTATTCCATTATCACAAATTCAACGACACACTTAGATTGGATTTACAAACCAACCCAATTTGACACTTAGTGCAAATTCGACCCAAATGCACTTCCAAGTACAAACCGCGCCCAAAATTAACCAATAATCACTAACACAAGTGAGAATGGTCCTAACACGCCAATTAAACCCGAACACAAGTGTTAAACACTTACAAATCTCCAAATTGCCCATAAACCCTAATTTTGACCCATAAGGTCAAAATCTCACCATTTACAAGTTTTGACACCAAAACACCTTTAACTCGGTTTTATACTTCAACTTAATCCATTTTAAGTTTATAAACCTCATTAAATCGCCAATTGGGTCATAATCATCACTAAACCCTAATTTTGACCCAAAGTCAAAACTAGTCAACCAAATAACCCTAAATGGGTTTCAATACTTCCATAATCACTAACTTAAGTGATTAAACCCAATTTCAAGTCCTAATCATGGCCAATTTGTTCACCAACCCATAATCCTCCAACAATAGCAATAAACCCGATTACTAGCATCACTAAACTCATTTCAAGAGTTTAAATGGGTTTCTCATCAATTTAAGTTCAAACCCTAACTTGATTATCAAAATCAAACAATGAAATTCGGAGTTAGAACTTACCACAACCACTGAAACGTAGCTAGGAACGAGGTGAACAACTTTAAAACCCGAGACTTTGATCAATTCAAGCTCCTTCTTCTCCAAAACCCCAAATCTCTCTCTAGAAATCTCCTTCTCTCTCTAGAATGATTTGAGAGTGTTAATGGATGTGAAATGTGATCCAAAATTGAATCTAACCAGCTGATATGGCTTCACATCCGGCCTCAAGTGAAAAGACCAAAAAGCCCCTCATTAAACCCAAAATAGAAAAAAACAGAATTCTGTCGCTGGGCTCGTGCACGGCGCGCACCCATGGGTGTGCGCGGCGCGCACCCATGTCTGGGCAGAATCTGAGCTTTGTTTAATTACACAATGCTTCCTGCACTTTATGTAGCATAATTACACTTCCGTATAATAAATATTAGGGTCTTACAGGTTTGTGAAATCGTAGTACACTTTTCGTTCGAAGTATTTAAGGATGGTTTGAAATCCATCGTGTGCTCAAGGTTGGAGCAAGATGTGGTGATGGGTCGTGTGTACCCAATTGTTGGTAAAGTCTACCTTGGTAGCATTGTACGGGTGTACAAGTTGTGGTATTGGAACGTGGTTCCAAGTGGGGGAGTTACACTCCCGCGCGAGGAAGTTTTAGTGTGAGATTTCGGATGATGTTTTTGGTAGATCCGGAAATTTTGTTGGGACCTAGTTTGGTCGATTTGTGGTAGATTACAATTTCGGATAAATTGTACTTATGGTTTGGATTTGAATTATCACCGAGGTGGTAATGTGGTAAATCTCATTGAGAGATAATGGACGTGTTTGGTGAGCAAGGTGAAATCCTTCGGTTAAGGGAGGTGTGTCGGATTCTCTTCTAGAGAATTATTGTTTTGTGCCTATGTTTGATATAGGTGGTTCTTGCTCAAGTGTGTGAATGGTTAGTGGTATCCATTAGGATTCACTATGGCGTAGCAGAGCGCGATGTTATGCTACTCGTCATTCGAGGCCAAAAGGGCGTTGATTGATGAAGTATGACTTTCGGAGTCTGCTGACTTCATCATGGTATTGGTGATTGATGAAGCATGACCTTTAGGGTCCGCTGACTTCATCATGGGAGTATGCGATTGGTGGAGCATGACCTTCGGGGTCCGCTGACTTCATCATGAGCGAGGTGTTATATCGGTGGAGCATAACCTTCGGGGTCCGCTGACTTCATCCGGTGTTGAGATTGGTGAAGCATGATCTTCGGGTCCGCTGACTTCATCATGGTAGTGGATCGCGTGTGGTTTCGGATTCACGATAACGCGTGTGGTTAAAGTCATCTTATTGTGGAAGTGAGTCGCGTGTAGTTCGGATTCACAAATGACTCGTGTGGTTTCGGTCATTGTATTGAGGAGTGAGTCTCGTGTAGTTCGGATTCACAAATGACTCGTGTAGTTCGGTCATTCCTCCGGGATAGTGACTCTCGTGTAGTTCGGATTCACTAAGGCGCGTGTAGTTCGGCCAATCTCGATTGTTGTTGTGGTGAAGGTAGTGAGTCGCGTGTAGTTCAGATTCACTAAGGCGCGTGTGTTTTCGGCCAGCCTTCGTGTGGTGTGATCTATTGGTTGTTTTATGCACCAATGGTGGGGTCGTAAGGACCATGTTGTGGGAACTATCGGTTGTTTATACACCGATGGTGGGGTCGTGAGGACCATGTTGTATGATTTAGTGATGCGATAGCCGTGTTTCACTCACATGTTGTTACGTGTGTGACGATAGTCGATTTTGTACACCTTGGGATCTAGCGTTGTCATGATCGTTTTGGGCGCTATCGGTTTTAACCGTTTGTTATGATGTTACGATAGTTGCGTATTGGTCGTATTGCGCACTACAAGGGATGTTTAGTGATTGGTGTTATCCGTAAGGATTCGTTTGGTTCGGTCTTCATCGTTTCGGGTTGTTGACCTTAGGTTGAGACTTGGTTGCTTTTAGCGTTTTACTCGGTAAGGGTACGCTGAGGGATTGATATCTCGGCACGAGATTGGTTGAATTCTCCACATGGTTTTAGTGCTCGGATTGGTAGATTTGATAAATCGCGGGTGACGATTTAGTTTTTAAAGGCGATTCATTGGGAAGAATTGCCTAGGAAGGTTGGTTGGGACTTATGTTTGAGGACCGTGGAGTGTGGTCCGTTTGGTTAAGTGACAAGGATCACGAGGACGTGATCGATTCTAAGTGGGGGAGAGTTGTAAGACCCTAATATTTATTATACGGAAGTGTAATTATGCTACATAAAGTGCAGGAAGCATTGTGTAATTAAACAAAGCTCAGATTCTGCCCAGACATGGGTGCGCACCGCGCAGACCCATGGGTGCGCGCCGCGCACGAGCCCAGCGACAGAATTCTGTTTTTTCTATTTTGGGTTTAATGAGGGGCTTTTTGGTCTTTTCACTTGAGGTCGGATGTGAAGCCATATCAGCTGGTTAGATTCAATTTTGGATCACATTTCACATCCATTAACACTCTCAAATCATTCTAGAGAGAGAGGGAGATTTCTAGAGAGAGATTTAGGGTTTTGGAGAAGAAGGAGCTTGAATTGATCAAAGTCTCGGGTTTTAAAGTTGTTCACCTCGTTTCTAGCTACGTTTTGGTGGTTGTGGTAAGTTCTAACTCCGAATTTCATTGTTTGATTTTGATAATCAAGTTAGGGTTTGAACTTAAATTGATGAGAAACCCATTTAAACTCTTGGAGTGAGTTTAGTGATGCTAGTAATCGGGTTTGTTGTTATTGTTGGTGGATTTTGGGTTGGTGAACTAATTGGCCATGATTAGGACTTGAAATTGGGTTTAATCACTTAAGTTAGTGATTATGGAAGTACTGAAACCCATTTAGGGTTATTTGGTTGACTAGTTTTGACTTTGGGTCAAAATTAGGGTTTAGTGATGATTATGACCCAATTGGCGATTTAATGAGGTTTATAAACTTAAAATGGATTAAGTTGAAGTATAAAACCGAGTTAAAGGTGTTTTGGTGTCAAAACTTGTAAATGGTGAGATTTTGACCTTATGGGTCAAAATTAAGGTTTATGGGCAATTTGGAGATTTGTAAGTGTTTAACACTTGTGTTCGGGTTTAATTGGCGTGTTAGGACCATTCTCACTTGTGTTAGTGATTATTGGTTAATTTTGGGTGCGGTTTGTACTTGGAAGTGCATTTGGGTCGAATTTGCACTAAGTGTCAAATTGGTTTGGTTTGTAAATCCAATCTAAGTGTGTTGTTGAATTTGTGATAATGGAATAGGTACTTTCCATTGGCGAGTTGCGGTTTACTTGTAAGCATTCATTAAGGCGACAAGGTGAGTGTTAATATCCTATGTGCATATGTATGTGTAGGATGGGTGCGGGTCGGGTGAAGTGGTTCTCGGTTATAGAGCTCACTTCACATATAGGTGGATTCGATGGACTTTGGTATGAGTCCAATTGGCACGGTTGTGCATTTTGGTTGACCTCCTTTTGGCGAGGTGTACATTTGTGTGTACGTTATCACATGTATTGTGATGTGGTTGTGGATAACCCCGATGTGGTGGATTTTATAATTCCGTGACCGTGGGTTTGAGTTGGAGAAGTGAATCACGTGTAGTTCAGATTCACGATGACGCGTGTAGTTCGATCATCTTATCAAAATGAATCTCGTGTAGTTCGGATTCATGGTGACTCGTGTAGTTCGGTCATCTTATTGAGGTAGTAATCTCGTGTGGTTTCGGATTACAAAGGCTCGTGTAGTTCGGCCAACCTCAATGTTGTGAAGATAGTAATCTCGTGTGGTTTCGGATTACTAAGGCTCGTGTAGTTCGGCCAATCTTCATTGTGGTATTTGGTTCTCGGTATTGGGTTAAGTTGTTAACCTTGTTCGTTTATATTGTTATATATTAATGTATTGTTGTGTTGTAGCTAACCCTCCGGGTGTAGCTATTTGGCGTGGTTCACATCGTCGTTGGTGAACTTATATTTTTGTTGTTGTATCTTAGCTCGTGCTTAGTGTTTGTACGGTACGCCTAGACTAGCTTGCCTTTATGCTTGGTTGTTCGGTATGCGGTATTTGATATTTGTGTGGCGTATTCATTTTATACATATATATGTATGTAGTATATTATCATTCACTAAGCGTTAGATTACCCTCTCGTTGTTGACTCTTTTTATAGATTGCATGCGGATGGTGGCTCGGGTAAGCGCGAGGATTAGAGGACTTGCATAGTTGCTTTAGAAGATCTTGCTTTTGGATTGATTAGGATTGGGTAGCGTATCCCCAATCGCCATGCTCGATCTTTATTTTGTGTTAAAAATCATGTGGTCGAAAACTTGTATTTTGTACGAAAGTCGTAAAACGGCCGATGTGGGCCCAGTCTCGTAAAACTCATTTTATTATTGGAACGTGTTAGTTTTAACTAATATAAATTGTTGTGAAAAGCGTTTGGTCTAAAAGTGTCGGGAAGTCGAAGATCTTTTCGCGAAAAATGGACATTTTGATCAGAACTGTCTCAGGCCTTGTGCGCGCCGCGCACAAGCAGTGGTGCGCGCCGCGCACCCTCCAGATCAGTTTTAAAATTTTTTTTTTATTCCGCGTTTTTGGTTGGTTAACGGGTTGGGTTGTTACATATAGGCAGTGTACCTAATCGTACAGAGTGTAGTTTTTAGTAAGTCCGGTTCGTTCCACAGGGAAATCTTTTAAACAAAGCTAAACGCTATATTAGTTTTAATTTATAAAAATTACAAATATATATAAGTAATATTATTATTAAAAGGGGGGTTTTTACCGTTTAATGACCGGTTTGTCGATTTTAAAACTTTAGTCGCAGTTAAAACCTAATGTAAAATATTAAATAAATAAATGACTTAATTTAAAGCGTAAAGTAAATAACGATAATGAAATTGCGATAAATAAAAGTGCGATGAAATAAAATTGCGATAATTAAAAAGTACTATAATTAAAAAGTGCAATAATTGAAAGTGCAATTAAATACAATGACAATAAATAAAAATGTGATAATTAAAAGTGCAATTAAATAAGAAAATAA
The DNA here is from genome assembly GCF_046630445.1 of Rutidosis leptorrhynchoides. Classification (NCBI taxonomy): domain Eukaryota; kingdom Viridiplantae; phylum Streptophyta; class Magnoliopsida; order Asterales; family Asteraceae; genus Rutidosis; species Rutidosis leptorrhynchoides. The sequence continues at coordinate 148,677,369 of NC_092334.1, read as the reverse complement.
AGGAATTATGCTTCTTTAAACTTCCATAATCATGATGTTTGACGTGTTGATTTTAGTTTTATGCCCATGGGTTAATCGTCCTTTGTCCTGGATTATTTAATATGTCCGTCTGGTTTTTGTCCATAACAGTCCATCAGTCATAAATATAAAGTGCGAGTGTCCTCGTCAAATTATCCTTATACCCGAAGTCAAATATTCCAACTAATTGGGGACTTAAACTGTAACAAGGTCTTAATACTTTGTTTAATAATTACACCAGGATATCGACTGCGTGTAATCCAAGGTTTTAATATTTTGTTATCAATTATGCCAAGTGTCCTTGTACATAATTTCACCCTTGTTTTAATAAGTCCATAGACTATTAATCCATTCCTGTGTCAGGTTAAATGAACGATTATTCGTACATATAAATATCCCGCCCATCGTGTCCGATTGAGTGTATATGGTTATTTATAGGTACGTCCAATTGTAAATCTTTATATTAAAATTAACAAACTATCATTTAGTTAAACAAATATAAAGCCCATTAATAGCCCATAGTCTAATTTCCACAAGTGTCGTTCTTTTGTCCAAACCCCAATTATGGTACAAAACCCAATTACCCAATTTTAGTATTTTTAGCCCAACATCATGATTACTTCGTTTTAAATAAGCATAATAATAACTTAGCTGTGAGACATTAAATTAAAAAGGTTGAACATAACTTACAATGATTAAAAATAGCGTAGCGTTACACGGACAGAATTTCGACTTACACCCTTACAATATGCTCTAACATACCCTTATTATTAGAATTAAAATTAAAATTAAAATTATATATATATATATATATATATATATATATATATATATATATATATATATATATATATATATATATATATATATATATATCGTATGATATAGATAGAGAGATGGATTGATATTTAAAACGATCAAAATGCATTGCCTTTTATAGGCAGATTTGGATTTGAGTGCTCCGCGAGTCGCGGTCAATTTCCCCTTCAAACTCCGCGAGTCGCGGAGTTTGAATTTCCAGCTCACTCCAATTTGGATCTTATCTTTGCCGACATAATAGATATATAAATATAAAATATAAATAATTAATATAATTATTTATATATTATATTATATTCGTGTGCATAGTAGACTTATAATTTTTGGTCCGTTACGTCACGCGTTGAGAGTTGACTCATGTCCTGGTTCCGGATTTTCGAACGTCCTTGCGTACTATTTTATATCGTGTACTTTGCGTTTTGCATCTTATACTCTTATCATTTTTAGACGTTTCTCATCATTAATTTGAACCTTTTTGATTGTATCTTGTACTTTTTAGCTTTTTGGACCTTTGTGTCTTCAATTTGTCGAATCTGTCTTTTGTCTTCACCTTTTAATATTTAAACGAATATCACTTGTAAATAGAACAATTGCAACTAAAATCTTGTCTTTCTTGAGGAATAATGCTATGAAATATGTGATCATTTTTAGCATTATCAATATTCCCACACTTAAGCGTTGCTTGTCCTCAAGCAATATAGTCTTGAAATAAAAACATACTTGAATCACTTCTTTATTCTTCACACTTTGTACATCAGTGAATTCAATACGGCGGTATGAACAATGATAGTAATGATGTAACCATGGTTAAAGGTGGGTGTGTCATCCACAGTTGCCTTGGGTTCAGGTCAACGACACTTGCAATCAAATAGCCGATTTACTTTCGGTTTCCAAAGCAAAGTGCACATTTGAAAGGCGGTTTACAGTCCCACATGACTATGAAAATGTAGATCCTTTAGGAAATTGGATCTTTATGAAAACATTTGATCTTTTGAAAATTCATGCTAGATTTTACCCTAGACAAGTTTTCTGATTTGATCAACCATCGGTGTTGCAAAATATATTTGTGGATCAATAGTTTGGCTAAAAACTTTTAGGCTCGTGTAATCCACTGCTATCCCTGTATCGGAAAGCACACATCCAGTTTACTTGTTCCGTATATTACCTTCCGGTAAACTACCGTCCGGTTGTAAAGGAAAGCGATGAACAAGAAATTGTTAAGGCAATGTCCCGTGACATGCAGATGATTATGGTCTTTAACGTGTCGGATGCTAGTACTATCCTTGGTAGGAGCAATAGTAAAGATCATCCTTTAATTTTTCGATCTGGCACAAGGTCCTGTCTCCGACCATGCTATGCAACCACCGTTCTTACGATTGACACCCGATTTGGTTCAGGTGATCTAATGAATTCCAGTTGAATTCCTAGGATTTTACGTTCAATGGTAATGAACGCATTGAAAATGGGTTTTTAGAAAACAAATCGGTTTTAATTTTTGATCAAAATATTTTCTCGTTCAAGCTCGAGTTTAGATATCATTGAATTCCATGAGTTTGAATTCTCGATCTTTAAGGTCAATCTCAAGGATTGAGTAATATCAGTCTTAAAAGATGATTTTTGATCTTTTAAGGAGATTATCCTTTCTGGAGATCTGATTCATTAGTCTTATCAAGCTAATTTGCACGGTGCCCCCCATTGTACGAGATAAATTCTTCTCATGGTTAGGATAAATCTGACCACTTGGCGACCCTGTTTGATGCTGAGGTCCGTGGATTTCCTGCTGATTTTAGTGATGACTTTTCTAGATTTTTCGTCAAGCTACAGCTGGTCTGAATGACAACTTCTTGACCTAAATCAAGAAGCGCGTGTCTTTTTCGGAAGACTTTACTTCCTTTAAATGATGGAATTGATTCATCGTGTAGATCCATCCCTTCTTTTCTTTCATTGGGTAAAACAGTTAATTATCGTCCAAAACAAAAGTATTTTCAATTATTTGTACAAAAATATGTGATATATGTTTTGAAAAACTTGGTAAAAATTTCCCACACTTAGCTTTTATTTTCTTTTCTTTGCCTTTTTATTTTCCTCTATTCCATTCTTAAATGAATTCTAACATTTTGGGTTGTTTCTCAATTTATGTCCTTTCCGAGGTAACGACAATTTCGGTATTAACACCTAGTTTTCATCGTTCATAAATATGTATAAACATGATTTTAAATTCATTTAGTTAAAAATTTTAAAAAATTTTACTAGAATTGGGTAGTCAGTATATAAGACTAGGGCTGTTTTTTGTTATCAGAGAGCACTAGATTTTAATACAACTACTGCGTTACTAGTATTTTTAATGGTAACCAAGTGTTTAAATAATTTTTTTTTTTAAAATCCAAAAGAATTTAACTCCTTCCCACACTTAAGATCTTGCAATGCCCTCATTTGCAAGAAATCAGTAACAATTTAAATTATTGAGGGTGATTATCATAGAAAAATGATTAAATTTTACCAAAGTTTCCAAACATATTGTTGTTTGTGTTGAATGATAAATGGTGCACATCATTTGTTCATTCCGTCTTGTTGTTATTTCACATATATTTTGTATCTTGTCGTCAAAATTAGTTGCTTTTGCTGAACTTAATGCCAGTCTTTAAAAATGCGTTGTTTTACCCTGTTGTGTACATAAGATAAACTGCAAACATATATACATATTTTTGAAGTTTGGTATATTACCCCACATTCAAAAATTATTAAAATCTAATAATAAAAGTTAGAAAATTATAAAAACTATTACAATATCAACATAAGTGTTAAATGTAGTAACATTACAAAAATAAAATAAATAAAACTAAATAAACTAGGGTTGATACTGATACCAGTAGGGGTTCCATGCATAACCGTATGTGTTATAAAATGCTTCAGCTGGGTTATAAGTAGGATACGGTGGTTGGATTTCTATAGACCAGGGAGGAAATATGGGCTTTGGAGTAGGAATATAGTTTCTACCTACATGTTGGCAATGAGCTATGATGTGGTTTTGATGAACTTGTCAATCTTCAAATGCTCGATGTCTAGCAGTTTCATATTCTTGTGAAGCTATAAACCTTTGCATTTCTGTCATTTCATTTCCCCCTCCCACATTACCTGGCTGTTGATCTCTTTCAACCTGTGGATGTCTTCCATTATATGGTACTGCGGCGTTATTTTGCCTCTTCAAAACCTTAGCACCATGATATACATTTAAACCAATTGTATCGTAGAGTTCTGGTTCGTCGATTAATAATCCCCCCCGACTTATATCCACATCGAGATACTCAACAATTAATTTAATAAATATACCACCTCCTATTATACTGTGCGGTCTCATCCCCTAACCATAGCCGATAAATAATAACCCACATAATAAGGTATACTTACAACGCTTTGTGGGTCTCGAATACACATGTGGTAAAATAAATCTTGCTCATTTACCTTTTCCTTATTTTTATCTCGCTGTGTAATTGAGTTCGCTAGAAACCTGTGAATTACTCTTAACTCAGCTCTATCTATATCTGTATAAGAGTAATTTCCCCCTTTAAATCGGTGATGGCTAGTCATTTGAATCCATACACCATGCGTATCAAAATTTTCATCAATCTTCCTACCATTTAATATCAACCCTTGACAATCGGCAGATGCTAGCTCCTCAGGCGTATATATACGTAAGGCCTGAGTCATGTCTAGTAGAGACATGTGGCGCATTGAACCTCCTAACAAAAATCTAATAAAAGTTCGATCGATTAAAGTAGCTACCCGATCATTTATTTCTATACTACACAATAATTCTTCACACCATACTTTATATACAGGTCTACGTATGTTGAATAATCGTACCCAATCGTTAAAAGTAGAATTACCATACCTCTGTGTAAGTAATTCTCTAATCCGTTCGCCCAATCCTACGGCTTCTAACGGTTCCCATTCTATTACCCTAGGTACTTCAACAGCTTTAGAATGAAGAGTGTGCAAACCCCTTTGGTATTTTGGATAATCTATCCAACGTCTGTCTAATCTCAAGTTCGGGTGCAAATCTTCCACGTGCATATCTGAAAATGTCATAACTGGATGAGGTATATCTTGTTTGTAATAGTTATCAACATCCTGTTGTTCCGCATTCTCAGGAGGAGCAATGCGAGCTTGGGATGAAGATTCACCCCTTTCAGTCTGCAAAACACATCAAACACAATTTTTGTGCATCCAAATATGCATTAGTGTCAGCAAAATCATTAATCAAAATAATTACAATGAAATGTTCAATTTATATCAAACTTATGCTCATTTTCATATTTTTATCAAATCTACACTTTTTCAAATAAGCATATACGAAAATGTTCACCAAGTTCATAAGCATTCAACTCAAATAACATGTCAAAATAATCATTATTAGCAATTAAACAAGTTTCAAATGGCATTATCTCTCAAAAATCAAGTTCATGAATTTTAGACTTGAAAAAGTCCACTTTAATTCTCAAAAATCATATTTAGGCTCAAAGTTTGGATCATTTAACTACCTAAACATGTTACACTACTTAATTTAGCAATAATTCATGACAAAAATCAGCCATAACCTGTTTATATCAAAAAGCTCCAAATTGCTCAATAACACAAATCCTAGATTACTCAAAATTTGAAGTTTATGGCTTCTAATCATGTTAAATAGCATCAATCTAGGTTATACAAGCATAATACACAAGCAATTTAAGCATAATTACACTAAAAATCATCAAAATCGAATTGGGTATAAAATTGCTTAAGAACACTAATTTTCGGATTAAATGGTGTTTAGGTGTAGAAATTTACCGTTTTCCTTGAGAAAGTCCTTGTTAATAGTCTCCTCATTGTGATTTTTGTGAAAGATTTGATGAAAAATGGCTAAAAAGTGCGAATTTGGGAGGCTTTTTTAGGGTTTTTTTTTTTTGCAGAAAAATGAAGAGTGTGTTTTGGGGACTGTCTGATCTTGTGTTTTATTTTTTTTCTGGAATTTGCATCCTCCGCGAGTCGCGGTGTATAGCACCTTCAAACTCCGCGAGTCGCGGTGTCCTTTTTTTTTTATTTTATAAAAAAACCTTAACTTATAAAACAATTAATTAATTAATTTTAAAATTTTGTTTCCCTTGTTATTTAGGACGAGGTCGTTACGGAACGATGTCCTAGTCCGTCCCTCGACAAAATTTTAAAATTTGTCAATTTAAAGCGCGGTTTTAAAAGCAAAGATTTTTGGGTTTTTTTTATAATGTTTTTGGCATACTTTAATTCAATAAGATTAAAAATAATGATAATAAAAGTTCTCGTCCCTCCCTCGGGTAAAGCAATTTCGGTTCAACGACCTAGTTTAACTCATGACGAATTTTTGAAATATTTTGGGTTGATTGATTAAAGATATTTATACCTACGTTAAATTTCGCAGTGATGTAATAAATTTTTGTATGATATCAATAATTTTGGTCGCAAGACCTAATTTTATTGAATACCAATTTAATACTTTATAGCGAACAAATTAGCGTTTATTATCAAAAGGTTAAAAATAAAAATAAAAATAAAAACTGTACAAACTTACCTGTGAAATAGATTTCTTAGTGATATGCTCTAGCCCACTCATAAGATAGTCGGACTAATTGATTTTCCATGGCTACATAGGCGTAACCTCGAGCATTTAAGGTTTTTTCTTCTAAACATATGAACGGTCCATCTCTGCATAAAGTAACAAATTCGGTGTTTGAATAGGTTTGATTATTTGAACATTTACCTTCGTGTGACCATTTTCCGCATTTGTGACATCTTTCAAGGTGTCGTGCTCTTCTTTTCGCTGCGGATTTTGATTTTTCTTTACCAAATTGTAACTTATTATTTTCGCATCTGGATTCTTTTCTTACTCCGTCCAATTTTTCTCTGATTACTGATACCAGTTCACTCGGTAGTGTGTCATTATTACTTTTAGTAATCAAAGCGTGTAGCATTAGACCATGGTTTAGTTCACAGGAAGTCTTCATTTCGTAAAAACCTAAAAAAAAAAAAATTCAGAATGGGGGGAGAAGACTAGTTCTTTAGGGTCTGCTAGGGAAAGACCATTCGGGTTCCATTTTCGAGAACTACACGAAAACAGAAAATATAACTCTAACAGAAATACATATTATCCTTTAAAGACTTGATTTTCCCCACACTTAGTTAGCTGTGGTAGCGAAATTGTGATTAACTTCGTTGTCGACTTCCATCGGACTATCTATGTAGTGTTTAACTCTGTGACCATTAACTTTAAATTCAATCCCATTTGAATTTATTAATTCTATCGTTCCGTATGGGAAAACTCTTTTGACTATGAATGGTCCAGACCATCTTGATTTCAATTTTCCAGGAAATAGCTTGAATTGTGAATTGAAAAGAAGAACTCTGTCTCCTTCTTTAAATTCTTTTGAACTTCTGATTCTTTTATCATGCCATTTCTTCGTTCTTTCCTTATAGATTAACGAATTTTCGTATGCTTCATGTCTTAATTCTTCTAATTCATTTAGTTGACTTAACCGTAGTCGTCCAGCTTCATGTAAATCAAGATTACATGTCTTCAAAGCCCAAAATGCTTTGTGTTCAATTTCTACTGGAAGATGACATGCTTTTCCGTAAACGAGTCTAAAAGGTGTGGTTCCAAATGGAGTTTTGTAGGCTGTTCTAAAAGCCCAGAGTGCTTCCTCCAACTTAATGGACCATTCCTTCGGATATGATCCTACGGTTTTCTCTAGAATACGTTTTAAAGCTCAGTTGGTATTTTCAACTTGTCCACTTGTTTGTGGATGATATGCGGTGGAGATTTTATGAGTTACTCCATATCTTTTGAGAACTTTCTCAAGTTGATTATTACAGAAATGAGTTCCCCGATCACTTATTAAAGCTTTCGGTGTTCCAAACCTTGCAAAAAGACGTTTTAAGAAGTTGACTACAACTCGTGCATCGTTAGTTGGGAGAGCTTGTGCTTCCGCCCATTTAGATACATAATCAATGGCAACGAGAATGTAGAGATTATTATGAGATTTTGGAAATGGACCCATAAAGTCAATACCCCAAACGTCAAATACTTCACATACTTGAATGACATTTTGTGACATTTCATCACGTTGACTTATTTTTCCGGCCCTTTGACAAGCATCACAGGATTTGCAAAGAAGGTGTGCGTCTTTGTAAATTGTAGGCCAATATAATCCAGCATCGTAAACTTTTCTTGCTGTTAGTTGAGGCCCATAATGTCCTCCTGTTGGTCCTGTGTGACAATGGTTTAAGATTTGATTGGCTTCATCTCCGAATATGCATCGGCGTATGATTCTATCGGGACATCTTTTGAACAAATGTGGATCTTCCCAGAAATAGTGTTTTATATCACTAAAGAATTTCTTTCGTTTTTGGTACGACAACCCTTTTTCAAGGAATCCACATACTAAGTAGTTTGCAAAGTCAGCAAACCATGGAATTTCACTATAATCGATCTTCAAAAGATATTCATCAGGAAAGTTATCTTGTATGGCCGATTCATTTAGAACTTCTAATTCAGGATTTTCAAGACGAGAAAGATGATCGGCTGCGAGATTTTCTGCTCCCTTTTTATCTCGGATTTCAATATCAAACTCTTGTAATAATAAGATCCAATGAATTAATCTTAGTTTGGCATCTTGTTTCGAAAATAGGTATCTAAGAGCAGAATGGTCGGTATAGACCACCGTTTAGCTAGAACGAGATATGATCGAAATTTGTCAAAAGCAAAGACAATAGCAAGGAGTTCTTTTTCAGTAGTTGTGTAGTTTGTTTGTGCTCCTTGTAACGTCTTACTAGCATAATATATAGGTTGAAATCGTTTTTCAATCCTTTGTCCTAAAACGGCTCCCATTGCAAAATCACTTGCATCGCACATAAGTTCAAACGGTAGATTCCAATTTGGAGTTATCATGATCGGCGCATTAGTAAGTTTTTCTTTAAGAATATTAGAAGATTTAATGCATTCATCTGAAAAGATGAATGGAGCATCATTTTCAAGGAGTTTATTCATAGGAGTGGCAATTTTAGAAAAATCTTTTATGAAACGTCGGTAAAAACTGGCATGCCCTAGAAAACCCCTAACTCCTCTAACATTGGTGGGATGTGGAAGTTTAGCAATTACATCTGCTTTAGCTCTATCCACTTCAATTCCTTCCTTTGAAATTTTATGACCAAGAACGATGCCTTCTTTAACCATGAAATGGCATTTCTCCCAATTAATACTAGATTTGATTGCTCGCATCTAATAAGCATTCGTTCAAGATTAACTAGACATGATTCAAAAGTATCACCGAAGACTGAAAATTCATCCATGAAAACTTCCATGCATTCTTCTATCATGTCCTGAAAAATCGCCATCATGCACCTTTGAAAGGTTGCAGGGGCGTTGCAAAGTCCAAATGGCATACGTTTGTAAGCAAAAGTACCATAAGGGCACGTGAATGTGGTTTTCTCTTGATCCTCGGGTGCTATTGGAATTTGAAAGTATCCGGAAAAACCATCAAGAAAACAATAGTAACTATTTCCGGCTAATCTTTCCAACATTTGATCAATGAAAGGTAAGGGAAAGTGATCTTTTCTGGTGGCGTCATTTAATTTTCTATAATCAATACATACACGCCATCCAGTTACAGTCCTAGTAGGAATAAGCTCATTTTTCTCGTTTGTAATGACAGTCATGCCACCCTTTTTAGGCACACATTGAACTGGGCTTACCCATGGACTATCAGAGATTGGATAAATTAAACCTGCATCAAGCAGTTTAATAATTTCTTTTTTAACAACATCTTGCATATTAGGATTTAGTCTTCGTTGGCGTTGCACATATGTTTTATGACCTTCTTCCATAAGGATTTTATGTGTGCAATACGAAGGACTTATTCCTTTAATATCATGAATCTTCCATGCAATGGCTGGTTTATGAGCTTTTAGCACAGAAATGAGTTGAGATTTTTCATTTTCAGTAAGAGAAGATGATATTATTACAGGTAATTTAGATTCACCATGTAAATAAGCGTATTCCAAATGGTTTGGAAGTGGCTTTAACTCTAATGTCGGTGGTTCTTCTATTGATGATTTGTATCGATATCTGTCTTCTTATTTTAACATTTGAATTTCTTCTGTTGTTGGTTCATATCCATTAGCCATTAGTGTAGCTAACATTTCAGTTTCATCAATTAGTTCAGTTCCTTCTCCTAAAGAACATTCTCCTGTTCCTTGTAATTCTGGAAATTCTTCTAATAATTCTGCATGTGATTCTATAGTTTGAATATAATAGCATGTATCATCTGCAGATTGCGGTTGTTGCATTGCTCTATCAACTGAAAAGGTAACACTCTCGTCCTCTATACTTAGGGTCAGTTTCTTACCGAACACGTCTATCATTGCTTTAGCCGTGTTTAAGAATGGTCTTCCTAATATGAGAGGAACTTGAGAATCTTCTTCCATATCTAGAACAACAAAATCTACTGGAAATACTAAAGTACCAACTTTAACTAGCATGTTCTCCATTATCCCTCTAGGATATTTTATTGATCGATCGACTAGTTGTATGCTTATTCTTGTTGGTTTCAATTCTCCAAGGTCTAGTTTAGTGTATAGTGAATACGGCATTAAACTTATACTAGCACCTAAGTCTGCCAATGCTTCTATTGAACTAAGACTACCCAGAAAACATGGAATTGTGAAACTTCCTGGATCTGATAATTTTTCTGGTATCTTATTCAACAGCACTGCTGAACAATTAGCATTCATAGTAACAGCCGAGAGTTCTTCCATTTTTTTTCTATTCGAGATTAGATCTATCAGAAATTTAGCATATCTAGGCATTCCTGAAATCACATCAATGAAAGGAAGATTTACATCTATCTGTTTAAACATATCCAAGAATTTGGATTGCTCGGCTTCAAGTTTCTCTTTTTTCATCTTACTCGGGTAAGGAAGTGGTGGTTGGTATGGTTTAACATAAGGTTTAGCTTTAACTGTGTTATCTTCATTAACCTTTTCAACTACCGGTTCTGTTTCCTTATCTTGTTCAGGTTGTGGTTCTTGTGGAGTAGGAATATCTTCATTAGAAATTACAGGTATTTCAGGTGGTTTAAGTATTGTATCACTTCTTGTGGTAATAGCTTTAGCGGTTTCATTCCGGGGGTTAGCATTTGTATCACTAGGTAGACTTCCCGGTTTTATTTAACCTATTAACCTTGCTAGGTTCCTCACTTCTTGTTCCAGATTTTGAATAGAAGCTTGTTGATTTCTAAATGCTTGAGCATTTTGTTCATTCATTTGTTTCTGAGATGTGAAAAACTGTGTTTGAGATTCAACTAGCTTCGTCATCATATCTTCTAAATTCGGCTTTTTATCATCGGTTTGTGGTGGTTTGTTTTGAAAATTAGGTCTTTGCTGATTGTAAGTATTATTTGATACTTGTTGATTGCTAGGACCTTGTTGGTTGTTGTATGGAATATTTCGATTATATTTCTGGTTTTGATTGTAAATTGGTCTTGGCGGTTGATAATTATTCTGATAATTATTTCCAGGCCTTTGGTTTATATATGAAACATTCTCTCTTTGTTCCATTGTTAGTTCAATACTGAGACAATCTTTTGTCAAATGTGGTCCTCCACACTGCTCACAACTAATTCGTATTGAGTGAATATCTTTAGTCATCTTTTCCATTCGTCTCTCGACAGCATCTATCTTTGCAGAAATGGAATCTAAGTCATGGCTAGAATCGGCTCTAGCTGCTTTAGATGATCTAACGATATCTTTTTCTTGGTGCCACTCATGTGAGTGGGAAGCAGTGTTATCAATAATTTTGTAAGCATCAGTTTCGGTTTTCTTCATAATGGAACCACCAGCTGCTATATCGATGTCTTTTCTTGTAGTGATGTCGCATCCTTGGTAGAATATTTGTACTATTTGACAACTGTCTAAACCATGTTGCGGACATCCTCTTAATAACTTTCCAAATCTGGTCCATGCCTCATATAGAGTTTCATTTGGCTTTTGTGTGAACGTAACAATTTCTCCTTGAAGTCTCACGGCTTTAGATGCCGGAAAGAATTGTTTAAGAAATTTTTCAACTAAAACGTCCCATGTATCAATCGCCCCTTCAGGTAACGATTCCAACCAATCTTTGGCTTCTCCCTTTAAAGTCCAAGGAAATAACATGAGATATATCTGTTCATCTTCTACTTCTCTTATTTTAAATAGTGTGCAGATCCTATTAAATGTACGAAGATGTTCATTTGGATCTTCCTTCGGCGCACCACTAAATTGGCATTGATTAGTCACCATGTGTAGAATTTGTCCTTTGATTTCATAATCTGGCGCATTAATGTCTGGATGAGTAATTGCGTGACCTTGGCCAGTGCGTTTAGCTCTCATTCGGTCTTCCATACTTAGAGGTTCCAGATTCTCCATGATTGAATTTGTTGAATCTGAATCACTAGAGGATTCTGATTTAATGGTTCGTTCCTCAACAATCTATGTTTGAATGATTGGTGGTTCCGGAGGAAAAATTAATGGTTCAGGATCTATGAATCGTCCCTAAATATTCTCCGGATTCTCAATTGTGAGGTCGGGTTCAAAAAATGGATTATCGGAAATTTGAATTGGAGTACTTGGTCGATTGGATGACGATTCTAAAGGAAAATCAACGGCGATAATATTTGCTAGATGTCTTGATCGAGTTACAGGTGGTGAACTGATGTTTATGCGAGGTGTATATGAAATAGCTTATATTTTACTAGGAAATACTATTAAATACGATACAATTTTACACAAGATATTTATTTATTTAGAGAATGGATATACTTAAACCTTGCTACAACACTTATAGGCAGTGTACCTAATCGTACAGTAGTGTAGTTTTTAGTAAGTCCGGTTCGTTCCACATGGAATCTTTTAACAAAGCTTAACGCTATATTAGTTTTTACAAATATATATATAAGTAATATTATTATTATAAAGGGGATTTTTACCGTTTAATGACCGGTTTGTCAATTTTAAAACTTTAGTCGCAGTTAAAACCAAAATTAAAAATAAATACAAGACTTAATGTAAAGTAAATAACGATAATGAAATTGTGATAAATAAAAGTGGGATAAAATAAACTTGCGATAATTAAAAAGTACGATAATTAAAAGTGCAATTAAATACAATAACAATAAATAAAAGTGCGATAATTAGAAGTGCAATTAAATATAAAATAAAGGAAATTAAATATGAAATAAAAGAATTATGCTTATTTAAACTTCCGTAATCATGATGTTTGACGTGTTGATTTTAGTTTTATGTCCATGGGTTAATTGTCCTTTGTCCTGGATTATTTAATATGTCCGTCTGGTTTTTGTCCATAACAGTCCATCTGTCATAAATATAAAGTGCGAGTGTCCTCGTCAAATTATCCTTATACCCGAAGTTAAATATTCCAACTAATTGGGGACTTAAACTGTAACAAGATTTTAATACTTTGTTTAATAATTACACCAGGTTATCGACTGCGTGTAACCCAAGGTTTTCATACTTTGTTAACAATTATGCCAAGTGTCCTTGTACATAATTTCACACCTGTTTTAATAATTCTAGTGGCTATTAATCCATTCCCGTGTCCGGTTAAATGAACGATTATTCGTACATATAAATATCCCGCCCATCGTGTCCGATTGAGTGTATATAGTTATTTATAGGGACGTCCAATTGTAAATCTTTATATTAAAATTAACAAACTATCATTTAGTTAAACAAATATAAAGCCCATTAATAGCCCATAGTCTAATTTCCACAAGTGTCGTTCTTTTGTCCAAACCCCAATTATGGTACAAAGCCCAATTACCCAATTTTAGTAATTAGCCCAACATCATGATTACTTCGTTTTAAATAAGCATAATAATAACTTAGCTACGAGACATTAAATTAAAAAGGTTGAACATAACTTACAATGATTAAAAATAGCGTAGCGTTACACGGACAGAATTTCTACTTACACCCTTACAACATTCGCTAACATACCCTTATTATTAGAAATTAAAATTAAAATTAAAATAAAAATATAAAATATAAATATAAATATTACGTATACATATATAGAGAGAGATTGATTTATGATGATGAAAAATGATCAAACTGCGTTGCCTTTTATAGGGATTTGAGTCCAGGTAATCTCCGCGACTCGCGCCCTTTTTGCTCTTCAAACTCCGCGAGTCGCGGAGTTTGTTTTTACAGCTCACCCAGCTTTGGCTCTTTGTTTACCGACGGATTTTTATATTATATAATATATAAATAATTATAAGAATTATTTAAATATTATATTATATTTATGTGCATAGTTGACTTGTAATTTTTAGTCCATTGCGTCGAGCGTTGAGAATTGACTCTGGTCCCGGTTCCGGATTTTCGAACGTCCTTGCGTACAATTTAGTATCTTGTACTTTGCGTTTTGAATCTTGTACTCTTGTAATTTTGAGACGTTTCTTATCAATAATTGGAACCTCTCTGATTGTATTTTGTACTTTTGAACTTTTTGGTCGTTTGCGTCTTCAATTCGTCGAATCTGTCTTTTGTCTTCACCTTTTATTATTTAAACGAATATTACTTGTAAATAGAACAATTGCAACTAAAAGCTTGTCTTTCTTGAGGAATAATGCTATGAAATATATGTTCATTTTTAGCATTATAAAATATTCCCACACTTGAGCGTTGTTTGTCCTCAAGCAATATAGTCTTGAAATACAAGAATCACTTCTTTATTCTTCACACTTTGTACATCAGTGATTTCTTTACGGTGGTATAAACAATGGTAGTAACGATATGGTTTACAGTCCCACATGACTATAAAAATTTAGATCCATTAAGGAAATTGGATCTTTATGAAAACATTTGATCTTTTGAAAATTAAATCTAGCTTTTACCCTAGATAAGTTTTCCGGAATAACCCTTCACTGGTGTTTGCAAATTATTTTTGTGGGTTTGGTAGGTTTCATATTTGAAAATTTTAGCTCAAAACTTGCGGTTTTGTGTCACCCACTTGCTAACCTTGTATTAGGAACGCAACACGTCCAGTATACTTGTCCCGTATATTACCTTTCAGCAAACTACCGTCCGGTTGTAAAGGAAAGCGTTGAACAAGCAACTGTTAAGGCAATGTCCAATGACATGCTTTTGATTATGGTCTATAAACGTGTCGGACGCAATTACTATCCTTGGTAGGAGCAATAGTAAAGCTCACCCTTATGATTTTTCGGTCTGGCACAAGGTCCTGTCTTTGACCACTATGCAACCACCGTTCTTACGGTTGACACCCGATTTGGTTCGGGTGACCTAATGAATTCCAGGTGAATTCCTAGGATTTTACGTTCAATGGTAATGAACGCATTGAAAATGGGTTTTCAGAAAACAAATCGGTTTGTAATTTTGATCAAAATATTTTCTCGTTCAAGCTCGAGTTTAGATATCATTGAATTTCATGAGTTTGTAATTCTCAATCTTTAAGGTCAATCTCTAGGATTGAGTAATATCAGGCTTAAAAGCTGATTTTTGATCTTTTAAGGAGATTATCCTTTCTGGGGGTCTGATTCATTAGTCTTATCAAGCAAATTTGCACGGTGCCCCCCCATTGTACGAGATAAATCTTTCTCATGGTTAGGATAAATCTGACCACTTGGCGACCCTGTTTTATGCTGAGGTCCGTGGATTTCCTGCTGATTTTAGTGATGACTTTTCTAGGTTTTTCGTCAACCTACAGCTGGTCTGGACGATAACTTCTTGACCTAAATCAAGAAGCGCGTGTCTTTTTCGGAAGACTTTACTTCCTTTTAATGATGGAATTGATTCATCATGTAGATCCATCTCTTCTTTTCTTTCATCGGGTAAAACAGTTAATTATCGTCCAAAACAAAAGTATTTTCAATTATTTGTACAAAAATATGTGATATATATTTTGAATAACTTGGTGAAAATTTCCCACACTTGGCTTTTATTTTTTCTTTTTATTCTCCTCTATTCTATTCTTAAATGAATTCTAACATTTTGGTTTGTTTCTCTATTTATGTCCTTTCCAAGGTAACAATAATTTCGGTGTTAACACCTAGTTTTATCGTTCATAAATATGTATAAACATGATTTTGAGTTCATTCAATTGGAAATTTTGAAAATTTTACTAGAATTGGGTAGTCAGTATATAAGACTAGGGCTGTTCTTTATTATCAGAGAGCACTAGATTCTAATACAACTACTGCTTTACTAGTATTTTTAATGGTAACCAAGTGTATAAAGTAAAAAATTTTAAAAATCCGAAAGAATTTAACCCTTTCCCACACTTAAGATCTTGCAATGCCCTCATTTGCAAGAAATCAGTAACAATTTAAATTATTGAGGGTGATTAGCGTAGAAATGATTAAATTTTACCAAAGTTTTCAAACATATTGTTGTTTGTGTTGAATGATAAATGGTGCACATCATTTGTTCATTCCGTCATGTTGTTATTTCACATATATTTTGCATCTTGTCGTCAAAATTAGTTGCTTTTGCTGAACTTAATGCCAGTCTTTGAAAATGCGTTGTTTTACCCTGTTGTGTACATAAGATAAACTGCAAACATATATACATATTTTTGAAGTTTGGTATATTACCCCACATTCAAAAATTATTAAAATCTAATAATAAAAGTTAGAAAATTATAAAAACTATTACAATATTAACATAAGTATTAAATGTATCAACATTACAAATTATAAAATAAATAAAACTAAGTAGACTAGGGTTGATACTGATACCAGTAGGGGTTCCATGCATAACCGTATGTGTTATAGAATGCTTCGGCTGGGTTATACGTAGGATACGGTGGTTGGATCTCTATAGACCAGGGAGGAAATACGGGCGATGGAGTAGGAATATAGTTTCTACCTACATGTTGGCAATGAGCTATGATTTGGTTTTGATGAACTTGCCAATCTTCAAATGCTCGATGTCTAGCATTTTCATACTCTTGTGAAGATATAAACCTTTGTATTTCTGTCATTTCATTTCCCCCTCCCACATTACCTGGCTGTTGGTTTCTCTCAACCTGTGGATGTCTACCATTATATCGTACTGCGGCGTTATTTCGCCTCTTCAAAACTTTAGCACCATGGTATACATTTAAACCAATTGTATCGTGGGGTTCTGGTTCTTCGATTAATAATCCCCCCGACTTATATCCACATTGAGATACTTAGCAATCAAAGTAATAAATATACCACCTCCTATTATGCTATGCGGTCTCATCCCCCTAACCATAGCTGATAAATAATAACCCACACAATAAGGTATACTTACAGCGCTTTGTGGGTCTCGAATACACATGTGGTAAAACAAATCCTGTTCATTTACCTTTTCCTTATTCTTACCTCGTTGTGTAATCGAATTGGCTAAAAACCTATGAATTACTCTTAACTCTGCTCTATCTATATCCAAATAAGAGTAATTTCCCCATTTAAATCGGTGATGGCTAGTCATTTGACTCCATACACCATGCGTATCAAAATTTTTATCAATTTTCCTACCGTTCAATATCAACCCTCTACAATCGGCAGATGCTAAATCCTCATGCGTATATATACGTAAGACCTGAGCCATGTCTAGTAGAGACATGTGGCGCATCGAACCTCCTAACAAAAATCTAATAAAAGATTGATCGGTTAAAGTAGTTACCCGATCATTTATTTCTATACTACACAACAATTCTTCACACCATACTTTATATACAGGTCTACGCATGCTGAATAATCGTACCCAATCGTTAAAAGTAGAATTACCATACCTCTGTGTAAGTAATTCTCTAATTGGCCCGGCCAATTCTACAGCTTCTAATGGTCCCCATTCTATTACCCTAGGTACTTCAACAACTTTAGAATGAAGAGTATGCAAGCCCCTTTGGTATTTTGAATAATCTATCCAACGTCTGTCAAATCTCAAGTTCGGGTGCAAACTTCCAAGTGCATATCTGAAAATGTCATAACTGGATGAAGTATATCTTGTTTATAATAGCTATCAACATCCTGTTGTTCCGCATTCTCAGGAGGAGCATTGCGAGCTTGGGATGAAGATTCACCCCTTTCAGTCTGCAAAACACATCAAACACAATTTTTTTGCATCCAAATATGCATTAGTGTCAGCAAAATCATCAATCAAAATAATTACAATTACATGTCCAATTTATATCAAACTTATGCTCATTTTCATATTTTTATCAAATCTACACTTTTTCAAATAAGCATATACGAAAATGTTTGCCAAGTTCATAAGTATTCAACTCAAATATCATGTCAAAATAATCATTACTAGCAATTAAACAAGTTTCAAATGGCATTATCTCTCAAAAATCAAGTTCATGAATTTTAGACTTGAAAAAGTCCACTTTAATTCTCAAAATCATGTTTAGGCTCAAAGTTTGGATCATTTAACTACCTAAACATGTTACACTACTCAATTTAGCAACAATTCATGACAAAAATCAGCCATAACCTGTTTATATCAATAAGCCCCAAATTGCTCAAGAACACAAACCCTAGATTACTCAAAATTTGAAGTTTAAGGCTTCTAATAATGTTAAATAGCATCAATCTAGGTTATACAAGCATAATACACAAGCAATTTAAGCATAATTACACTAAAAAGTAATAAAATCGAATTGGGTATAAAATTGCTCAAGAACACTAATTTTCGGATTAAATGGTGTTTAGGTATAGAAATTTACCGTTTTCCTTGAGTAATTCCTTGATAGCATCCTTCTTAACATGATTTTAGTAAAAGATTTGATGAAAAACGGTCAAAAATTGCGAATTTGGTGTGTGTTTTTCGGGTGTTTGCGCAGTATTTTGGTGTTGGTTGTGTTGGGACTGATCTGTTCGGCCTTTATTTTTTTCTGTGTTTTGGAACCTCAGCGAGTCGCGGCATTTGGCCGTTTCAAATACCACGAGTCGCGGTGTTTGGTTTTTTTTTTTTATATATATATAAGCCTTAACTTATAAAACAAATATAAAATAAATTTAAAATTTTGTTTTCCTTTGTTTTAGGACGAGGTCTTTTCGGATCGATGTCCTAGTCCGTCCCTCGACAAAATTTTAAAATTTGTCTATTTGTAGCGATTGTTTTAAAAGCTAAGATTTTTGGGTTTTTTTTAATGTTTTTGGCATACTTTAATTCAATAAGATTAAAAATAATGATAATAAAAGTTGTCGTCCCTCTCTCGGGTAAAGCAATTTCGGTTCAAAGACCTAGTCTTCAACTTACGACGAATTTTAAAAATCATATTTTTTTAACTTAGCGAAATAAAGTAAATTTTTATTTTTAAATTCACACCAAACTTAAATTAAAAATGCATAAAATTAAAAACTCATATTTTAAGAATTAAAAATTCATAATATTAAAAATTCACACCAAACTTAATTAAAAATTCATATTATAAATTCACACCAAACTTAATTAAAAATTCATATTATAAATTCACACCAAACTTAATTAAAAATTTATATTATAAATTCACACCAAACTTATATTATATTTTTGTTTTTATATATACAAACTTAAAAATATCAATTGTTCAAATATTTACAATTTTAAATATATTAATTTAAAAAGTTTACAATATTAATTTAAGATTTATATATTAATTTTAAAAATATGGTAAAAATAAAATTAAAAATCTTTTTGGGTTTTATCCCACTTTAATCAATCAAATATTATCAAAAATATACGCTCCTCTTTTCGGTAAAGTGATTTCGGTTCCATGACCTAATTTAACTCATGACGAATTTTTGAAATATTTTGGGTTGATTGATTAAAGATATTTATACCTTAAGAATAAACGTTAAATTTCGCAGTGATGTAATAAATTTTTGAATGATATCAATAATTTCGGTCGCCAAACCTAATTTCATCGAATACCAATTTAATACTTTATAGCGAACAAATTAGCGTTTATTATCAAAAGGTTAAAAATGAAAATAAAAAATAAAAACTGTACAGACTTACCTGTGAGATAGTATTCTTAGTGATACGATCTATCCCACTCATAAGATAGTCGGTTTAATTGGTTTTCCATGGCTACATAGGCATAACCTCGAGCATTCAGTGATTTTTCTTCTAAACATATGAACGGTCCGTCTCTGCATAAAGTAACAAATTCGGTATTTGAATAAGTTTGATTATTTGAACATTTACCTCCATGTGACCATTTTCCGCATTTGTGACATCTTTCAAGGTGTCGTGCTCTTCTTTTCGCTGCGGATTTTGATTTTCCTTTACCAAATTGTAACTTATTATCTTCGCATCTGGATTCTTTTCTTACTCCGTCCAATCTTTCTCTGATTACGGATACTAGATCACTTGGAAGTGTCATTATTACGTTTAGTGATCAAAGCGTGTAGCATTAGACCATGGTTTAGTTCACAGGAAGTCTTCATTTCGTAAAAACCTAAAAAAAAAAAAATTTCAGAATGGGGGGAGAAGACTAGTTCTTTAGGGTCTGCTAGGGAAAGACCATTCGGGTTCCATTTTCAAGAACTACATGAAAACAGACAATCTAACTCTAACAGAAATACATATTATCCTTTAAAGACTTGATTCTCCCCACACTTAGTTAGCCGTGGTGTCAAAATTGTGATTAACTTCGTTGTCGACTTCCATCGGACTATCTATGTAGTGTTTAACTCTGTGACCATTAACCTTAAATTCAATCCCATTTGAATTTATTAATTCTATCGTTCCGTATGGGAAAACTTTTTGACTATGAATGGTCCAGACCATCTTGATTTTAATTTTCCAGGAAATAGTTTGAATCGTGAATTGAAAAGAAGAACTCTGTCTCCTTCTTTAAATTCTTTTAAGCTTCTGATTCTTTTATCATGCCATTTCTTCGTTCTTTCTTTATAGATTAATGAATTTTCGTATGCTTCATGTCTTAATTCTTCTAATTCATTTAGTTGACTTAACCGTAGACGTCCAGCTTCATGTAAATCAAGATTACATGTCTTCAAAGCCCAAAATGCTTTGTGTTCAATTTCTACTGGAAGATGACATGCTTTTCCATAAACGAGACTAAAAGGTGTGGTTCCAATTGGAGTTTTGTAGGCTGTTCTAAAAGCCCAGAGTGCATCCTCCAATCTAATAGACCATTCCTTCAGATTTGATCCTACGGTTTTCTCTAGAATACGTTTTAAAGCTCGGTTGGTATTTTCAACTTGTCCACTTGTTTGTGGATGATATGCGGTGGAGATTTTATGAATTACTCCATGTCTTTTGAGAACTTTCTCAAGTTGATTATTACAGAAATGAGTTCCCCGATCACTTATTAAAGCTTTCGGTGTTCCAAACCTTGCAAAAAGACGTTTTAAAAAATTGACTACAACTCGCGCATCGTTAGTTGAGAGAGCTTGTGCTTCCGCCCATTTAGATACATAATCAATGGCTACAAGAATATAGAGATTATTATGAGATTTTGGAAATGGACCCATAAAGTCAATACCTCAAATGTCAAATACTTCACATACTTGAATGACATTTTGTGGCATTTCATCACGTTGACTTATTTTTCCGGCCCTTTGACATGCATCACAGGATTTGCAAAGAAGGTGTTCGTCTTTGTAAATTGTAGGCCAATAGAATCCAGCATCATAAATTTTTCTTGCTGTTAGTTGAGGCCCATAATGCCCTCCTGTTGGTCCTGTGTGACAATGGTTTAAAATTTTACTAGCTTCATCTCCGAATACACATCGGCGTATTATTCCATCGGGACAACTTTTAAACAAATGTGGATCTTCCCAGAAATAGTGTTTTATATCACTGAAAAATTTCTTTCGTTTTTGGTACGATAATCCTTTTTCAAGGAATCCACATACTAAATAGTTTGCATAGTCTGCAAACCATGGAATTTCATTATAATCTATCTTCAATAGATATTCATCAGGAAAGTTGTCTTGCATGGCCGATTCATTTAGAACTTCTAATTCGGGATTTTCAAGACGAGAAAGATGATCAGCGACGAGATTTTCTGCTCCTCTTTTATCTCGGATTTCAATATCGAACTCTTGTAAGAGTAAGATCCAACGGATTAGTCTTGGTTTGGCATCTTGTTTCGAAAATAGGTATCTAAGAGCAGAATGGTCGGTATAGACCACCGTTTTTGCTAGAACGAGATATGAACGAAATTTGTCAAAAGCAAAGACAATAGCAAGGAGTTTTTTTTCAGTAGTTGTGTAATTCGTTTGTGCTCCTTGTAACGTCTTACTAGCATAATATATAGGTTGAAATCGTTTTTCAATCCTTTGTCCTAAAATGGCTCCCATTGCAAAATCACTTGCATCGCACATTAGTTCAAACGGTAGATTCCAATTTGGTGTTATCATGATCGGCGCATTAGTGAGTTTCTCTTTAAGAATATTAAAAGATTTGATACATTCATCTGAAAAGATGAATGGAGCATCTTTTTCTAGGAGTTTATTCATAGGAGTGGCAATTTTAGAAAAATCTTTTATGAAACGTCGGTAAAAACCGGCATGCCCTAGAAAACTCCTAACTCCTCTAACATTGGTGGGATGTGGAAGTTTAGCAATAACATCTACTTTAGCTCTATCCACTTCAATTCCTTCCTTTGAGATTTTATGTCCAAGAACAATGCCTTCTTTAACCATGAAATGGCATTTCTCCCAATTAAGTACTAGATTTGATTGTTCGCATTTAATCAGCATTCGTTCAAGATTAGCTAAACATGATTCGAATGTATCACCAAAGACTGAAAAGTCATCCATGAAAACTTCCATGCATTCTTCTATCATGTCGTGAAAAATCGCCATCATACACCTTTGAAAGGTTGCAGGGGCGTTGCAAAGTCCAAATGGCATGCGTTTGTAAGCAAAAGTACCATAAGGGCACGTGAACGTGGTTTTCTCTTGGTCTTCGGGTGCTATTGGAATTTGAAAATATCCGGAAAATCCATCAAGAAAACAATAGTAACTGTTTCCGGCTAATCTTTCCAACATTTGATCAATGAAAGGTAAGGGAAAGTGATCTTTTCTGGTGGCGTCATTTAATTTTCTATAATCAATATATACACGCCATCCTGTTACAATCCTAGTAGGAATAAGCTCATTTTTCTCATTTGTGATGACAGTCATGCCACCCTTCTTAGGTACGCATTGAACTGGGCTTACCCATGGACTATCAGAAATTGGATAAATTAAACTTGCATCTAGCAGTTTAATTATTTCTTTTTTAGCTACATCTTGCATATTAGGATTAGGTCTTCATTGGCGTTGCACATACATTTTACGACCTTCTTCCATAAGGATTTTATGTGTGCAATACGAAGGACTTATTCCTTTAATATCATGAATCTTCCATGTAATGGCTGGTTTATGAGCTTTCAACACAGAAATGAGTTGTGATTTCTCATTTTCAGTAAGAGAAGACGATATTATTACAGATAATTCAGATTCACCATGTAAATAAGCGTATTCCAAATGGTTTGGAAGTGGCTGTAACTCTAATGTCGGAGGTTCTTCTATCGATGATTTGTATCGATATCTGTCTTCTTCTTTTAGCATTTGAATTTCTTCTGTTGTTGGTTCATATCTATTAGCTATAAGTGTAGCTAACATTTCAGCTTCATCAATTGGTTCAGTTCCTTCTCCTAAAGAACATTCTCCTGTTCCTTGTAATTCTGGAAATTCTTCTAACAATTCTGCATGTGAATCTATAGTTTGAATATAATAGCATGTATCATCTGCAGATTGCGATTGTTGCATTGCTCTATCAACTGAAAAGGTAACACTCTCGTCCTCTATACTTAGGGTCAGTTTCTTACCAAACACGTCTATCATTGCTTTAGCCGTGTTTAAAAATGGTCTTCCTAATATGAGAGGAACTTGAGAATCTTCTTCCATGTCCAGAACAACAAAATCTACTGGAAATACTAAAGTACCAACTTTAACTAGCATGTTCTCCATTATCCCTCTAGGATATTTTATTGATCTATCGGCTAGTTGTATGCTTATTCTTGTTGGTTTCAATTCTCCAAGGTCTAGTTTAGCGTACAGTGAATACGGCATTAAATTTATATTAGCACCTAAGTCTGCCAATGCTTCTATTGAACTAAGACTACCCAGAAAACATGGAATTGTGAAACTTCCTGGATCAGATAATTTTTCTGGTATCTTATTCAACAGCACTGCTGAACAATTAGCATTCATAGTAACGGCCGAGAGTTCTTCCATTTTCTTTCTATTCGAGATTAGATCTTTCAGAAATTTAGCATATCTAGCCATTCCTGAAATTACATCAATGAAAGGTAGATTTACATTTATCTGTTTAAACATATCCAAGAATTTAGATTGCTCGGCTTCAAGTTTCTCTTTTTTCATTTTACTCGGGTAAGGAAGTGGTGGTTGGTATGGTTTAACATAAGGTTTATCCTTAGCTGTGTTATCCTCATTAACCTTTTCAACTACCGGTTCTTTTTCCTTATCTTGATCAGGTTGTGGTTCTTGTGGAATAGGAATAGCTTCTTCAGAATTTACAGGTATTTCAGGTGGTTTAAGTGTTATACCACTTCTTATGGTAATGGCTTTAGCTGTTTCATTCCGGGGGTTAGCATTTGTATCACTAGGTAAACTTCTCGGTTTTCTTTCACCTATTAACCTTGCTAGGTTACTTACTTCTTGTTCCAAATTTTGAATAGAAGCTTGTTGATTTCTAAATGCTTGAGCATTTTGTTCATTGGTTTGTTTTTGGGATGTGAAAAATTGCGTTTGAGTTTCAACTAGCTTCGTCATCATATCTTCTAAATTTGACTTTTTATCATCGGTTTGTGGTGGTTTGTTTTGAAAATTAGGTCTTTGATGGTTGTAAGTATTGTTGGATACTTGTTGATTACTAGGACCTTGTTGGTTGTTGTATGGAATATTTCGGTTATAATTCTGATTTTGATTGTAAATCGGTCTTGGCGGTTGATAATTATTCTGATAATTATTTCCAGGCCTTTGGTTTAGATATGAAACATTCTCTCTTTGTTCCATTGTTAATTCAATACTGAGACAATCTTTTGTCAAATGTGGTCCTCCACACTGCTCACAACTAATTCGTATTGAGTGAATATCTTTAGTCATCTTTTCCATTCGTCTCTCGATAGCATCTATTTTTGCGGAAATAGAATCTAAGTCATGGCTAGAATCGGCTCTAGCTGCTTTAGATGATCTAACGATATCTTTTTCTTGGTGCCACTCATGTGAGTGGGAAGCAGTGTTATCAATAATTTTATAAGCATCAGTTTCGGTTTTCTTCATAATAGAACCACCAGCTGCTATATCGATGTCTTTCCTTGTAGTGATGTCGCATCCTTGGTAGAATATTTGTACTATTTGACAGGTGTCTAAACCATGTTGCGGACATCCTCTTAATAACTTTCCAAATCTAGTCCACGCCTCATATAGAGTTTCATTCGGTTTCTGTGTGAACGTAACAATTTCTCTTTGAAGTCTTACGGCTTTAGATGCTGGAAAGAATTGTTTAAGAAAATTTTCAACTAAAACGTCCCATGTATCAATCGCCCCTTCAGGTAATGATTCCAACCAATCTTTGGCTTTCTCCCTTTAAAGTCCAGGGAAATAACATGAGATATATTTGTTCATCTTCCACTTCTCGGATTTTAAATAGTGTGCAGATCATATTAAAGGTACGAAGATGTTCATTTGGATCTTCCTTCGGCGCACCACTAAATTGGTATTGATTAGTCACCATATGTAGAATTTGTCCTTTGATTTCATAATCTGGCGCATTAATGTCAGGATGAGGAATTGCGTGACCTTGGCCAGTGCGTTTAGCTCTCATTCGGTCTTCCATACTTAAAGGTTCCAAATTCTCCATAATTGAATTTGTTGAATCGGAATCACTAGAGGATTCTGATTTAATGGTTCGTTCCTCAACAATCTCTGTTTGAATGATTGGTGTTTCCGGAGGAAAGTTTAGTGGTTCAGGATCTATGAATCGTCCCTGAATATTCTCCGGATTCTCAATTGTGAGCTCGGGTTCAAAAAATGGATTATCAACGGCGACAATATTAGCTAGATGTCTTGATCTAGTTACAGGTGGTGAACGTACAAAAGGTGGTGAACGTCTTGCTCGGTGCATTCACTGAATATCCTATTAGTTTTTAAAAAGGAAAGAAAAATTATATAAGTTATCCAATTAATAGACTTTTCTGATTTTGCCCACGTTTCGAATAGCCAAAAGATGCAGCAGAGGGGCAGGATTCGTTTGGTCTCAATATAATTGAGGACTGTTTGACTCCAATAACCCGGTCCACGAACAAATCCAACTATTACTACGAACCAGAAAATTTTGATGTCTATCAATTTAACCACTTAAAATAAATTTTCGTAATTTTAAGAAATTTAGATAAGAAGTAGAATAAAAATCTATGTCCTAAAACTAGAATAGCGAGAAATAAGAAAGAAAAAGAGCGTGTCGAAAAAGGTCGAAAAATAAAAGGCGTCAAAAAATAAGAAAGAAAAAGAGTGACTTATAAAACTTAAAAATACTTGAACCCAACCTTATTAATATAACTAACTTAAAATTATAATCGCAAATTGAGATTATTAATTGGAATGATAATTGATACATAGGTAAAAGGCGTCTAAATATATTAAAGCTTACAAGTAAAACTATATCCCAAATGACAATATCTTAAAAAGGTACTAAAACTTAAAAAGGTGTCACAAAATTCTAAAGCACTTAAATCTTAGTCTAAAGAAAAGGCACTTAAGGGATTTTACGGCAAAGCCTAAAAATCTAGAAGTAAAAATAACTATGGCAAAAACTATGTTTAAAACTAAATATGAGCGAAAAACACAAATATTACGCTAAAACAATTAAAAAGGGACAAAATATAAAAATATACTACAAGTTTTAAAAATTACAATTTTTATAAAAATATTAGTTTTATATTATTTATTTTATAAAACTATTAATTTTAAATTTTAATTAAACTAATTTAACTAAAAATACAAAATAATAAATAAACTAAACTAAATTAATTAAAATAATTAAACCTAATTAGGGTTAAATTTAAATAATAAAAATAAAAACACGTAATTAATGCCTGATTAGGGTTCTGTGTACCCGTGTCAGGGTTTCTTCGCGAGTCGCGGTTCCACCTGGCAAAAATCTCCGCGAGTCGCGGGGTTCGAGATTCCAGATGACATGCTGTTTCAAATTCGACGCGTTTTTACGTAATTATATTTTTTTTAATTATATTTTCTGTTTTAATAATT
Organism: Rutidosis leptorrhynchoides; assembly: GCF_046630445.1. Lineage (NCBI taxonomy): Eukaryota > Viridiplantae > Streptophyta > Magnoliopsida > Asterales > Asteraceae > Rutidosis > Rutidosis leptorrhynchoides. The sequence goes on along the minus strand of NC_092334.1, from coordinate 148,650,178 downwards.
AAATAAAATATTTATAAAAACTAAATAAAAACTAAATAAAAACTTATGTTTTAAAAACTAAAAAAAACAGAAATACTCTATAATTTAATAAAAATCTTAAAAATAGATTTATATATATATATATATTTTTTTTCTTTGATTTTATGTTTTAAATAAAAACAAAATATTTAAATAAAACTTATATTTTTATAAAATAAAAATAAAGAAACTTTATAAAACTTAAATATTTAACAAACTCTTAAAAATATTTATATTTTTGTTTTCTTTTTATGTTTTCGAATATTTAAAACGTATTTTTACAAAAGCGTATTTTTTATAAAAGTAAACTAAAAAAAATCTTTTTTTTTAAATATTTATTAGCGTTGCGCTTCCGGCTTTTAAGCTAGATTGTCCCCGGCAGCGGCGCCAAAAATACTTGATGTTTATGCGAGGTGTATATGAAATAGCTTATATTTTACTAGGAAATACTATTAAATACGATACAATTTTACACAAGATATTTATTTATTTAAAGAATGGATATACTTAAACCTTGCTACAACACTTATATGCAGTGTACCTAATCGTACAGTAGTGTAGTTTTTAGTAAGTCCGGTTCGTTCCACAGGGAATCTTTTAACAAAGCTTAACGCTATATTAGTTTAAATTTATAAAAATACAAATATATATAAGTAATATTATTATTATAAAGGGGGGTTTTTACCGTTTAATGACCGGTTTGTCGATTTTAAAACTTTAGTCGCAGTTAAAACCAAAATTAAAAATAAATACAAGACTTAATGTAAAGTAAATAACGATAATGAAATTGTGATAAATAAAAGTGCGATAAAATAAACTTGCGATAATTAAAAAGTACGATAATTAAAAGTGCAATTAAATACAATAACAATAAATAAAAGTGCGATAATTAGAAGTGCAATTAAATATAAAATAAAGGAAATTAAATATGAAATAAAAGAATTATGCTTATTTAAACTTCCGTAATCATGATGTTTGACGTGTTGATTTTAGTTTTATGTCTATGGGTTAATTATCCTTTGTCCTGGATTATTTAATATGTCCGTCTGGTTTTTGTCCATAACAGTCCATCAGTCATAAATATAAAGTGCGAGTGTCCTCGTCAAATTATCCTTATACCCGAAGTTAAATATTCCAACTAATTGGGGACTTAAACTGTAACAAGATTTTAATACTTTGTTTAATAATTACACCAGGTTATCGACTGCGTGTAACCCAAGGTTTTAATACTTTGTTAACAATTATGCCAAGTGTCCTTGTACATAATTTCACCCCTGTTTTAATAATTCTAGTGGCTATTAATCCATTCCCGTGTCCGGTTAAATGAACGATTATTCGTACATATAAATATCCCGCCCATCGTGTCCGATTGAGTGTATATGGTTATTTATAGGGACGTCCAATTGTAAATCTTTATATTAAAATTAACAAACTGTCATTTAGTTAAACAAATATAAAGCCCATTAATAGCCCATAGTCTAATTTCCACAAGTGTCGTTCTTTTGTCCAAACCCCAATTATGGTACAAAGCCCAATTACCCAATTTTAGTAATTAGCCCAAATCATGATTACTTCGTTTTAAATAAGCATAATAATAACTTAGCTACGAGACATTATATTAAAAAGGTTGAACATAACTTACAATGATTAAAAATAGTGTAGCGTTACACGGACAGAATTTTGACTTACACCCTTATAACATTCGCTAACATACCCTTATTATTAGAAATTAAAATTAAAATTAAAATTAAAATTAAAATATAAAATATAAATATAAATATTACGTATACATATATAGAGAGAGATTGATTTATGATGATGAAAAATGATCAAACTGCGTTGCCTTTTATAGGGATTTGAGTCCAGGTAATCTCCGCGACTCGCGCCCTTTTTGCTCTTCAAACTCCGCGAGTCGCGGAGTTTGTTTTTACAGCTCACCCAGCTTTGGCTCTTTTTTTACCGATGCACATAAATATTATATAATATATAAATAATTATAAGAATTATTTAAATATTATATTATATTTATGTGCATAGTTGACTTGTAATTTTTAGTCCATTGCGTCGAGCGTTGAGAATTGACTCTGGTCCCGGTTCCAGATTTTCGAACGTCCTTGCGTACAATTTAATATCTTGTACTTTGCGTTTTGAATCTTGTACTCTTGTAATTTTGAGACGTTCCTTATCAATAATTGGAACCTCTTTGATTGTATTTTGTACTTTTGAGCTTTTTGGTCGTTTGCGTCTTCAATTCGTCGAATCTGTCTTTTGTCTTCACCTTTTATTATTTAAACGAATATTACTTGTAAATAGAACAATTGCAACTAAAAGCTTGTCTTTCTTGAGGAATAATGCTATGAAATATATGTTCGTTTTTAGCATTATCATGAACGTATAAAAGGTGGTGAACGTTTTACTCAGTGCATTCACTGAATATCCTATTAGTTTTTTTTTTTTTTTTTTTTTTTTTTTTTTTTTTAAGAAAGAAAAATTATATAAGTTATCCAATTAATAGACATTTCTGATTTTGCCCACGTTTTGAATAGCCAAAAGATGCAGCAGAGGGGCAGGATTCATTTGGTCTCAATATAATTGAGTATTGTTTAGCTCCAATAACCCGGTCCACGTACAAATCCAACTATTACTACGAACCAGAAAATTTTGATGTCTATCAATTTAACCACTTAAAACAATTTTTCGCAATTTAAAGAAATTTAGATAAGAAATAGAGAAAATTCTAAGTCCAAAAAACTAGAATAGCGAGAAATAAGAAAGAAAAAGAGCGCGTCGGAACTAAAATTAAAATTGGAGAAATAAGAAAGAAAAAGAGTAACTTATAAAGCTTTAAAACACTCGACTAACCCAACCTTATTATTATCACTAACTTAAAATTAAAATTGCAAATTGAGATTACTAATTAGAGTGATAATTGATACATAGGAAAAAGGCGTCGAAAAATAAAAATAAGAAAGTAGCGCGAAAAACGGCGTCGCAAAATTCTAAAGCACCTAAATCTTAGTCTAAGGAATAAGTACTTAAGGGATTTTACGGCAAAGCCTAAAAATCTATAAATAATCTACGGCAAAATACTAAAGTTAAAACTAAATACAAATGATAAAAATACAAAAATTACGAATAAACGATTAAAAAGATACAAGAATAAAAATAAGATTAAAATTGATAAAATTATTTAATTTTATAAAAATATTATTTTTATATATTTATATTATAAAAGTATTAATTTTTATATATAAATTATCTAATTATAATTAATTATTACTAATTAAATTGAAACTTAAATTAAATATTAAACTAATTAACCCTAATTGATAATAATAATAAATACTCCATAATTAATGCTTACTAGGGTTTCTGTGTGACCTGTCTGGGCGGCTCCGCGAATCGCGGTGAACCCAGTTCAATACCTCCTCAAGTCGCAGAGATTGCAGGTTCAAAAGAGACAGGTCAAGTTTCGACAGGTATCAGTTTTTTATTTATTTGTTTTTTTTCTGTTTTAATATTTATAATAAAAAACTTTAAATTTTAAAAACTAAAATAAAAACAAGAAACTTTATATATTTTAAATATAAAAAAAAAACTCTTAGAAAAATATATATATAATTTTTTTTTTCGATTTTAATTTTTTATATTTTTGATATTAAAAAAAATGTATTTTTACAAAAACTAAATAAAACTTAATAAAAATCTTTTTTTTTTGTGTGGTGTTTCGCTTCGGCGTTCCCCGGCAGCGGCGCCAAAAATACTTGATGTTAAAGCTAAGAGGTATAAAATACTATTAAATTTTACAACGAAATACTATTAAATACGATACAATTTTACACAAGATATTTATTTATTTATAGAATGGATATACCTAAACCTTGCTACAACACTTATAGGCAGTGTACCTAATCGTACAGTAGTGTAGTTTTTAGTAAGTCCGGTTCGTTCCACAGGGAAATCTTTTAAACAAAGCTAAACGCTATATTAGTTTTAATTTATAAAAAATACAAATATATATAAGTAATATTATTATTAAAAAGGGGGGTTTTTACCGTTTAATGACCGGTTTGTCGATTTTAAAACTTTAGTCGCAGTTAAAACCTAATGTAAAATATTAAATAAATAAAAGACTTAATTTAAAGCATAAAGTAAATAACGATAATGAAATTGCGATAAATAAAAGTGCGATGAAATAAAATTGCGATAATTAAAAAGTACGATAATTAAAAAGTGCGATAATTGAAAGTGCAATTAAATACAATGACAATAAATAAAAATGTGATAATTAAAAGTGCAATTAAATATGAAAATAAAGGAATTATGCTTATTTAAACTTCCATAATCATGATGTTTGACGTGTTGATTTTAGTTTTATGCCCATGGGTTAATTGTCCTTTGTCCTGGATTATTTAATATGTCCGTCTAGTTTTTGTCCATAACAGTCCATCAGTCATAAATATAAAGTGCGAGTGTCCTCGTCAAATTATCCTTATACCCGAAGTCAAATATTCCAACTAATTGAGGACTTAAACTGTAACAAGGTCTTAATACTTTGTTTAATAATTACACTAGGATATCGACTGCGTGTAATCCAAGGTTTTAATATTTTGTTATCAATTATGCCAAGTGTCCTTGTACATAATTTCACCCTTGTTTTAATAAGTCCATAGACTATTAATCCAATCCCGTGTCCGGTTAAATGAACGATTATTCGTACATATAAATATCCCGCCCATCGTGTCCGATTGAGTGTATATGGTTATTTATAGGTACGTCCAATTGTAAATCTTTATATTAGAATTAACAAACTATCATTTAGTTAAACAAATATAAAGCCCATTAATAGCCCATAGTCTAATTTCTACAAGTGTCGTTCTTTTGTCCAAACCCCAATTATGGTACAAAACCCAATTACCCAATTTTAGTATTTTTAGCCCAACATCATGATTACTTCGTTTTAAATAAGCATAATAATAACTTAGCTACGAGACATTAAATTAAAAAGGTTGAACATAACTTACAATGATTAAAAATAGCGTAGCGTTACACGGACAGAATTTCGACTTACACCCTTACAATACGCTCTAACATACCCTTATTATTAGAATTAAAATTAAAATTAAAATTATATATATATATATATATATATATATATATATATATATATATATATATATATATATATATATATATATATATATATATCGTATGATATCGATAGAGAGATGGATTGATATTTAAAATGATCAAAATGCGTTGCCTTTTATAGGCAGATTTGGATTTGAGTGCTCCGCGAGTCGCGGTCAATTTCCCCTTCAAACTCCGCGAGTCGCGGAGTTTGAATTTCCAGCTCTCTCCAATTTGAATCTTAGCTTTGCCGACATAATATATATATATAAATATAAAATATAAATAATTAATATAATTATTTATATATTATATTATATTTTTGTGCATAGTAGACTTATAATTTTTGGTCCGTTACATCGCGCGTTGAGAGTTGACTCATGTCCTGGTTCCGGATTTTCGAACGTCCTTGCGTACTATTTTATATTGTGTACTTTGCGTTTTGCGTCTTATACTCTTGTCATTTTTAGACGTTTCTCATCATTAATTTGAACCTTTTTGATTGTATCTTGTACTTTTTAGCTTTTTGGACCTTTGTGTCTTCAATTTGTCGAATCTGTCTTTTGTCTTCACCTTTTAATATTTAAACGAATATCACTTGTAAATAGAACAATTGCAACTAAAATCTTGTCTTTCTTGAGGAATAATGCTATGAAATATGTGTTCATTTTTAGCATTATCAGTAGCTTGGTGATGAAATCCATTGTGATCCTTTCCCATTTCCATTGTGGGATTTTCGGTTGTTGAAGTAAACCAGAAGGTCTCTGATGCTCGGCTTTAACCTTCAAGCAAGTCAAACACTTACCAACATAAGTCATAACGTCCTTCTTAAGATTCGGCCACCAGTATTGTTCTTTAAGGTCGTGGTACATCTTGCCCGCTCCGGGATGAATCGAATATCTCGATTTGTGTGCTTCATCAAGTATAAGGTTCCGTAGATCTCCATAACAAGGTACCCAAATTCTTCCGGCATAACATTGGAGTCCAGACTCTCTAACCTCGAATCGAGAGACAAGTATGTTCAAATGTTCATGAGATATATTCTCCTCCTTGAGAGCCTCATCTTGGGCTACTCTGATCTGGCTGTTGAGATTCGAATGGATGGTGATGTTCAGTGCCCTAACACGAAGAGGTGCCGTCCTCTCCTTTCGGCTTAAAGCGTCAGCTACAACATTGGCCTTGCCAGGATGATAGCGAAGTTCACAATCATAGTCATTTAGCGTCTCGATCCATCGACGCTGTCTCATATTCAGTTGTTTCTGATCAAAGATGTGATGCCCCGTATAAATAAACATGTACGGACTATCAACAACAGGATCATTACAAGGTCAAACACTATATGCGTTTTCAAAACAAGTTTGCATTCATAATAAAAGGTGACGTCGTAACCAATGTCAAATGTTTAACAACCCAAAAGTATGCTTCTACGAATAGCAAGCATATGTAATAGTACGTGACCCATAGGTCATTACAAATATATCATTTCAGAAGTTTCATGTTTGAATGCAAAATAACGTTTCATGCGGTGACATCTCTAATAAGCGCATCGGGTGTCTACAAAGCATGACTAGTACAGCGGAAGCAAGCAAACCTTAAGCATCTGAGAAATACATGCTTAAAAACGTCAACACGAATGTTGGTGAGCTATAGTTTAAGTATAACAGTAATATAAGGTTGGCCACGAGATTTCAGTGCTACAAAGAGCGTTTCAAACAGTAATCCAAATTAGTATGACAAAGTATATGTTTAACCGTGGGCACTCGGTAACTAACTTAACGTTTAATAATATACCCCCTGAAAGTGCACTTGGCGAGTGCGTATGTTTCTCGAAGTATTAAACACTCATTAAATGCTAGCGCGACTAGCCCGAGTGGGGATGTCAAACCCTATGGATCCATATCTAAGATTCGCGTTCACGGTTCAAAAACCAATGATTAAACGTTACCGAGCTAAAGGGAATGTTTCTGCCGTTATATAACCCACACATATATAAGTTTAAGTACTCGTGCCTAGTATGTAAAACATAAAATCCACATGTATTCTCAGTTCCCAAAATATGTTAAAGTAAAAAGGGAATGCTATAACTCACAATGATCAAGTAGCGGTAAAGTATGACTCGGGAAATAAGCAAGTATGTAGGTTGTCCAAACGGGTCCTCAACCTAAGTCAAATATCACTAAGTCAGTAAATCGTTCCAATAGGTTTATAAGTATGTAAAATATGTCTTAAAGGTCATCACCGTTCATCATCAAACGAAAGGTATAAAGTAAGTTTTGTTCAAGGAAGGAGTTTAAAACAAGGGCTGACTTCGGTCAGTCACCACGGCCTTTATACCTACTGAAATAAGGAGAGACCAGTGGCCATGGCTCCGTATATGAGTCCTTTAGTTGTGGTAAAAATTACAGAAGCAAACTCGTCTTCGTTTGACCGTGGCGACGGTCTAAGTGCGAGTAGGTCAGAATTTTCAGCACAACGTTAAATGGACATAGTGACGATCGGAGGGCCATAAATCCTAAACCGTAACTCGGATTAAGATGAGTCCTATATGAAAAGTTATCTACTCGAACAGAGCTATCTGAAAATCATAATTATAGTAGCCCAGGTCGTACGGTTCAGACACAGAATCAGTAGAACAGTAGGGTCAGTAGGTTCCGGTGGTTCTTGGTGCTCGATGCTTATCATGGTTCTCATCCTTGATGCATATAGCTTCAAGTGTACAACTCTTTGATGTGTTTGCATCATTTTTACCAAGGTTTGACCATCATAACCCAAGTGTAAGTCTAAGACATGAAGCACAACTCACTTAAGTGTTGCAAGTGTTTTGATGAACCAAAGTTACATCAAAGTCTTAGATTTAACACATACATGTACTTTAAAACAAATAATAAGTTACAAACTTGAAAGTAAACTAACTAATCAAGATCTTAAGATGTAGAACATAGTTCTTAGTTAGATCTTGAAGATCCAAGACTCAAAAGTCTTGATCTAAAGTTATTAAGTTAAATCTAATACAAGTGTATAAAGTTATAACTAAAAAGTTATACTTCTATGTTCTTGAACTTTTAAAGTTAACTTTAAGTTTCACGAAGTATGAGATCAAGATTAACTTGTAAGACTTGACCATAAAACCAACAAACATGAAATTAAAGTGCATAATATAAAGAGATAAACTAAGTAAACAAGTAACTAGTTCATGGGTTGTTCATACTCTAAAGATTCAAACCAAAGTTTGATCTTTAAGAATGTAAACTTTAAGTTTACAAACATGAATTACAAGTATGATTTACAACACATGAACCTTAAATCTTTTAAAACAATAAAGGTAGAACATAAGCTAGTAAGTTTATGTTCTTGAGTGTTCTTGTAAAAACAAGATAAAAGAAGAACAAACTAGTGAGTTTGATCCTTGATAACATGTAAGTAAATAACTAGTAAGTAAACAATCATCAAAGCAAGTAACAAATCAAACAAAGAATGATGATGAAGAGGGTGCTATGCTACGGTTTTCAAAAGGAAAGAAGAGAGAAAAAATGTTCAAGTTGCTTACAAGATTAGAGAGAATAAGAGAGTAAAAGAGTTGCAAGTATGAGAGTGTTTTTGGAATGAGAGAAAATGCAAGTGTTTCAAGTAGTCAAAATAAAAATGAATCTCTCCCTTGTATGCTCCAAGATTGACGGTTTAGGGGAGGGAAAGAGGAGGGCAAAAATCCACTAGTTCATTTCATGTAAAGTCTTACAAAGTTGGATATTAGAGGTGTTTTTATGGGAAGTAACATGTAACAAGATTCCAAGTATTTAAACTAACTAGTTAAGTTCCAAATAATACTTACAAGAAGTAATGGGCTAAATAATTCCATTAATATGGGTAGGGTGGGCTCTTAAGTCCAATAACACTAATGAAAGCCCAAGTTCAAGTAATTAACAATTTAATCCAATAAAAGCCCAAGTAATTAACTAATAACCTTAGTTAATTAAAATGATTAATAAAATCAATCATGAATGTAAATAATATTCTAAAAATATTATTCGTGAAAGTTTCGTGTGTTACAAAGACGTTTCGGGCATTTAAAGTCAAGTACGGGCAATCATGGTAACAAGTAAATGTAATAACATACATTCGTTAAATCGCACGTATTAATAATAAACATTATTAATTAAAGGTGGAAAAACGGGGTCGTTACATTACCCACCTGTTAAAGAAAATTTCGTCCCGAAATTTTAAGGAGTGACCAAACAATGGTACCGTATTGGAATAAGAAGGGGTGTATCAAAGTTCCGTGAGACCCGAGGGCTCAGAAGTAAGTTATTTACCCTGAAAGGTATTTCGGTGTATGAAAGTAAGAATGGGTATCTGCCGTTAATTAAGTCTCTTGTCCTAAGAGATCAACAAATTGATTCTGTTTCCGATTAACCTGAGTATGTCATCTGAATGTATATCCACAAAAGGAAAGATGGTGTGTTTAGCCTTACAGGCATCTTCGGTAAGTTGGATGCGTGAAATGCATCATGTATGATTCTAAGCTCATCTAAAACATTGAGCGGGTATGTCGTAATATAAGCTGATAGGTAGAATGGAAAACATAGTGATTACAACCATGTGATTTGATGTCTGGATAGTGTTAGCCACGGATTTTACCAACCCCTTGATTTCGGAAGGAGGCCATAGGCATAGGAACCCGATATTTAAGAACGTTTCATTTGAGTAAGTGAATCGAAATTCTAGCTGAAAGTGATCAATCGGACTTGCAAGTCATAATTATTCATAGTGTCTTCAGGACGGTCTGAACGAACAATGAGGGATATCACCTAGTTTACCATACTGCGGGTGAACCTATCCTTGGATGAAATGAAAGCACGATTACGTAATGTAACTTCATCCCTTCAGTCATATGTTGAAGTTAGGGTTAATGTTAACTAGAGCAACATACAGTTGCAACCAAAGAGGGAAGTAATATATAGAGTATCCACATCAGTGTCGTAAATGTTTTAAGCAGTCCCCTTCCAAGGGATATCAAGATTCATAGATTCTCAAAGTATCTTATATTACATTTCCGAAAGAAAGTCGCACGAAAGGTGTGATCTATGAACGAGAGTGAACTCTTCGAGTGGTTCATTCTGAATTTATCCGTGTACTAAAAGGGGATGTGCGGATGAGAAGATACGTGAACCCTTGGTCCTAACGAATGGTTTACTCCGAGTGAAAAGTATCTCCAAAAATGATTCTTGTGTCTCAACATACTGATTCATAGAGATGAGGTTTACGAGGGTGTTGTGATTTGCCGTGAAGTATTGAGAATAGAAACCCTCCTAGTACTTTTCCTACAATGAGGTAACCAATGAGTGTACCTCAGAAAACTGATTTATCGGCCCACGTTTTTGTCATGTCTAGCTTTAAAAGAACATTTTATGGGTGCAAGGATTTTCTAACAAATTTTATAAAACTGCCATCCAAAGTGGCTCAAGAGTTTTTCACAAAAGATCTTAATAGTAAGTTTCATCTCTTAATAGAGGGCGAGAAAAAGTGTGGTCCACACATGGTGTAGTATGATACGAAAACCTTTAATAAAATCAACCAAGGGAGTTTTGATAAACAAAACCTTTAAATGTTTGTTGTGACAATGCAAACGGAATGAAGTTCCTAGTAAATTTGGGAGTAGGTACAACGTGTACCATTTTGTACAAAACTATTTGACTTAAGTTGAATAACTCGGTAAAGGAGCAGTTTTTAAATAATTTGAAGATATAACTTAGTATCAAAATAAGTAAGTATAAATTTATACATATATGATTTTATAAATCGTATAAGTGACAGAAAGGTTTTTAGTACTTTCATTGTCTGTAAATCTTGTAAGGACCGTACAAATAAACAACGTGTAAAAACTTTGATAAACATAGTTTTTCGTATTTCAAAGGTTACGATTTGGAAAGGATTGAGTGGAAAAGCTTGGAATCCTTGGGTGACCAGTTACTAGGTAATGAAAACTAATGACATAAATGCAGTTTTGGTAATTATCAGGACACAAGTCTTTGGGCCAAAAATATTTACGTGCGAAGCCGTTGCTAAAAGTGGGGTACGAAGGATAAAGCACAAGGATGAGAAGTTAATTGCTTCTTGAATTTGTAAAGTGCCAAACAGGTTATGACTAGTATTAAAGTCGGAGTAATGATGGTATTAATACCACAAAATGAGGATCCCTTGAAATAAGTCATGACTTAGAGTTATGTAAGAAAGAGCATTGTTCCAACAGGCGTGGCAAATAAGGTTCTTGGGGTAACGCACTGATTTTTAAATGGTTTAAGTGTCAGTGGATGCCCAAAGGCTCTGAATGACGTGGCAGAAGTGTCTTCAACACATACACACATGAATCTCTCGATTTTGACGGTTGTAAAGTCTTCACGATGACTTGGGTACGAATGAGCAACGGAGAATTTTATATAACAAGCAACGAAAATTTTTATAGAAATTGTTTAAGGTGACAATGTATGGAAAGAAACGAAGTTTTAGTAAACTAGGGTTATGTACAACCCGTACTATTCAAAGTAAAATATATTTTGAACAAAAGATTTGATTTGTAAGAGTGAAAGTAAAATTTTACATGTATTTGTCAAAGATAAGTAATCATTTACTTTATTTTATATAACGTATATGATTTCAAAATTTGCGCGAATGGCGAACAAAATATATTTATTTTTATAAAGCTTTGAGAGGATAGCACAGTAAAATAATGTGTGTAAGATTTTGGCAAACAAAATTTTCATATTTCGGAGGTTACAAGTTGGAAAAGATTGATGAGAATCGAGTAAAAGACCTTTAAAAATTTCGAGTGATATTTGAGGTAATAAAAACCATTGAATTTATATGTGATTGACGACTATTAGTAGGGCATAAGTCCTTTGACCAAAAACGCTTAAGTGTGAAGTTGTTGCTTATAAGTGAGATACGAATGGGAGAGTATGAGGATGAGAATGAACCACCCATTGAATTTTGGAAAATTTCGAACTGTTATGACTAATATCGAAGTAAAAAGGATGGTAGTGTGGTTATCATCGAATAAGAAATTCCTCGTAATAAGTTAGGATTTAGAGTTGCGTAAGAATGAGTATCAAATGAGGTTCTTGGGTAATCCTCATTATAGAGTTTGAATTGCTGAAGTGACGGGATACAATTTCCTTTAAGTATCGTTGTGCAAGTTTGTCCATTGTATCGGTTTCTTTCATGGCTAGAAAGTGAGCAGTTTTGGCGAGATGGTCAATAATAACCCAGATGATGTCCTAACCGCATATCGTCTCTGGTAGTTAATGATGAATTTCTTCCCACTTCTATTGTGGGATTTCGGGTTGTTGTCATGTAACTAATAAGGTTCAGTTTTTGGGCTACATCTCTCCCCATAATAGTTTCACCATTCTTGCGAGGTATACAAATAAATTTTTCCCATTATAAATAAATTCCGCTTTCATCCTTGAAAGTCAGTTCATTCCAACTATTTCATCAAAGCTCCCTAGCTCGATGAGTATTAGGTTAATCTTAAAGTTCATCCCAAATCAAATCTTACTGTACTACTGTGAAAAATTCTATCAATCTTCTCAAATAACATATGCCTGTACGTAGGTAACTAATCCTTTTCAACTACTACATTAAAACTCCTAAGTTTGGTTAATATGAGGTCATCTCCAAATGACCCACCTGTTAATCTTAAAGTACTACCTTAAATTATTCCTCTATCTTCCTTAGTTTACCATTTGCTTGTGTCCTATAGAATACTTAATTCCCATGGTTGTTGATGGTTTATTACTCATGATAATGCTAAGGTTCTTAGATGTAAGGTTTCTATCATTCTAGTATTAAATAACTCCGAAACAATAAAACATTGTGCCAAAACGTACCCTACCAAGAATCAGGATCCATGCAAGTTTCCATAATGATTTCTTTACCGCAGGTAAGTTTAAAGTTTTTCCTATATGAGAACTTTCTTCTTAAATGTCCAGGGTGTCGATATTTATAACAAATTTTCGGGTTATCGGTTCTGCAATCAAAGCCCTTCTTGTATAGTACCTGGGCTACATGGTTATTCCTTCCATGCCTTTAACAGACTATAATGCGTATGCTCAAATGATCCCTGCCAAAATTTTCCCTGGATCACCCCATATTCCTCATGTAGTAACATTGGAACTTCTGCATGATTTACTTCAATATAATCACGCTGGCCTGGCGTCATTATATTGTACTAAATCGTACGTTCATTCCAATATCATTTCATATGGTCAATGTAACGTGATCACTTCTAATTATACACAATTTCATCTAACGGTGCTTTATCTATGCCATCTCAAAACGGAATCGACATAACTAATCTCACAGTTTCTCGATGTGGGTGCGTAGGTTCCGTAGGTCATGTATTAATGCCTAAATGTCCCGAAGTTTCTTCAAAGGTTCGGATTCAGGTAACGTTGTTAGGTTCCTTCTAGATATTCATTCCGAGTCTCGCGTCGGGTTGTACGTGTAGCAAGTAGTGATACGATATGTCTCGAGGCGACTCGCAACTCTTTGGGTATGGCTGAGTATTAGTAGAAGACACTAGGACCTCATTAAAGGGAATGCCTTCCCGACTTCTCCAATGTCTAGGAGTGGTAGGGGCCTAAGTGCAAAAGTGTCGTTAGATCGTTGAGCAGTCGTGAAGAATGAAAGAGTTAAGTGACGGTCATGAAAGCGTACAGTGTATGTGTCAAGTGAACAATCTTCTAGATTGCATGAAGTAATGTTTCGATTTCTGGAACGGTGGAACAGTAGTAACAGGTGGATTACACTACTAGTTCTTAGGGTCAGACGAGTGGAAAAGTAGTTCAGGAAAACATCTGAACCAGGAAGGATAAGTTCTCCAAGTCGGTATAGCGGATAGTATACAGGTAGTAAGGGCGTAATTAGGCATAACAACTACAGCAGCCTAGATTGTTTACAGCAGTACGTAGCATGGCAATAGTAACAGTATCATACCGAGGTAACATGCTAAAGGCAGATAGTGGCATGCAGTAATATAACGCAGTAGCATGCAATCGAAGGCGAATAATAGCATGCAGTAGTGAAACATGTAGTAGCATACGGCATATAGCAGTATAAAGTAAGCAGCAGCATGCAGTAAGTTCAGCGGAAACAAGTAAACTAGCAAGTTGTAGATTAGTCCTATTAGTGAATCCTACTCGGGTCGGTCTTAGACTCACTAATGCAACCTAATTCCCTACAACCAATGCTCTGATACCAAATGTGATACCCTGTACTAAATCAACATGTACGGACTATCAACAACGGGATCATTACAAGGTCAAACACTATATGCGTTTTCAAAACAAGTTTGCATTCATAATAAAAGGTGACGTCGTAACCAACGTCAAATGTTTAACAACCCAAAAGTATGCTTCTATGAATAGCAAGCATATGTAATAGTACGTGACCCATGGGTCGTTACAAATATATCGTTTCAGAAGTTTCATGTTTGAATGCAAAATAACGTTTCATTACGGGTGTCTACAAAGCATGACTAGTACATCGGAAGCAAGCAAACCTTAAGCACCTGAGAAATACATGCTTAAAAACGTCAACACGGATGTTGGTGAGCTATAGTTTAAGTATAACAGTAATATAAGGTAGGCCACGAGATTTCAGGGCTACAAAGAGCGTTTCAAACAGTAATCTAAATTAGTATGACAAAGTATATGTTTAACCGTGGGCCCTCAGTAACTAACTTAATGTTTAATAATATACACCCTGAAAGTGCACTTGGCGAGTGCGTATATTTCTCGAAGTATTAAACACTCGTTAAATGCTAGCGCGACTAGCCCGAGTGGGGATGTCAAACCCTATGGATCCATATCTAAGATTCGCGTTCACGGTTCAAAAACCAATGATTAAACGTTACCGAGCTAAAGGGAATGTTTCTGCCGTTATATAACCCACACATATATAAGTTTAAGTACTCGTGCCTAGTATGTAAAACATAAAATCCGCATGTATTCTCAGTTCCCAAAATATGTTAAAGTAAAAAGGGAATGCTATAACTCACAATGATCAAGTAGCGGTAAAGTATGACTCGGGAAATAAGCAAGTATGTAGGTTGTCCAAACGGGTCCTCAACCTAAGTCAAATATCACTAAGTCAGTAAATCATTCCAATAGGTCCATAAGTATGTAAAATATGTCTTAAAGGTCATCACCGTTCATCATCAAACGAAAGGTATAAAGTAAGTTTTGTTCAAGGAAAGAGTTTAAAACAAGGGCTGATTTCGGTCAGTCACCACGGCCTATATACCTACTGAAATAAGGTGAGACCAGTGGCCATGGCTCCGTGTATTAGTCCTTTAGTTGTGGTAAAAATTACAGAAGTAAACTCGTCTAGTAGGTCAGAATTTTCAGCACAACGTTAAATGGACATAGTGACGATCGGAGGGCCATAAATCCTAAACCGTAACTCGGATTAAGACGAGTCCTATATGAAAAGTTATTGACTCGAACAGAGCTATCTGAAAATCATAATTATAGTATCCCAGGTCATACGTGTCAGACAAAGAAACAGTAGAACAGTAGGGTCAGTAGGTTTCGGTGGTTCTTGGTGCTCGATGCTTATCATGGTTCTCATCCTTGATGCATATAGCTTCAAGTGTACAACTCGTTGATGTGTTTGCATCATTTTTACCAATTATTGACCATCATAACCCAAGTGTAAGTCTAAGACATGAAGCAAACTCACTTAAGTGTTGCAAGTGTTTTGATGAACCAAAGTTACATCAAAGTCTTAGATTTAACACATACATGAACTTTAAAACAAATAATAAGTTACAAACTTGAAAGTAAACTAACTAATCAAGATCTTAAGATGTAGAACATAGTTCTTAGTTAGATCTTGAAGATCCAAGACTCAAAAGTCTTGATCTAAAGTTATTAAGTTAAATCTAACACAAGTGTATGAAGTTATAACTAAAAAGTTATACTTCTATGTTCTTGAACTTTTAAAGTTAACTTTAAGTTTCAAGAAGTATGAGATCAAGATTAACTTGTAATACTTGACCATGAAACCAACAAACATGAAATTAAAATGCATAATATAAAGAGATAAACTAAGTAAACAAGTAACTAGTTCATGTGTTGTTCATACTCTAAAGATTCAAACCAAAGTTTGATCTTTAAGAATGTAAACTTTAAGTTTACAAACATGAATTACAAGTATGATTTACAACACATGAACCTTAAATCTTTTAAAACAATAAAGGTAGAACATAAGCTTGTAAGTTTATGTTCTTGAGTGTTCTTGTAAAAACAAGATAAAAGAAGAACAAACTAGTGAGTTTGATCCTTGATAACATGTAAGTAAATAACTAGTAAGTAAACAATCATCAAGACAAGTAACAAATCAAACAAAGAATGATGATGAAGAGGGTGCTATGCTACTTTTTTCAAAAGGAAAGAAGAGAGAAAAAATGTTCAAGTTGCTTACAAGATTAGAGAGAATAAGAGAGTAAAAGAGTTGAAAGTATGAGAGTGTTTTTGGAATGAGAGAAAATGCAAGTGTTGCAAGTAGTAAAAAAAAAATGAATCTCTCCCTTGTATGCTCCAAGATTGACGGTTTAGGGGAGGGAAAGAGGAGGGCAAAAATCCACTAGTTCATTTCATGTAAAGTCTTACAAAGTTGGATATTAGAGGTGTCTTTATGGGAAGTAACATGTAACAAGATTCCAAGTATTTAAACTAACTAGTTAAGTTCCAAATAATACTTACAAGAAGTAATGGGCTAAATAAGTCCATTAATATGGGTAGGGTGGGCTCTTAAGTCCAATAAAACTAATGAAAGCCCAAGTTCAAGTAATTAACAATTTAATCCAATAAAAGCCCAAGTAATTAACTAATAACCTTAGTTAATTAAAATGATTAATAAAATCAATCATGAATGTAAATAATATTCTAAAAATATTATTCGTGAATGTTTCGTGTGTCACAAAGACGTTTCGGGCATTTAAAGTCAAGTATGGGCAATCATGGTAACAAGTAAATGTAATAACATACATTCGTTAAATCGCACGTATTAATAATAAACATTATTAATTAAAAGTGGAAAAACCAGGGTCGTTACAAAAGATGTGCTGGAGGCTTTTGTGATTGGTGAAGATAGTGCTCTTAGTTCCATACAAATAGTGTCTCCACAATTTGAGCGCAAAGACAATGGCTCTAAGTTCAAGATCGTGAGTAGTGTAGTTTCGCTCGTGAATCTTCAGTTGACGGGAGGCATAAGCGATAACCTTTGATCTTTGCATCAATACACAACCAAAACCACTTTTCGATGCATCACAATAAATAACAAAGTCGTCACTGCCCTCAGGAAGTGATAAGATAGGTACGGTGGTCAACTTCTTCTTCAAAGTTTGGAATGCTGATTCGTGTGCGGGTTCCCAAATGAACTTCTTCCTCTTGTGAGTCAGTGCGGTCAAAGGACGCGCAATCAGAGAGAATCCTTCAATAAACCTTCGGTAGTAACCGGCGAGACCTAGGAATTGGCGAATGTGAGTAGGAGTAGTGGGGGTCTCCCACTTGCTGATAGCTTCAATCTTGGTGGGGTCAACTTTGATACCCTGGTCGCTCACAACATGACCCAGAAACTGGACTTCCTTCAACCAAAATTCACACTTGGAGAATTTGGCGTAAAGTTGCTCTTGTCTCAAGAGTTCAAGTACTAGTCGGAGGTGTTGCTCATGCTCTTCTTCGCTCTTAGAGTAGATGAGGATATCATCTATGAAGACGATAACAAACTTATCCAAGTACGGCTTGCAGACACGATTCATGAGGTCCATGAATACGGCAGGTGCGTTGGTTAATCCGAATGGCATCATGAGAAACTCATAATGACCATAACGAGTTCTGAATGCAGTCTTCATCACATCACTTTCTTTCACCCTCAACTGGTGATAACCGGATCGCAAATCGATCTTTGAGTAAACGCTCGATCCTTGTAGTTGATCAAAAAGATCGTCAATTCGTGGAAGAGGATACCGATTCTTGATTATCAATTTGTTGAGTTCACGGTAGTCGATACACATACGGAAGGATTCATCCTTCTTCTTCACAAACAACACAGGTGCGCCCCAAGGCGAGAAACTTGGTTGGATAAATCCACGATCTAACAGCTCTTGTAGTTGACTCTGTAATTCTTGCATCTCGGAAGGTGCTAGTCTATAAGGTGTGAGAGCTACAGGTGCAGCTCCTGGCACTAAGTCGATCTGAAACTCTACTTCTCTCTGCGGCGGTTATCCAGGCAATTCTTCAGGGAAGACATCGGAAAATTCGTTCACAATTTGAACATCGTTCACATGCGCTAGGACAGCAAGACGTCCCTTCTTCATAATCTTTTGCGCTTTCACGCAACTAATGAGGTTTAGCTTCGAGGTACATCTCTCTTCGTAGATGATCAGTGGCTCACCGTCTCCTTGTGGTATATGAAGTGCTTTATCTCCACAGATAATGTCGGCCCTTATCTTGCTTCCAATCCATACCGACGATCACGTCAAAACTTCCCAATTTGATGGGTATCAAATCAATTTCGAAATCAGCACCAGCTTTGTTGATAATAGCTCCTCGACTAATGTGGTAAACTTTTTCAAGTTTACCGTTGGCGACCTCGAGAAGCATACTCCCTTTTAACGGGACTAACGACCAATTATTCTTATCGCAAAAATGTCTACATACATAACTTCTATCCGCACCAGTATCAAACAAGACAGAAGCTAAAAGATTATTGATTTTGAATATACCTGTCACCAAGTCGGGGTTTTCTCGGGCGTCCCATGCATTAACGTTGAAAGCTCTACCACGGGGTGGTCCGCCATCTTTTCTTTTGTTGGGGCACGCATTTCTGAAATGGCCTGTCTGTCCGCATTCGTAACACTTTCTTGGCCCTGTGGGGTTCGGCTTCCCATTCAAAGTAGTGACCTTGCAGTCTTTTCCAACATGCCCAGTCCGTTGGCACTTCTCACAAACAACATTACAATACCCAGTATGGTGCTTGTAGCACCTCTTGCATTGAGGTAGGGTTCCCTTGTAGTTCGGGTTCGTGTTGGTGTTCGGATTGGGGTTTCCACTGTTTTTGTTCCCCCTAAAACCCTCATGTCGTTTCACCGGGTTTTGATCATAGTTCCTTCCCCTGTTGTTGTTGTTGTTGTTGTTGTTGTTGTGGTTATCCCATTTGTGTTTCTCACTAGTACCCACTTCAGACTTAGTTTTCTCCGGTTCATCGATGGTTATTTGATTCATTAAAGTATGCGCCATGCGCATCGCCTCCGGGACATTTGGTGGCTTAGATGAGGTGACGTTTCCCTTAATGCTCTTAGGAAGTCCCAAGAAGTACCTTTCCATTAGCTTGAATTCCGGGGTGACCATTGTCGGACACATCAGGGCTAAATCCAAAAATCTCCTGTTGTAACCATCAAGGTCGTTCCCAACGGCCTTTAACTGCATGAACTCCATTTCCATCTTTTGTATCTCGGTTCTCGAACAATACTCCTCAATCATGGCACACTTAAATTCTTCCCATGGCGTAGCATACACCTCATCAATGCCTTGTGCCTGTGCCATTGTGTTCCACCACGTGAGCGAGCTGTCAGAAAGCGTGCAAGAAGCAAATTTGGTTTTGCTATCCTCCGAACAGTTGCTAATTCGGAATACTGATTATAGCTTTTCGAACCATCTAGTGAGACCAACCGGTCCCTCAGTGCCGCTGAAGTTATGTGGTTTACAGCTCTGGAATTCCTTGTAAGTACACCCATTACGAATGGGTCGAATAACCGCTGGTGGTGGCGGTGGAGCTTGGGGTTGCATTTCCGCAATGGCTGCGGCTACCCTTTCGGCAATCATCTCTTCGATTTGGGCATTGGTAGGTGTTGATCGTCCATTGGCCATGGTGTTCTAAACAAAAATTTTGACTCAAGTCAAAATCCAGCATTCAATATATAATAATACAGTATACAACAACCAACATGGAATCAACACATCACATGTTTATTAAGTAACGCATCTAGGTACAAATACCACAAAATCATTGTACAGTAATGTAAATAGAACATCGTGCAAGAATTAAATAACGCAAAGTTCCATTCATTAATAATAATAAGTTTCATACATCTGAATAAGTCCGTACAATACATAAGTGAAACATAAAACTACAACTAGATTACATAACGAAATCTAAATACAAAAGCCCTATGGTGAAGGTGGGTGAAGGATGTCCATAACATGGGCCATCTGGTCCTCTAGCTCAGCTACCCTAGCACGGAGGGTTTCCACCTCCCTTGTCAATTCCTCGACAGTGGGAGCTGGTGGGGCGGGTGGTGCTGGTGGTGCAGGTGGTGCCGGTGGTGCATACATTACATAACAGGGTGCAGATGTTCCGGCTCCAGAAATAGTCAGTACGTAACGGGGTGCCTTACGCACTTGTGGGTCGGCAGGGTACGGCACAAGTCGCTTACGAGCAGTAACCCTACGACACCGACCAAATGCGTCAGTGAAAGCACGACCTCCATTAATCCCCAGAATGATGGTACCTAGTGATACCGCTTCTTCGGCGGGGTGGAGGGTGGCTGAACAGGTGCATCGGGGTCCTCCTCGTCGGAGTCATCATCACTCGAGTCGTCTGTGGATGAGTCATCGGATGAAGAATCAGCGGATGATGGGTCATCCGAATCATGTGGTGGCTGTACAGGAGGCTGAATTGGCCGTCCTTGAGTGGCCATCATCTGTCTGTACCTAGCGGGTCCGATCGGAATGAGACGTCCATCAGGGGCGCGTCGACACCAATGGCGATACCGGTTATGGAACGGACCTTCCCCGAACTCCGCGGGAATCACAATCTCACCGGAGCGGGGCTGTGATCCTGAGGGTCCGGGGGCAGATGGAGCTGGAATCTCCGAAGTGTCCTGGGCTCCGCTAGAAGTAACCACTGGGGCAGGCGCCTGGCTGCTAGTCCCGAAAGATGAAGCGCCGGGGTCACGCGTGCGTAGCGGGATCGGTGTGTCGGCAGCAGCAGCAGGTGGGGTGGCTGACGAGTCTGAACTGCCCAAAATGATAGCAGTGTAGTGACCCGGAAATTTCCGATCAAATTTAAACTCTAATCTTAAAATGTTTCCGACACGATAATCAAAAACCTGTAATGTTGAGTCTCGAAAGTTTGAAATCTATAATCAGGTAATCAATTACCCTTTGACTATTCTCGACGATTCACGAACAAAGGTGTAAATAAATATGTAAATAAATATATACTTGTAAATATATATATATGTGTGTATATATTAATTTGTATTAATATAATACCATTTAATCATTTGATTTAAACATGTAAATTAATTTATAAAATAAATAAGATATTATAAAAGTAAATAAATATATATATAAGTTAAGTACACAATTAATATGATATGTATGTGGTAATATATCTAATATATATATAAAAATTAAATATTCAAATGTGTTATAATAGGTATTACATAATTAATAAAATACAATTATATTAAATTTAATTATGAGTTAAAATATAGTTATTATACTACTATCATTATCAATATTGATATCTGTATTATTAATAGATTAATTTAATATATATATATATATATATATATAAACATATATATATATACACGTATATATATATATATACATATACATATATATATATATATATATAAACATATATATATATATATATACATATATATACATATATATATATATATATATATATATATATATATATATATATATATATATATATATATATATATATATATATATATATATATATATATATATAAAAGATTTGGTATGAGTAAATTGTTATATCAATATTATCACTATTACTTTCATTATTATTATTAAATCTAATAGTTAACATTAATAATTGTATAATTAATATTATTATTATTATTATGTTTCATTATATATTTAATATACAAATATATATATAGTTATACAAATAAAGATATATGTAAATATATATACAGATGCAAATTACAGTTACAAATATATATGGATAAATATGTGTATACAGTTATATAAATAAATAAATATGGTATATATACATATATAAACATGGTATATACATATAAAGATACAGAGAATTTGCATATTCAGTTTCCCATTGTTTTCAATACTTTATGTAATTTGTTTCTGTCTCTAAAGATCTGCACTAGTGATTCTAATATCAATAATATCCAAAAATCGTTAGCCATCACATTCAATCTTTTGTATATTCTGTATTTTATTTCTGTCCTTGAAGAATGAAAGCTGTCGACCACAATCACTATAATCCAAATAGATCAATTCTAGTTACTCCAACCCATCACTTTGTGATCTTCATTTTGTTCCAACCCATGAACTTTTAATACAAACGATCACCATCATCTTCACTTCAAGCACCAATTCATCAACCCATCAAGACCCATCGACTACTACTACTGTCGTTGTTATTCTGTCCAAAACACCATCACAATTCTTTCTCCTTTCTTTCTTTTCTTCTTGATCGTGAACCCGGCTTAAAAGGAACATCACCCTTCTTTCTTCTTCTGTTAAACCTTCTATTTCTTTTCGGTTAATAACATTATCAAACGAACCATCTCAGACTATTCGAATTATCACCATGCCACCTACAACTTTGCTCTCTTTAATCATCACCACCGTACACCATCAACTATGACCATTATCACTTTCGATAACCACCTTGCTCGAGTCACGGTTGATGTAACTTTTTTTATTTTATGTTTTCTATTTGCACCACGCATGAAACCACCCAAGACTCCAAGTAGCACCTAAAGCTCGAGAACAAACGGTAGTTTAGATTCTAGTCACAAGGGATCAAGAACGGCCATGAAAAATAAATCGTACACTTATTGTTCAATAAACAATAATCACTATCTTTCAATTTTTTTTTGTTCCATATTTATCATTATCAAACATCTTTGCAATCCACCACCACCTTCACTGATCGAACATTACAGTTGCAGCTACTGCTGCAACTTGTCATCTAAAAAGTACTTCAGTTACTGTTCAGACCACCAAAATACCAACAACATTCAACAGCTCGTCACATGATCATGCTATTGCTAATTTGTAATCTGTCTTAGCCAACGAACAAGAT
Organism: Rutidosis leptorrhynchoides; assembly: GCF_046630445.1. NCBI lineage: Eukaryota > Viridiplantae > Streptophyta > Magnoliopsida > Asterales > Asteraceae > Rutidosis > Rutidosis leptorrhynchoides. Next base: position 148,626,874 of record NC_092334.1, on the reverse strand, counting down.
CACCCAATCATCGAACCCTTGCTGCAGCCGCTGTGATATGTTTATGTTTATATTCGATAAAATAAAAGAAGAAGATGATGGGTTGATGAAATCAATTCAATGATATGATTAAAGTAAAGAACATGATTGAAAGGTGTTGCAGTATATGCGATTAAATAAAGGAATGGGGGGTCAGCTAAGGGATATTTCTCCTTGGATCCTAATTGTCCCATACATAAACTAATCATGTATTGTGGTTTTGGGCCAAAGTCTCCTAGTTGGGCCGGGATAATAAGAAATACGGGTTAAAAGTATTTCGGGGTTGTATAAAAATAGAAAGAACGTGTAGCTTGGATGGTTGGGGGTTAGTGTCGTGAAGCGAGAGGTCGTGAGTTCGAAACCGGTTTGCGATGTTTTCTTTTTTTTTTGAAGAGGTTTTGATGTAGTCTTTATTTATTTATTTGTTAATACTTATTAATCATAATTATTAGTATTGTTAATATTAATATGATTATTATTATTATTGTTATTATTATGATTATTATTATTATTAGTACCATACTTACAATTATTATTATTATTATCATATTTATAAGAATTATAATTATTACTATCATTAATATTAGTATTAATATTTAGTATAAGTATTATTATTAATAAGTAGTATGAATATCAATTATTATTATTATTACTATCAATGTTAATTATTCTTATTACCATTAATATTATAAAACTTATTATCATCACTATAAATTTTATAAAAGTTATCATTAAAATTATCAGTAGTATTCATATTATTATTATTAGGAGTATTATGATTATGACAATAAAAGTTTAAAGATATTATTATTAAGATCATAAATGTATAGATTTAAAAACTACAATTTAAGTGAATTACTAATTATTAATATCATTTCTAAATTATTCATTTTATCAAAAACTACTAATATAATCATTATCAAATTTGTAATCAAAAACTACCTTCAATATTATTATTAACAAAATTATTAGCTTTATTATTTTTATTAGTAACATTAGGTATTATCATTATTATCATTTTTACCATTACAATAATATTATGGAATTATTATAATTACTATATTTTAACAAACAAATGATATATATATATATATATGTATATATATATATATAATATATATATATATATATATATATATATATATATATATATATATATATATATATATATTTATATATATATATATACTTAATACATATAACATAATAAAAATTAATACTTTCGTATACAAAATGAATAAATGAAACATATAAATATTAACCATATAAAAAAAGATATAACTAATAAATTTATATGTATATATGTTCGATTATAACTATGTATATTAATAAATATACAAATGATATAGGTTCGTGAATCTGAGGCCAACCCTATACTTGTTCAATGTCGTTCTATGTATTTTTACTACAAAATACATTAGGTGAGTTTCATTATTCCCTTTTAAAATGCTTTTGCTATATATATTTTTGGGACTGAGAATACATTCGCAATTTTTATAAATGTTTTACAAAATAGACACAAGTCATCGAAACTACATTATATGGTTGAATTATCGAAATCGAATATGGCCCTTTTTATTAAGTCTGGTAATCTAAGAATTAGGGAACAGACACCCTAATTGATGCGAACTCTAAAGATAGATCTATTGGGCCCAACAAGCCCCATCCAAAGTACCGGATGCTTTAGTACTTCGAAATTTATATCATGTCTGAAGGAGGATCCCGGAATGATGGGGATATTCTATATGCATCTTGTTAAGGTCGGTTACCAGGTGTTCAATCCATATGAATGATTTTTGTCTCTATGCATGGGACGTATGTTTATGAGAAATGAAAATCTTGTGGTCTATTAAAATGATGGAAATGATTATTTATGTTAAACTAATGAACTCACCAACCTTTTGGTTGACACTTTAAAGCATGTTTATTCTCAGGTACGAAAGAAATCTTCCGCTGTGTATTTACTCATTTTAAAGATAGTACTTGGAGTCATTCAAGACATATTTCAAAAGACGTTGCATTCGAGTCGTCGAGTTCATAAAGATTATTATTAACATAATTATAATTAGATATATTATGAAATGGTATGCATTTCCTCAATTTTCGATGTAAGGAAGTTTGTCTTTTCAAAACGAATGCAATGTTTGTAAAATGTATCATATAGAGGTCAAGTACCTCGCGATGTAACCAACTATTGTGAATCGTTTGTAATCCATGTGGACTTTGTCCGGATGGATTAGGACGGGTCCTTTCAGTTGGTATCAGAGCGGTGGTCTTAGCGAACCATGTCTGCATTAGTGTGTCTAACTGATGAGTCGTTAGGATGCATTAGTGAGTCTGGACTTCGACCGTGTCTGCATGTCAAAAGTTTTGCTTATCATTTTGTGTCAAAAATTACCTGCTTATCATTCTTAGAGAATCACTTGTTTATCATTCTTAGTCTAGACACGTTTTACTGCATTGACTGCATGAATAGTGTATAGACAAAATTCATATCTTAACGTATCTGCTACTTCATATCTTAGCGTATCTGTTACTCTAACTTTGCCTGACAACTTCCGTAGATTCCTCAGTAATTTATGGGATTTTAGTATTATATATGCATATGTAAATTATGTATTGCAGGGTACTAATCTACATCCTATAATCCATTTCTTATCAGAAAATCCTTCATCTGATCGTACGAGATGAATCCTGCAACCAGTTCGAGTCCCTCAGATTTCGATAGCTATTCTGATAGTTATTCCCACAGCTATTCTGACATAGATGTTCACCTAAGCTCTGAAAACAGTGTCACCGGTATGAATCAACCAATCAGCCATTATCAATTCATTTGATGGGTTCGTAGTCAACTTAATCAATGGAGACGCACAGAAGGCAATCCCTTCCACCAACCGAATTCACCTCTTGACAATGAACCTGAAGCGTTTACCGGCGAACCTGTTCGAGACACCATTTTCAATCTCATTTCCAGGGTAACTCAATGAGATTATATTATATCCACAATTCTGAACCTTATTCATCCGCTCGTTCCGACCGACAATCATCCTGGAGTAATAAGTCAACAAACTTCGCGCTCGAATAATCAATTCGGAGAATATGGTGCAAAATGCACCACCTTCAGCAACATCACCGGCACCAACAGTACAATCAATAATAGCACCAGTACCATCAACAATCCATGCTTCAATATCATCATCTGTACTTTGAGTATGATCTTCGTTCGACATGTCGAATATGTAATCTCTAAAGTTTTAAAGATTATTTATTCTAGTTCCAACCGAAAAGCAAATGAGTTTAATATTATATTAACTCATTAAATCCATGAATACATCTGAAGAAAATATATATGTATATATGTTTTCATAAAGATTGTAATTAAAAATTCTCTTGTACAAACTGTTAATGGTGAAAATATTTTAACGGGTAGGTAATACCCGAGGACTATTTAAATTTCACATTAATAAGTTACATTGTACGTTTTTCGAATCTGTTTCAACAGTCATATACTATCCTACTTACATCCACCGATATACAAATCCGTTCACCACAGAATAACCATATTCATCCAATTACATATTTGGATTTTGACCTATCAGAATCTAACAAGTGGCATAATGAAGAAATAATGGACACAATAAAAATTGATTAGAAACAGATTAATTAACAATATGAAATTCTATTAAGAATCCACGCTAACAAAATCCTAGCTAAGTGTTCCTAGCTAACTGTTAATTTCGTATTACCATTTAATTATCGCAATTTATTTATCGTAGTTTATTTATCGCAATTTACATTCTCGCAATTTTATTATTCGTCATTTAATTATTTACTTTACGCACTTTATTTATCGTCATTTAATTTTTGTTATTTATTTTACGCACTTTAAATATCGGGACACGTATACAAGGTTTTGACATATCATATCGACGCATCTATATATATTATTTGGAATCACCATAGGCACTCTATATGTAGTAATGATCGAGTTCTCTATACAGGGTTGAGGTTGATCCTCAAATAATATATATACTTTGAGTTGTGATCGAGTCTGAGACATGTACACGGGTCACGATACGTATTTATTAATTCGAATATTATATAGTAAACTATATATGAATCATTATTTGTACACTGCTAACTGTGGACTATCAACTGAGGACTATCAACATTGGACAATTAAAATGAATTAAAATATTGATTTTAACATATGAAACTAAACAATTCTTCAAGTTTGCCACTAGATTTCATCTTAAACTTCATTTGTATCTTGACGATTACAATCAGCGTTCAAACCTTTCATGATTCTTGAAAACACCTCAATCGGGAGGATGAATCAACCGCACTCCATCTACTCAATAAAAGATTTACGCATATAGTTATGCACCTGAAAAATTCTCAGAACCTGTATAAACGTTTAACACGTATCTGTGCTAGCTCCTTTGGCGTTGTTATCACCGAAAATAACTTTGCAATTCCTTTCCAAATTAGCCAATTTTGTCACAGCTTCAGCATTTCAACTTCGACTTTTCATTCGAAGTAGCCTTACTATAATCCTGATATATACGATTACCCTTTTGATACCGGAGAATTCTTTTATATTCCTCCATATTACCAGTAGACATACCAGCAACCTCGTTACTTCTTGGATTAAATCTCTCTGACAAATCATTATATTTATTCATTGAAACCCTATCATATACTCATCCACATCTTGTAACGAGAACTGCTATACCAATTACCGGGAATCAGCAATCAGTACTTTGAAAACTCACAGCATATCTACATCAACAGTTATATGTATGACATTTATCTCTTAGAATTATGATCTCTCATTCTGAAATTCTGAAAAAGCATTCAGTCACAAATCAATACTCTGAATGTTGAAAAAGCTGAATGAAGCAGCAGAAACTGTAGATAACCGTAAACGACCATAATCATCGAAAGTTTGATGATAAAGATTAGTATGTTGGAAAAGCTCAGAAAAGTTGGAACTGGAAAGCGGATTGAGCTAACCATAAAGGAAACCAAGGAGAAATACAAGTGACATACCCTAAATTCATAGAACCCAGATAAATCTAGATCCGTTGAAATCTTTAGAGAATATCTTGCTCCGAAGTCATGTTAAAATCTTGCGGAAAATCTTTCTCCATCAACCATCGAACTTAGAAATTTCAAAATATCATCATCAATATCTTCGATATTTCTGAGGATATTGTCATAAATATTCTCGTCCGAAATTATAAACCTCCTCGTGCTTCCTGTGTATCATTATATTGGAAACATTCAATAGAAAATTTAGTACCGAAAAACAGATTATGCGAAACTAGGAAGAAAGCCATGGATAAATCACAAAGAATAAGTTTGACTTCAAAGAATTCAAATAATTCAATGTCTGCTAAAGTCTTTAGTGAATATCTTGCTCCTTACTCTAAACCCTTGCAGATAATAGTTTCTATCATCCTCTGATCTTAGATATTCCGAGATATTATCATATCTTTCATTATAAATATCCTCCATATTTCTGGAGATATTTTTATAACTATTCTTATCTGAAATCATTAATCTCATCGTGCTATCAGTATTACATCATATAGAAACTGTTAGTTTCTATATTCTGTAAACTTTCGAGCTTAAAATATGAATGTTATTGAAGTAATGTTGGGAACTGATGCATGAGTTAGTATAATATAATGACACTTGATCAACGTGATTATATTACAGTAATTCATGCTGAGTTTCTAATGGAACGTGATGGTGGTAATGCTTGATCAACCTTACTAACACCACGAACTGTGTTACTCGACTTATATTCATCATGAACCCTGTTACTTGATTCGAATTCATTATGAACCCGAACTCGACCCGAGATGGGCATTCATAAATCTATCTGCGTATCAACCTCGAAGAAATCTTAAATCCTATCATTTTCTTCTTCGATGAAATATTCTTAGACGACTAAAATCGTTCTATTAAGAATCTGAGTTCAAAATTTGGTACTAAAATATTCTCGATTTCAATTCCAACTATCACCACTCAAATTTCGGGACGAAATTTCTTTAACGGGTAGGTACTGTAGTGACCCGGAAATTTTTGATCAAATTTAAACTCTAATCTTTAAATGTTTCCGACACGATAAGCAAAAACCTGTAATGTTGAGTCTCGAAAGTTTGAAATCTATAATCAGGTAATCAATTACCCTTTGACTATTCTCGACGATTCACGAACAAAGGTGTAAATAAATATGTAAATAAATATATACATGTAAATATATATATATATATATATATATATATATATATATATATATATATATATATATATATATATATATATATATATATATATATATGTGTGTGTGTGTGTGTGTGTGTGTGTGTGTGTATATATTAATTTGTATTAATATAATACCATTTAATCATTTGATTTAAACATGTAAATTAATTTATAAAATAAATAAGATATTATAAAAGTAAATAAATATATATATAAGTTAAGTACACAATTAATATGATATGTATGTGGTAATATATCTAATATATATATAAAAATTAAATATTCAAATGTGTTATAATAGGTATTACATAATTAATAAAATACAATTATATTAAATTTAATTATGAGTTAAAATATAGTTATTATACTACTTTCATTATCAATATTGATATCTGTATTATTAATAGATTAATTTAATATATATATATATATATATATATATATATATATATATATATATATATATATATATATATATAAAAGATTTGGTATGAGTAAATTGTTATATCAATATTATTACTATTACTTTCATTATTATTATTAAAACTAATAGTTAACATTAATAATTGTATAATTAATATTATTATTATTATTATTATTATGTTTCATTATATATTTAATATACAAATATATATATAGTTATACAAATAAAGATATATGTAAATATATATACAGATGTAAATTACAGTTACAAATATATATGGATAAATATGTGTATACAGTTATATAAATAAATAAATATGGTATATATACATATATAAACATGGTAAATACATATAAAGATACGGAGAATTTGCATATTCAGTTTCCCATTGTTTTCAATACTTTATGTAATTTGTTTCTGTCTCTAAAGATCTGTACTAGTGATTCTAATATCAATAATATCCAAAAATCGTTAGCCATCACATTCAATCTTTTGTATATTCTGTATTTTATTTCTGTCCTTGAAGAATGAAAGCTGTCGACCACAATCACTATAATCCAAATAGATCAATTCTAGTTACTGCAACCCATCACTTTGTGATCTTCATTTTGTTCCAACCCATGAACTTTTAATACAAACGATCACCATCATCTTCACTTCAAGCACCAATTCCTCAACCCATCAAGACCCATCGACTACTACTACTGTCGTTGTTATTCTGTCCAAAACACCATCACAATTCTTTCTCCTTTCTTTCTTTTCTTCTTGATCGTGGACCCAGCTTAAAAGGAACATCACCCTTCTTTCTTCTTCTGTTAAACCTTCTATTTCTTTTCTGTTAATAACATTATCAAACGAACCATCTCAGACTATTCGAATTATCACCATGTCACCTATAACTTTGCTCTCTTTAATCATCACCACCGTACACCATCAACTATGACCATTATCACTTTCGATAACCACCTTGCTCGACTCACGGTTGATGTAACTTTTTTTATTTTATGTTTTCTGTTTGCACCACGCATGAAACCACCCAAGACTCCAAGTAGCACCTAAAGCTCGAGAACAAACGGTAGTTTAGATTCTAGTCACAAGGGATCAAGAACGACCATGAAAAATAAATCGTACACTTATTGTTCAATAAACAATAATCACTATCTTTCAATTTTTTTTTGTTCCATCTTTATCATTATCAAACATCTCTGCAATCCACTACCACCTTCACTGATCGAACATTACAGCTGCAGCTACTGCTGCAACTTGTCGTCTAAAAAATGCTTCGGTTACTGTTCAGACCACCAAAATACCAACAACATTCAACAGCTCGTCACATGATTATGCTATTGCTAATTTGTAATCTGTCTTAGCCAACGAACAAGATCACCCAATCATCGAACCTTTGGTGCAGCCGCTGTGATATGTTTATGTTTATATTCGATAAAATAAAAGAAGAAGATGATGGGTTGATGAAATCAATTCAATGATATGATTAAAGTAAAGAACATGATTGAATGGTGTTGCAGTATATGCGATTAAATAAAGGAATGGGGGGTCGGCTAGGGGATATTTCTCCTTGGATCCTAATTGTCCCATACATAAACTAATCATGTATTGTGGTTTTGGGCCAAAGTCTCCTTGTTGGGCCGGGATAATAAGAAATACGGGTTAAAAGTATTTCGGGGTTGTATAAAAATAGAAAGAACGTGTAGCTTAGATGGTTGGGGGTTAGTGTCGTGAAGCGAGAGGTCGTGAGTTCGAAACCGGTTTGCGACGTTTTCTTTTTTTTGAAGAGGTTTTGAGGTAGTCTTTATTTATTTATTTGTTAATACTTATTAATCATAATTATTAGTATTGTTAATATTAATATGATTATTATTATTATTTTTATTATTATGATTATTATTATTATTAGTACCATACTTACAATTATTATTATTATTACCATATTTATAAGAATTATAATTATTACTATCATTAATATTAGTATTAATATTTAGTATAAGTATTATTATTAATAAGTAGTATGAATATCAATTATTATTATTACTATCAATGTTAATTATTCTTATTATCATTAATATTATAAATCTTATTATCATCACTATAAATTTTATAAAGGTTATCATTAAAATTATCAGTAGTATTCATATTATTATTATTAGGAGTATTATGATTATGACAATAAAAGTTTAAAGATATCATTATTAAGATCATAAATGTATAGATTTAAAAACTACGATTTAAGTGAATTACTAATTATTAATATCATTTCTAAATTATTCATTTTATCAAAAACTACTAATATAATCATTATCAAATTTGTAATCAAAAACTACCTTCAATATTATTATTAACAAAATTATTAGCTTTATTATTTTTATTAGTAACATTAGGTATTATCATTATTATCATTTTTACCATTACAATAATATTATGGAATTATTATAATTACTATATTTTAACAAACAAATGATATATATATATATATATATATATATATATATATATATATATATATATATATATATATATATATATATATATATATATATATATACTTAATACATATAACATAATAAAAATTAATACTTTCGTATACAAAATGAATAAATGAAACATATAAATATTAACCATATAAAAAAAGATATAACTAATAAATTTATATGTATATATGTTCGATTATAACTATGTATATTAATAAATATACAAATGATATAGGTTCGTGAATCTGAGGCCAACCCTATACTTGTTCAATGTCGTTCTATGTATTTTTACTACAAAATACATTAGGTGAGTTTCATTATTCCCTTTTAAAATGCTTTTGCTATATATATTTTTGGGACTGAGAATACATGCGCAATTTTTATAAATGTTTTACGAAATAGACACAAGTCATCGAAACTACATTATATGGTTGAATTATCGAAATCGAATATGCCCCTTTTTATTAAGTCTGGTAATCTAAGAATTAGGGAACAGACACCCTAATTGACGCGAACTCTAAAGATAGATCTATCGGGCCCAACAAGCCCCATCCAAAGTACCAGATGCTTTAGTACTTCGAAATTTATATCATGTCCGAAGGAGGATCCCGGAATGATGGGGATATTCTATATGCATCTTGTTAAGGTCGGTTACCAGGTGTTCAATCCATATGAATGATTTTTGTCTCTATGCATAGGACGTATGTTTATGAGAAATGAAAATCTTGTGGTCTATTAAAATGATGGAAATGATTATTTATGTTAAACTAATGAACTCACCAACCTTTTGGTTGACACTTTAAAGCATGTTTATTCTCAGGTACGAAAGAAATCTTCCGCTGTGTATTTACTCATTTTAAAGATAGTACTTGGAGTCATTCAAGACATATTTCAAAAGACGTTGCATTCGAGTCGTCGAGTTCATCAAGATTATTATTAACATAATTATAATTAGATATATTATGAAATGGTATGCATTTCCTCAATTTTCGATGTAAGGAAGTTTGTCTTTTCAAAACGAATGCAATGTTTGTAAAATGTATCATATAGAGGGCAAGTACCTCGCGATGTAACGAACTATTGTGAATCGTTTGTAATCGATGTGGACTTTGTCCGGATGGATTAGGACGGGTCCTTTCAAGCAGGTGGAGTATCCGACATCTGAACAAGGAAAAATAAAATTTTCCATGTCAGTAAGTCATAAATCAAGCACGTATTAGGCCAACAGTTAAATCATGTATAACAATAAGTAGCATGGCAATAATAACGAATCGTACAGAAGTAGCATGCAATCGAAAGAAAGTAATATCATACAGTAGTGAAATCATGTAGTAGCACACGGCATGTAGCAGTAAAAGTAAGCAACATCATGCAGTAAGTTCAGCGGAAACAAGTAAACTAGCAAGTTGTAGATTAGTCCTATTAGTGAATCCTATTCGGGTCGGTCTTAGACTCACTAATGCAACCTAATTCCCTACAACCAATGCTCTGATACCAAATGTGATGCCCCGTACAAAACCATCGTGTATGAATCATCAACAATAGGATCATTACAAGGTTAAGTACTATATGCTGTAATTAAAGAAGTTGCATTCACGATAAAAAGATGATGTCATAATCGACATCAAATGTTTTACACCAACAGTATGCTTCTATGAATAGCAAGCATGAATAAATGTATGTGACCCTTAGGTCGTTACAAAACATAGTTTCAAATGTATTAAAGTTTGAATGCAAGATAAACGGTTCATGCGGTGATAACACTAGAGCAGCGGGTGTCTACAGCAAGACTAGTACACAGCGGAAGCAAATAACCTTAAGCACCTGAGAAAAACATGCTTAAAAACGTCAAAACAAAGGTTGGTGAGCTATAGTTTAAGTATAACAGTATGTAAGGTAGGCCACGAGATTTTAGTGATACAAAGAGCGTTTCAAAATAGTATGATAAAGTATATGTTAACCGTGGGCACTTGGTAACTAACTTAACGTTTATACCCCCTGAAAGTACACTTGGAAAGTGCATATGTTTACGAAGTATTAAACATTCGTTAAATGCTAGCGCTACTAGCCCGAGTGGGGATGTCAAACCCTATGGATCCATATCTAAGATTCGCGTTCACCGGTTCAAAAATCAATGACTAAACGTTACCGAGCTAAAGGGAATGTTTCTGCCGTTGTATAACCCACACATATATAAGTTTAAGTACTCGTGCCTAGTATGTAAAACATAAAATCCGCATGTATTCTCAGTTCCCAAAATAAGTTAAAGTAAAAACGGAATGCTATAACTCACAATGATAAAGTAGCGGTAAAGTATGACTCGGGAAATAAGCAAGTGTGTAGGTTGTCCAAATGGGTCCTCAACCTAAGTCAAATAGTACTAAGTTAGTAAATCATCCGAATAGGTTTAAAAGTATGTAAATAAGGTCTTAAGGGTCATCATCATTCATTATTAAACAAAAGGTGTAAAGTAAGTTTCGTTCATGAAAATAGTTTTAAACAAAGGCTGAGTTCGGTCAGTCACCACGGTCTCTACACCTACTGAAATAAGGTGAGACCAGTGGCCATGGCTCCGTATATGAGTCCTTTAGTTGTGGTAAAAAATACAGAAGCAAACTCGTCTTCGTTTGACCGTGGCGATGGTCTAAGTGCGAGTAGGTCAGAATTTTCAGCACAACGTTAAATGGACATAGTGACGATCGGAGGGCCATAAATCCTAAATCGTAACTCGGATTAAGACGAGTCCTATATGAAAAGTTATCTACTTGAATAGAGATATCTTAAAATCATAATTACAGTAGACAAGGTCATACGGGTCAGACACAGAAATAGTAAAACAGTAGGGTCAGTAGGTTCCGGTGGTTCTTGGTGCTCGATGCTTATCATGGTTCTCATCCTTGATGCATATAGCTTCAAGTGTACAACTCGTTGATGTGTTTGCATCATTTTCACCAAGTTTTGACCATCATAACCCAAGTGCAAGTCTAAGACATAAAACACAACTCACTTAAGTGTTGCAAGTGTTTTGATTAACCAAAGTTACATCAAAGTCTTAGATCTAACACATACATGAACTTTAAAACTAATAATAAGTTACAAACTTGAAAGTGAACTTATGAAATCAAGATCTTAAGTTGTAGAACATAGTTCTTAGTTAGATCTTGAAGATTCAAGACTCAAAAGTCTAGATCAAGCGTAAGTATACAAATTTATAATTAAAGAAAGCTTACTTACATGTTCTTGAACTTTTAAAGTAAATTTTAGTTCAAGAAAGTATGAGATCAAGACTAACTTGTAATACTTGACCATTTGAACCAACAAACATGAAATTAAAGTGCATAATTAAAGAATAAACTAAGTAAACAAGTAACTAGTTTATGGGTTGTTCATACTTTAAAGATTCAAACCAAAGTTTGATCTTTAAGAATGTAAACTTTAATTTTACAAACATGACTTAAAAGTAATGATTCTACAACCATGAACTTAAAATCTTTTAACATATTAAGTGTAGAACATAAACTAGAAAGTTTATATTCTTGTATGTTCTTGTAAATACAAGATAAATGAAGAACAAACTAACAAGTTTGGTTCTTGAAAACTAGGAAGTAACAAACAACAACTACAAGTAAGTAACAATTAATCAAAGACAAGTAACATTACACAAAAGAATGATGATGATGAAGGTTTAGTGCTACGGTTTTACAAGAGAAAGAAGAGAAGAAAAGTCTCAAGTTACTTACAATCTTTTAGAGAAAAAGAGAGAAAAGATAAGAGAAAAGTGAAGTAGCAAGTAAGTGTGTGTGAGTGAAATGAAGATACAAAAGAATAAGTAGTAAAAAAAAGATTTTGAACCTCTTCCCCCTAAAAGAGCCGACGGTTTGACAAGCAAAAGGGGAGGGGTGAGTTGTCTACTAGTTCCTTGTGTGCAAAGTCTTAAAAAGTTGGTTAATAAGGGGTATGGGAAGGTGTTGTAAGTATCATGTAACTATATTCCTTATGTACTTAATCAATCTAGTTAAGATCAAATGTAATACTTACATGTTAAATGGGCTAATAAGTCCACTAAAGAAGTAGGGTGGGCTCTTTAAGTCCACTAACATTAATTAAAGCCTAAGTTTCAAGTAGTTAACAAGTTAATCCAAGTAAAGCCCAAGTAATTAACTAATAACCTTAGTTAATTAAAATGATTAATAAAACTTAATCATGAATGTAAATAATACTTGAAAATATTATTCGTGCAAGTTTCGTGTGTCACAAAGACGTTTCGGGCAATTAAAGTCAAGTACGGGCAATCATGGCAACATGTAAATGTAATAACATACATTCGTTTAATCATAAGTATTAATAATATCAATTATTAATAAATAAACGTTGGAAAATCCAGGGTCGTTACATGTACTGCGGCTATGTTCGCAGCAAGGAAAACACGGAAGTCTTCCTCACTTGTGTTCAAGTTCTGACGAGTCGCCGGTGCCATTTCCTTCAAAAATAGCCAAAAGAATTGAGTTAATCATATAGAATTTAAGAGTAGTCAATATTATTTCATAGCATAATATGAACTTATTTATAAAAGCTTTTTCTTCATATTAGCATTTTATAGTTTTAATTCGGGTAGTACCTACCCGTTAAGTTCATACTTAGCAGCTATTATACAATTCAACTACTACGATTCTATATGAAAAACTTATTACAATAATATTTCGTGTTCAAACTTTATACAATATTTTACAAACTTACAATACCGCTATTATACATATATGATGAAATATAGCACATAATAACATTGCTACTTGGCAGCTATAAAGGCAATTCTAGTTAATACGCAAGTTGTTCAGCAAAAGAAATAAAGACACATAATTCATAAGTCCAGAAACAAGTCATGCATTCTGGTTTTACTAAGACGAATTCACATCCTTGTTCTAGTGGAAAGTAACCGTTATGACCATTGGCTAGGAAGCATGTTGTAATGTCGTTAAAAGGACGAGGATTTCGTAATGTCCAACAACCCCGTAATAATCTAAAAACCTTGTTTCTCACCCCAACTACTGAATCCGTCACTTGTGGGAAGGTTTTATTTAAAAGTTGTAATCCGATGTTCTTTTTCTCACTTTGGTAAGAAGCGAACATAACTAACCCGTAAGTATAACATGCTTCTTTATGTTGCATGTTAGAAGCTCTTTCTAACTCATGAAATCCTATGTTGGGATATGTTGAGTAAAAATAGGTTCTTAACCCGTAGCGTAAAATTGCATTTGGGTTCCCCGCATTTAAACTTTAAAGAAAACACGGCGTAACTTACGGTCTCCCCAATGTGATATACCCCACCTATCAAAGGAAAGCCTTTTATAAACTAAGGCATTTCTGGAAAGTCTTTCAAATGTTTGATAAGTTAATTTCGCCATAACTAAATGTGCTGATGAATTCTGACCGACTCTAGACAAGATTTCCTCAATCATATCCTCTGGTAGGTCATCTAAAATATTATGTTGTCTACCCTTAACGTCCATTTTGTTTTTATACTGTAAAATAGACAAGGATTAGATTCGTAAAAGATAATTAAAAAACAATACAATCAATTTTTACATAGAACATAAAAGTACAAGCACACTACAATACATATAATACACAATATGATTACAACCCTCTAATCTGAATCACTGGTTTCTTCTTCTTCAGACTTGGTTCGTTTTCCTAATTTTCTAGGGATATATGGTGTTCCTCTAATACGAGCCATCGTTTTCCACAAAGGTTTAGAAAAACCTGGTTGTTTAGAGGTTCCCGGGTTATTGTTACAATTTAGGAAAAACGGATGTTGCCGATACATATAAAGTTCATCGGGGTTGGAATCAGGTTTCTCTATTTTTATACCGTTTCCCTTATTATTTTCTTTTTCATTATTAAATTGGGTCGAGGTAATTTCTATAACATCATCGGAATCCTCATCGAGATCCGATTCATAAAAAAATTGGTAATCTTCCCAATATTTTGCTTCCTCGGCGGAAATACCATTGACCATTATTGACTTTGGTCCGTTGGTTGATGATTTTCTTTTATTTAACCAATTTATTGTAGGTATCAATATTTCTTCCTCCGGAATCTCTTCTTCTTCCGGTTCTTCCTCTTCCGGTTCCTTTTTCTTCCGGTTCCTCTTCTTCCGGTTCCTCCTCTTCCGGTTCCTCTTCGGGAATTTGTGAATCTTCCGAAAATATATTCGACTCTTCATTATTATTAGGTGAGTCGATGGGATTTGTACTAGAGGTAGACATCTATCACACAATATCAAACACGTTAAGAGATTAATATATCACATAATATTTACATGTTAATAATATATAGTTTCCAACAAAAAATGCTAAGCAATCGTTTTTGAAGAAAAACACGGTCGAAGTCCAGACTCACTAATGCATCCTAACAAACTCGATAAGACACACTAATGCAAATTTCTGGTTCTCTAAGACCAACGCTCGGATACCAACTGAAATGTCCCGTTCATGTCGATTATAAACGTTCCATATTAATTGATTTCGTTGCGAGGTTTTGACCTCTATATGAGACATTTTTCAAAGACTGCATTCGATTTTTAAAACAAATCATAACCTTTAAAATATTACGAAGATTATCAAATAATGATAATCTAAAATATAGCATTTTCACACGACCATTACATAATGGTTTACAATAATATCACACAACAATATATATGTCTTCAAATGCAGTTTTTAAATAATATAATACAAGCATGCTGACTCCAACTCTTGTCCATAAATTAGCATGCAACAGCGGAAGCTCTTAATAATCACCTGAGAATAAACATGCTTTAAACGTCAACAAAAATGTTGGTGAGTTATAGGTTTAACCTATATATCAAATTGCAATAATAGACCACAAGATTTCATATTTCAATATACATCCCATATATAGAGATAAAAATCATTTATATGGTGAACACCTGGTAACCGACATTAACAAGATGCATATAAGAATATCCCCATCATTCCGGGACATCCATCGGACATGATATAAAAACTCGAAGTACTAAAGCATCCGCTACAACGGATGGGGTTTGTTGGGCCCAATAGATCTATCTTTAGGATTCGCGTCAATTAGTAGACTGGTTTACTAATTCTTAGGTTACCAAGTAAAAACGGGCATATTCAGCTTCGATCGTTCAACCATAGAAAGTAGTTTCATGTACTTGTGTCTATTTTGTAAAACATTTAAAAAGCTGCATGTATTCTCATCCCAAAAATTTTAGATTTTAAAAGTGGGACTATAACTCACTTTCACATATTTTTACTTCGTCGGGAAGTAAGACTTGGCCACTGGTCGATTCACGAACCTATAATAAATATGTACATATATATCAAAGTATGCTCAAAATATATTTACAACATTTTTAATACGTTTTAATGTTTTAAGTTTATTAAGGCAGCTGTCCTCGTTATTAACATACAACTAGTTGTCCATAGTTAGATGCACAGAAATAAATTGATATATATTATCTTGAATCAATCCACGACCCAGTGTATACACGTCTCAGGCTAGATCATAACTCAAAGTATATATATTTTTGGAATCAACCTCAACCCTGTATAGCTAACTCAAACATTACTGCATATAGAGTGTCTATGGTTGTTCCAAATAATATATATAGATGGGTCGATATGATATGTCAAAACATTTGCATACGTCTCTATGGTATCCCAAGATTACATAATATATTAGAATACATGTATAATACAATATAAGTTAGCTAGGATATGATTAATATAGATTTGTTAACAATTTTCACGTAGCTACAACAAGAAAAATTATCCAATCTTGTTTTACCCATAACTTCTTCATTTTAAATCCGTTTTGAGTGATTCAAGTTGCTATGGTTTCATATTGAACTTAAATTTATGAATCTAAACAGAAAAAGTATAAGTTTATTGTCAAAAATACAGGCTACAAGTCATTTTTGTAAAGGTAGTCATTTTCAGTCGAAAGAACGACGTCTAGATGACCATTTTGGAAAACATACTTCCACTTTGAGTTTAACCATGATTTTTGGATATAGTTTCATATTCATAAGAACAATAATTTTCCTAGAAGAACAACTTTTAAATCAAAGTTTATCATAGTTTTTAATTAACTAACCCAAAACAGCCCGCGGTGTTACTACGACGGCGTATATCCGGTTTTACGGTGTTTTTCATGTTTTCAGGTTTTAAATCATTAAGTTAGCATATCATATAGATATAGAACATGTGTTTATTTGATTTTAAAAGTCAAGTTAGAAGGATTAACTTTTGTTTTCGAACAAGTTTAGAATTAACTAAACTATGTTCTAGTGATTACAAGTTTAAACCTTCGAATAAGGTAGTTTTATATATATGAATCGAATGATGTTATGAACATAATTACTACCTCAGGTTTTGTGGATAAACCTACTGGAAATGAAAAAAATAGATCTAGCTTCAAAGGATCCTTGGATGGCTTGAAAGTTCTTGAAGCAAAATCATGACACGAAAACAAGTTCAAGTAAGATTTTCACTCGAAATAAGATTGTTAAAGTTATAAAAATTGAATCAAAGTTTGAATATGATTATTACCTTGTATTAGAAATATATCTTACTGTAAATAAGAAAGATTTCTTAAGGTTGAATGATCACTCAAAGTGGATTTGCAAGATTGGAAGTAAGCTAGCAAACTTGGAAGTGTTGTTGATGTGTTCTTGAGTAGTTGTCTTATATCTTGGTTTATGTATGGATTTATGAACTAGATTGAGCTAGATTTAGATGAAGATGATGAAGGACACTTAGAACAGTGGAAGAACACTTGAGAGAGAGTAGTTAGATTCAAGAAAATTGCAAAGTGAATGTGTTTGTGGTACTCCATCTTCACGTGAACTTAGGCATTCCATATAGGCTCCATTAGTTTGTTGTTTTGTTAGATATTTCTTGCTAGATGTTAAATGATGGTTTCCACATATGTTAGGTGACTCACAAGGGCTGCTAAGAGCTGATCATTGAAGTGTATATACCAATACTAAATACATTTAGAAGTTGGGTATTGTACGAGTACGAATACGGGTGCGTACGAGTAAAATTGTTGATGAAAATGAATGAGGATGCAATTGTAAGCATTTTTGTTAAGTAGAAGTACTTTGATAAGTGTCTTGAAGTCTTTCAAAAGTGTATGAATACATATTAAAATACTACATGTATATACATTTTAATGGAGTCGTTAAGTCATCGTTAGTCATTACATGTAAATGTTGTTTTGAAACCTTTAAGTTAACGATCTTGTTAAATGTTGTTAACTCATTGTTTATTATGTCAAATGAGATGTTAAATTATTATATTATCATGATATTATGATATATTAATATATCTTAGTATGATATATATACAGTTAAATGTTGTTACAACGATAATCGTTACATATATGTCTCGTTTCAAATGTCATTAAGTTAGTAGTCTTATTTTTACATATATAGTTCATTGTTAATAAACTTAATGATACGTTTACTTATCAATTATCATATTTAAACATAGTGTAACAATATCATAATATGATTCATATGTATTTAGTAAGACGTTGTTATAACGATAATCGTTATATATATCGTTTCGAGTTTCTTAATTTAATAGTCTCATTTTTATGTATATAACTCATTGTTAAAATACTTAATGAGGTACATACTTATCATAATATCATGTTAACTATATATATATATATATATATATATATATATATATATATATATATATATATATATATATATATATATATATATATATATATATATATATATCATTATGTAGTTTTTATGAATTTGTAACGTTCGTGAATCACCGGTCAATTTGGGGGGTCAATTGTCTATATGAAACCTATTTCAATTAATCACGTCTTAACAAGTTTGATTGCTTAATATGTTGTAAACACTTAATCATGTAAATATCAATTTCATTTAATATATATAAACATGGAAAAGTTCGGGTCACTACATATTTAGGTTAAGTGACTATAGTCTGATCACACGAGTGATCATACGGTTGACTGTGAAATGTACGAGTGATCATATGGTTGATCCTTACTGGCACGTCTGAGGTTTAGTGTTAGTTCTTTTGGTTGGTTAGGTCATACGTACGATTAAGTCGTGACACGTACGCTTGAGAGAGTGACACGTATGCTTAAGAGAGTGACACGTACGCTTGAGTAGTGACTCGTACGATTGATATCCTGAACCGCACGGTTTACCTGTTTCTGTTTTGTTAATATTGTCAAGATGTTTAATTTGAACGATTATGCATTAGCTGCACCGTTAGTTCAGAGTATTACGAATATGACTCAATGATTACTCCTTGCTGAAAGTGAATCCGGAAGTGGTACGAAATGTCCAAGATTAATGAACATGGATAACTATTCTACTTGGAAGTATAGATTTAAATTTTGGTCTGATGGTCAGGACAGAAGCTTTGGAAGTACATTGAAACTGAATTTCAATGGCCACGTTGACCAGTTACAAATGACTTGTACACGTTGCATAATATGCCTTCGGAAGAACATGAAGAGTATAACTTGGAGAAGAAAATGTACTGTAACCTGACAAGTGCTCTTAATTGTCCGATTTTCCATCAATTTCTGTGTCATGATAATTCATTCAAGATATAGGAAGCACTTCGTACTTTCAATGAAGGAAATACATCTTACAGAACTAGAAAAGGTTTAGAGTTGAAAGCTGAGTTTGATCGTTTTCACTAGCAAGTCAGAGAATCTATTACGGAATTGGTTGAAAGATACCGTCACTTGCTAGCTGAACTACACAAGCATGATGTAACCATTGCTGAGAAAGATAAAGTGACATGTCTAGTTGGGGCATTACCATTAGAATGGAATGCTTTCGTACTAACTATGAAAACCAGTGGAGAACTTCCTACTGCTACAGTGAACTCGTTTATCGCAAGACTTTAGGAAGACGAGTTAGAGTTGTTAAACAAAGTTAAGAGGTCTAAACAAGTTCAAGACACCAAAATGTATTGTCCAAATGGTTATGCACCTCCAAAATCAGCTCATGCACCATTTCAAACAGCTTTTGCTACAAACAATCAGAATATGTATGGTTTGAATGTTATCAGTACACATATTCAACAACCTTCGTATCCACCACAAGTTTCACCATGTTCACTCAATACTCAATCATAGCCTACTTCCAATACTACAGAGTCATCTACACTGACTGCATCAGATGTTCTTTCTGCACTTAAGATTGAAAACATGAGGAAAGCTGGGAAAGAAAAGATTAATGAAGATATAGCTTTACTATCAAGCCTCGTTAATTCCTACGATAGTTATCTTGATGGTTGTGTGGGTAACATTCATCTAACAACTGAAGATTATCATTAACTTGATAAAGATGAAGCAGAAAAGATGGATATCATGTGGGGTATGGCAAATCTTGTGAGAAGAGCAAGAGATTACGATGAGCGAACTAGAAAACCGATCAGTCTGACCAAAGATACAAAACCGGGATTTGATATGAATACTGTTACTTGTTACAATTGTGGAGAATTAGGTCATTTTTCAAGATAGTGCACAAAATAGAAGAAGCAGGGTAATCGTAGTCCGTTCAAGAATCAGAACTACAATTATCAGAGTCAAACAACTAAGGGTGAGATCTACATTACTGATAAAGTAAATGAACCAAAAATAGCTGAGACTCCTAACAAAGCTTTGGTTGTCATTCATGGTGGTGATGATGATTGGTCTATCAAATTGAATGTAGATGATCAACAACCTAAAGCTAACATGGAAAAGATCACTGAAGTTGAAGAAGATTGTGTCACTAATCGAAATTTAATTGAGAAGCTGACTGCTCGTGCTGAAAGAGCTGAAGAGTTATCTCGAACCATTTGGAAGGAGAAGACTCAGAAATGGGTTAAAGATAAATTCAAGAAGGCACGTAATTCAGTTCCTCGTACACTTGAATCTGGAAGTGTTTCACCAACTTCGTCAGAGGACTATTACTTCAATAGTTGGAAGAGTAAGTATGGTGATACCTCATTGTTTGAAGACAGTCTAGAATCAGATCAACATGAAGAAACCTTATTTGATGCTGACAAGGAACTAGACGAATGAGGTAGAATGATTGCCGTAGAGTTGGAAATGTTAGTTATCATAGGTGAAGGTTCAGATCTTGAGAGTGTAAATTCAGAAGATGTTGATTCAGATGAAATCTCAGATTCAGAAGTTGAAGTTAAAGCTAATCATACTGGACTTGCTCAAACTGATTTTGAGACACTGAACAAGCAAGCAGTAGATTTACTAAAGATATGCTTATCAAAAAGTGATCTTGAGAAGGTCACAGGGTTAACAAAAGCTAAAGATATTTGGGGCAGACTTGAACAGATTCCTTTGGGAAAAGATGCTGATACATTAGAGTTTCTTACAGATTCATCAGAATCAGAAGATGAGCTCGATGATGGGAAGAAGAAAAATTACATTGCATTTTTGGCTGAGACTTCTTCATCAAATAACGCTCAACGGGTATCTTCTGATCCATCTACTGATAATGAATGTGTTAAATGTGCTGAATCTAAAATAATTATAGATAATTTAACAAAGGATTATGCGGAGATGAAAGAAAAATGGCATGCAGACCATGTGACCACTAAGGTTGAAAATGAGTTGAAAGAGCAGATCAAAGTTTATAAAAAACAACTTCACGATCTTAAATGTTATAACTTTGATATAAATCAAGCTTTAATTAAACGTGTTAACACAATTAATGAAATAAAAAAAGAAAATGAATGCGTTAAAGCTGATTTAGAAGAAATTTCAATTAAGATGAAATGTTGGGCAAGTGCGTCACAGTGGAATGCATTAATGGTGGAAATCAATGACACCAAGGGCAAAGGTATTGGATATAAGTCTGCATCTCCTCCTTTTCACAACACATTTGTTAATGCAAACGTAGTTGACGTTCGACCAGAAGACTGTATTCCTCCTAGTTATGAAGATTACGTTGAAAAGAATAAAAAATGTAGCTCAACTAAGAATACAACTTCTGATGATACTGCTGAAGGTGCTCTAGATCACGAGGAAGATAGGAAAAACTGGTTTAGGGGATAACTCTAAGACAAGTAGGGTTAGAACACCAAAAGGTCCTGTTAAATTTTTAAGAAATCCTAGATTTGCTGAGAGACCTGTTCCTCCTGTTACCCCTAAGCCTATTCCAAAAGATAAACCAAATGATTCTCCTGTATTCGTAAGAAAACAAGACCCTTCATCTTCAAACTCTAATAACGTGTATGAACTTAGAGGACATAGGGAGTTTCGTTAATGTTTTAATTATGCTATCTTTGGACACATTGCTGCTTATTGTCCTATAAAAGTTCGTTCCACTAGACATAAGATTGACTTGTCACATGATAATTTTAGATCATCTTATTCTCATAGAACAAACTCACCCGTAAGTAATGATTGTCATGATAAGAGGTTTAAGACAAATGTTGTTTATGGAGATACTAAGAGAAAGAATTTAAATAAATCTATGTCACCTGTGAAAGGTAAAATTCCAAAGAGAAGTTTTGAGGAAAATGTGATAGGGTTTCGTAATCAAGAAAAACCTTTTGAACCAAAGGCACGATCACCCTCACAAAAAGCTAGTCGTCAAAAATACTTTTCTCGTAACAAACCACAAATGAGTCGCTCCGAAGATGAGAAAAATGTGAAAAACCAGAAGAGCAATATTGCTACTTCTAAACTGTCTAAGTTTATGGTTTCTAATGATGAGTTTCTTCCTGACTCAAACGGGAAATGGATGGAATTTCAAGCTATGGGTGTTAATGGACAACCTACTGCCGTCCTGGCGTGGGTTCCCATTATCAATTAATATTTTTAAAGTGATATGAAGGAAACCAGGGTACCTGCAAACAACATCTGGATAGTGGATAGCGGCGCTTCGAGACATATGACTGGACAGCTATCTCTCCTTTCGGATGTACACGCAATTAAGGGAGGTTATGTTGCATTTGCTGGAGATAAAGGAGGTCATATTTCAGCTCAAGGTTTATTGAAGAATGAAAAATTTAGTTTCAACAAAGTGAACTATTGCCAAGAGCTTGCAAACAATTTGTTGTCAGTTCACAAATATGTGAAAAAATCTTTCAAGGTAGCATTTGATGACGAATTCAGCTACAATTTGAAACCAGAGTTTGTGATTCCTCCAGAAATGATTTTGATGAAGGCTCCTAGACAAGCTGATTTATATATGCTAGATATGAATGTTGCTACTTCAACTGCTGAACATCATTAAGATTTTGTTTCTAAAGCAACTGAACAAGATTCTATTACATGGCACAAACGCATGGGTCATTTAAGTTTTTAGAAAATGAATCACCTTGTCCACAACAATCTTGTAGAAGGTGTTGATCTTCGATCTTTTCAGATTCCAGGAACATGTGTTCCGTGTAAGAAGGGTAAGCAGAGCAAGAAAGCTCATATGCTGGTGAAGTATAATCCAATCTCTGCTCCACTTGAATTGTTACATATGGATCTTTTCGATCCAATTCGTTTTGAAAGCATTGATGGAAGTAAGTATTGTCTGGTTGTAACTGATGATTATTCAAGATTTTCTTAGGTAATGTTTTTGAAAGAGAAGTCCGATACTTTTGAGAATTTGAAAGTGCTAATCAATCGATTAGAGACAGGTTTTAATCTAAAGGTAAGAAAGATTCGTTATGACAACGGTACAGAATTCAAGAATCAGTATCTTGCAGGTTTCTGTATTGAAAAAGGTATCAATATGCAGTTCAGTTCTGCATACGCTCCTCAGAAGAATGGTGTTGCTGAAAGAAAGAATAGGGTATTGATCGAGACAGCTAGAACTATGCTGACAGATTCATCATTACCTGTTCATTTTTGAAGTGAAGCTGTTGTAAATGCGTGTTACACTATGAATCGAGTTCTGACTGTTAAATGACTGGGTAAAACTTGGTATGTGTTATTTCATGGGAGAAAACCATCTTTGAAGCATCTAGAACCATTTGGTGCACCGTGCACCATCTTGAAAAGAAAACCAGGAAGTAAGTTTGATTCTAAAGTGGTTACTGGAGTATTTCTTAGGTATAGTTCTCCTAACAAGCGAGTTTTCAACAATGAAACAACATGTGTTGAAGAATGGTCTGAAGTTGATGTCCAAAGGAATCAAACGAAGAGTTCACCTAAGAGTCATCCTTGGATTTATAACTATGATGAACTGATTGAATCATTCAATCTTGCTCCAGATCAGATGGAGAATGAAGTTGAGTTACAAATGCTGTTTGATTTACAAAATGAACCACAAGCGTCTGCACCTACTCCAATTCCAACTCCATTACCGACAGTCAATGAGCCAGTTCAAGATTCAGATCAAGATGTTGATCCAGTGTACGATACCTGCGGATCTGATATTTTAAGTGAAAGTTCTGACAATCCTGAAGATATTGGTGATACTACGAATCTACATGAGATACATGTTCCTGCACAACTAGTTCCCAGAACTACAGCTGCTCATCCTAGAGAGAATATTATTGGAGATCCAAATGCATGTGTTAGAATAAGAAGGCAAGTTCAGTTTGATGGTCAAGTTGATACTCATATGACAGCTGCTGCTGTATACTACGAGTACTCATGTCATATTTCTAGAATAGAGCTAAATACAACAAAAGAAGCATTGAAGCATGTTGATTGGGTCATAACTATGCAAGAAGAGATTCAGTAATTCAATAGTTTGGATATTTGGAAGCTAGTTACTAAGCCGCATGGAGCTAAAGTAATTGATCTAAAATGGGTTTGGAAGTGCAAGTTTGATGAAGATGGCAATGTTATCCATAACAAGGCAAGATTAGTTGCTAAAGGTTATCAGCAATATCCTGAATTCGATTATGATGAAGTTTTTTCTCCTGTTGCCAGATTGGAAGCTATTCGCATTTTATTGACTTTTTCTTCATTTATGAAGTTTAAATTGTTTCAAATGGATGTCAAGAGTGCATTTCTTTAAGACAAGCTTAATGAAAGAATATATGTCAGTCAATCACCGGGTTTTGAAGATCATCTTCATCCTGACAAAGTTTACCATTTACGGAGAGCCCTATATGATTTACATCAAGCGCCACGTGCTTGGTATGGACGTCTGTCAAGTTATCTGATTGAAAAAGGTTATCAAATGGTCACGGTAGATTGTACTCTGTTCACGAAAGTTAAAGATGATGATATTATCTTAGTTCAGATTTATGTAGACGACATTATTTTCGGTTCTACTAAGCAGGAACTCGTTGACGAGTTTGAGCAGGTTATGAAGGACGAATTCGAAATGAGCAAATTGGGTCTCTTACACTACTTTCTTGGTTTGCAAGTCGAACAGACTGATAATGGAATTTTTCTTCATCAAGCAAAGTATGTAAATGATATACTAGAACATTTTGGTATGACTCAAGAACTTCCTGTGTCGACCCCGCTAGCTGTGAATCGCGGTATTTTGATGGACTGTGAAGGAGAGCCTGTTGATCCTACATACTATCGAGCAATGATCGGATCGCTCATGTATCTCACTACATCTAGGCCAGATATTATGTTCGCAACATGTATGTGTGCTCGTTATCAAGTTAATCCGAATAATGTTCATCTTACAGCTTTCGAAAGAATTCTACGTTATCTGTTACATTCTCCAAATCTCGGCATCTGGTATTCGAACAAAGACAAGTTTGATCTTGTAGCCTACAGTGATTTAGACTATGCAGGTTGCAAAATCAACAACAAATCTACATCAGGAGGATGTCAATTTCTAGGTGAAAGGCTGGTGACCTGGCAATGCAAGAAACAAACTGCAGTTGCGCTTTCCACGTGTGAAGCTGAATATATTGCTGCTGCTAGTTGCTGTTCGCAAGTTGTTTAGATTCAACAACAACTTCACTATTACGCACTAAGAATCTCTTTCTCTCCTCTTTATATTGATAATATTGCTGCTATTGTAATTACTAAGAATCCTGTGCAACACTCTAAGACTAAACACATAGGTGTTAAGTATCATTTTCTTAGGGATTGCCATGAGAAAAAGATAATTGAGGTTAAGAGAATAGGTACTAAGGACCAGAGGGCTGACCTTTTTACTAAGGCTTTTGATAAACCTAGGTTC
This sequence comes from Rutidosis leptorrhynchoides, assembly GCF_046630445.1. Classification (NCBI taxonomy): domain Eukaryota; kingdom Viridiplantae; phylum Streptophyta; class Magnoliopsida; order Asterales; family Asteraceae; genus Rutidosis; species Rutidosis leptorrhynchoides. Next base: position 148,600,509 of record NC_092334.1, on the reverse strand, counting down.
TTGCTACTTTTAGAGATGAATGGCATTGTTGATCGAGACAAAGTAATTTCGGATGTTGTTTGTGAGGTTTAATCAAACTTTTAGACTTTGCATGTAGGATGCATGACATATAGATTTTAGTTTCTTATTATCTGTACTGCATATTTTTGCTTTCTGTCTGCATTTTCTTGCATGATTTCTTTCATATTTGCATGCTAGTCTATAGCTATTTTCTCTTTTTTTTGTTTAAAATGCTAAAAGACAAAAAGATTTTATGTTTTTAGTATTTTAGGGGGAGTATATGTTTCAACGGAAAATACCTAAAAAGTGTAAAATACCTCATCAGAAAACCCTAAAAAGTAGAAAATTCCGAAAATGAGCCTGTTTTTGATTAATATGTGGGAGATGAAGAAATTACTGTACTGAGAATTGATATATTTGATTAGTAAGGACTGATTTGAACGTTTATGTTTATCTGTTGTGTGATGTACTGATAGATATGACTTATGAATTCTTGACATTAGACAATCATAATAAGAATAACGATCATCTAAGATTCAGAAGTCATGAACGATCTGCAGCGTTTGAAGGTAGTCACCTAATTATATCCAAAACTGTATCTAATGATAATTGTTGAGGAACTCAACAGTCGGTTGAGGGTATCCCCTATCATAATTGATAATCACTAGAAAAGGTTGGGGGTGGATTTAAGGTTGAGGATACCATTTGTTGGATCCCTTGCATCACTTGCTAGGATCGTTTGATCAAGGAACAAGCATCGATTAGCAATTTGATCTTAAAAGTGATAAATATGAGATGAACAAAGATGAACATGAACAAACAATAAACAAAGCAATGATAATCTGCTGATTATAACCAAGATTACATGTAATGATCAAGATAAATGATTACAATAACAATTACAAGAATCTAAGTTAATCACTTTGCCATTTCCATGGTGGTTGGAGCATCAATCCACCATGGATCGTCCTCACCATGAAGGTGAAGAGGAGGAGCACTCACCTCACACACACTCAAGTGTTCTTGGTGGAAACCTCAAATGACCAACAACAAGGAAAACTCTATTTATAGTGTCTGTCATCTGTCAGCTCATCCGTACATCTGACAGTATTCAACCGTACGAGTGACATCAGTAACTCGCGTGACAGACCTATATTACACGTTTGGTCACATATGCTCCTTCGACATGAGTTTTCTAGTTCAATCTAACCCTAGGTGTATAACGTAGACCTAAACCATTCTCAGGTTGTTCGACAGCGATGGAAAAATCCATTTCGTGCACTAACAAATGCCTCATCAGAAAACCCTAAAAAGTTGAAAATTCTGAAAATGAGTGTGTATTTGATTAATATGTGGGAGATGAAGAAATTACTGTACTGAGAATTGATATATTTGATTAGTAAGGACTGATTTGAACGTTTACGTTTATCTGTTGTGTGATGTACTGATAGATGTGACTTATGAATTCTTGGCATTAGACAATCATAATAAGAATAACGATCATCTAAGATTCAGAAGTCATGAACGATCTGTAGCGTTTGAAGCTAGTCACCTAATTATCTCTGAAACTGTATCTAATGATAATTGTTGAGGAACTCAACAGTCAGTTGAGGGTATCCCCTATCATAATTGATAATCACTAGAAAAGGTTGGGGTGGATTTAAGGTTGAGGATTATCTGTTTGGCTGGTGCATACCACGTTGTCACGGGCCTAAGACTTAATAATCGAAACTAAACCCCGAAAATATCAGAGAAAATTAGTTTATGTCGAAGTAAGTGTCCCTTCTCGCTTAAGGTCGAAAAGTATAATTCCTTATTGCGGACCGTTCAAGCATTTAAGGGAGAACACCTTCGAGTGATTTGAGCACACAACAAAGAAACATGAGTTCATGCATAAAAATGGAAAATCCATTCATGATGGCGTTCAAAATCAATATATCAAAAGACAGTGATATACTAAAAAAGAAATATCAAAAGAAAATCAAAGTCAAAGATAATTGGCATATCAAGATGGCAAAGTCCTGAAAGTATGAAGAATGCTGATTCATGATGTGCTCATAAAGAACTCATATCATTCTTAGTGTGACGCCCCCGCACAGCTTGAATTGTTTAATCACGATGTTCACACTGAACTATCAAGATTCTTATCGTCTTCAATTTAGAGTTATACCTATTAAGACTGTAAGTTGAAAAGATACTTACCTAGATATACTCTAATATATATATAAATATGAAAGTTTATCTTTCGATTCCGTTTTCCATGTCAACTTGAACATAAAGAAGTTAGGGCCTTGAGATTTATTTGGTGTGATGACTGGTCATCAGGATAGAGATAATGAAAAGTTCAATTTGATTGAAGCCAAAGGTTGACAGGGTTATTTAAAATGTCGTGAGAACCATCCTGTTCAATTTGATTGAAGTACAAGGATAGGGATAATGAAAAGTTAAGCGTAATGAATGACAACCTAATAAAAATGCACAATCATAAGTGATGAAAGAATCAAGGATTAATGAACTTAGTGTGATCTCAAAAATCATTGCTCTATAAAAATTTCAAGCAATTAATGCCAACATGATTGTCGAAGTGTCCAGAAGGAGTCTGTTCATGTTTAATAAGGATTGATATCAGTAATTGCATGACAATAGACATAGACTGGATAATTAGGAATGAACAACAGAAGTCGATTCAATATGTTAGTTCTGATCCATTTTTAAAATTGTTAATCAACTTGCTCACAAAAAGAATGTGGATTTGTATGTGTTTGTTTATCTCTCTGTTAAATAGTTTGCATTAAAAACTGTAAAACAACAAAAAAAATTTGGTTTACATATTATTGTATTTCATGATAGAATGTCTTTAATTTGCATATTTTTAGTTGCATGACATTACTTATCAGAAAACTCATAAAGATTTTATCTTTTCTTTATTTTTTGATTATCCTCTGAATATAGAATGACAACTGAAAGAACCTTGTCAAGATCAAGATAGTTTTGGCCACCAAATCCACAAGATAGAAGTTTGTAGAGCTTGTGATTGTTTGAAGGATTTTAATGATTTAAGGTGTTAGTGAATCTAAGGTGACATTACACTGTAGGATTTACTCTTGTAAAACAGAATGATTGGAGTAATAACCTCAATTAGGTTAAGATGTTTGGATTACCTAAGTGTTAATGATCATTTCTTGATGGATTAGTGATTTATGACTCAAACTGAAAGTGCTTGTTAGCTCTAAGATTGCCAAATGAGTCGAAATCCTAAGTTTGTAAAAATTTGAAATTGCCTAAGTGGCTAACTCGCACGTTTGAAGTGTGAACCGTACGAGCAACCACACGATTGAGGTTAAACATACGGATGACCCTGTTCTAGAATTGTCCATTAAACTTCTGGGTCACACGCACGAGTGACTCTGAGTCGCGCGGTTGATGGTGAACCGTGTGCTCAACCGTACGGTTGATCACGAGAGTATAAATATGTGTGCTGAGCACAGTTGCTCACACTTGCACACCCACACCCACTTTTTCTCTCAAAAATCGATAATTACCAATCAAGTTTTCCACCGTAGGTTTTGTTAAGTGTAACAACCCAAACCAAACCACGAACAACCCGCGTAAAATGTGAAATAAAAAAAAATTATGCTGTTCAGTTGGTGGCGCGGCGCGCCAGGTATTCGCGCGGCGCGCCAGGTATTCGCGCGGCGCGCGGAATCACCTGGACAGCCCGCTGTCTCCGGAAGTCAATTACACGAAAATGTTTGACCTTTTCCCGACATAATTAGACAAAACGGTTTCAACCACATACTCATACATGTAAAACTAACACGTTTCATTAATAAAATTAGTTTTACGAAGCGGGCCCACACGACCCAAATTACAAGTTTAATACATAGCGCGAGTTTCGACCACAAAAAGTTTAAATGCCAAACGACACATCGAGCATGGTGTTTGGGGTTAAACTACCCAAGTCTCGGTCAAACTTCCAAAAGCTATAATCCCCGATCCACTAATCCAAGTGAATACCTTTGCCCTTATCCAAGCCGGATCCTAAAAAGGTAAACAACGAGAGGGTAAGCTAACGCTTAGTGAATACAATAATTATACATATACATATATAATATACCTACTTGCAAAGCACTTACACAAATACCTCATACACGCTAGCAATATATATAGCATACCATCGCAAGTATAACTCTAAACCCTCCAAGATCACAAGCTAGCGCAAAAATAGCATATATATAACCCGAATAATTTAACATGCTACACTACAACGCGTAATCATGGTTAACCAATAACACAAGGGAATGGTACTTCGAATTTCCCATCGGTGTTCGTAACAACCGTTAGTGTACAACGAAATATATCACTAACCCCTAGGCGACACGGACAATGAAATATCCGTTCAATCAATCGTTAGTGTACAACGAAATATATCACTAACTCTTGGGCGATTTGGACAACGAAATATCCATCGTTAGTGTACAACGAAATATATCACTAACTCTTGGTGGTATAGACACGTATACACGGCCCCATCCCCTGCCATACAAATAGATACATTATATACACACATGTATAATCATTCCACTCACCTTACGCCTTCGGTGAATCGATAAACCAAGCTTGAAACTTCAAGGTAACACACTTATTACAATGTACACATAATCAACACCCATTCAAGTTGGTCAAACTCGCAACACTCACCATCACTAGGTCGTTTTGACCCATTTGGACACTTAACCCTAAAATTGGGTCAACTCACACCCAAAACCCTAACATTAGCCAAGATAGGTTTAAAACACATTTCAACACTAGGTTTATACATTAATCACAAACATTAACTAACTTAGGTCCATTTTGACCCATTTGACCAATTAAAGTCAACATACCCATTTCGGGTCATCCACTAACCCACACAACGTCCATTTACATATATATAGGTGTGCTAGCAATTTACTAACTAATTTAAGTTCATAAACATCAATTTAACACTTTGAAAACTCTAGTTAGTCATCTTTGAGTCTACTCGACCCAATTTCACCCAAAACCCCCCAATTTACCCACAAATGGGTTTTAAGTTCATCATCTACCCCAAACCCTAACCCTTAATCAAAATAAAATTAAGAAATCAAGATTAGAGCATACCACTACCACCAAAACGTAGCTAGAGGGAAGATGAACGACTTTAGAACTCGCACTAAGACCCGATTCGACCTCCTTCTTCCTTTAATGGAGCTCTCTTACTCTAGAACTTCTTCTCTCTCTAGGATTTAATGGAAAGTGATAAGGTAGATGGAAATGGAGTAAATGAGACTCCAACAACTTATCCCAAGCCTTAAAGTCGGGTCCCATGTGAATTTACCAAAAAGCACTTAAAATATCTCATTTAAAAGCAAGAGATGAGCTGTCAGCCCGTAATGGCGCGGCGCGCCATAATTCGGCGCGGCGCGCAGATAGCCTGGGCAGAATTCTTTTCTCTTTTAAAATATACAAAGAAAACCCCACAACTTGAATAACTTAATTTCACATATGTACAATGAAATATTTGGGTCTTACAACTCTCCCCCACTTATTCGGATTGCGTCCTCGCAATCCAAGCCGCATGACAAGAAGGAAGATAAACCAACACGAACTCTTCGGGTTCCCATGTAAACTCGGAACCTTTACTACGACGCCATTGAACCTTAAAGGTCCTCACCTCCTTGTTACACAACATTTTCACTTTCTCATCAAGTATAGCAATCGGCTCTTCAACATATTCTAACTTGTTGTTTAGTTCAATTTCGTCTAATTGCATCCATGAGGAATCATCCGCAAGACACTTACGAAGATGGGAAACATGAAATGTGTTATGGATCCCCGCAAGTTCTTCGGGCAATTCCAATCGATATGCAACTTCACCAACACGAGCTAAAACCTTAAATGGCCCAATAAACCGAGGAGCTAACTTTCCCCGTTTTCAAAATCGAATAATACCCTTCAATGGCGAAACCTTAAGCATCACCATATCACCTTCTGAAACTCGATCGGTTGCCTACGTTTATCGACATAAGATTTTTGTCTATCTTGCACCGCCTTTAAACGAGCCCGAATCATATCGATTTTACTATTTGTCTCCAATACCAAGTCGGTGCTCCCGACTTCCCTTTGACCCACTTCGCCCCAATAAATCGGGGTCCGACACCTTCTACCATATAACATCTCATATGGCGGCATTCCAATACTAGTGTGAAAACTATTATTGTACGATAATTCCACCAAAGGTAAATGTTCATCCCAACTACCACCGAAATCAATAATACACGCACGTAACATATCTTCCAACGTTTGATTCGTACGTTCGGTTTGACTATCCATTTGAGGATGGTACGCCGTGCTCATATTCACCCTCGTACCCATATCTTCATGAAACTTCTTCCAAAATCGAGAAGTAAAACGCGTGTCCCGATCCGAAACAATAGACGCGGGAATGCCGTGTCTCGATATCACCTCCTTAATGAACATCTTCGCGAGTGCCTCCGATGTAATTGCTTCTTTAATAGGAAGAAACAATGCACTCTTCGTCAATCTATCGACAATCACCCAAATAGTGTCAAATTGGGTTCTTGCCGTTTTCGGCAACTTGGTAATAAAATCCATGGTAATATGCTCCCACTTCCACATCGGAATTTCTAGCGGTTGTAACTTACCATACGGCTTTTGGTGTTCGGCTTTAACTTGCAAACACGTGACGCATTGCTCAACATACTTAACAACGTCGCTTTTCATTCCCGGCCACCAATAATCTTTCCTCATATCATGGTACATCTTCGTCGCACCCGGATGTATGGAATTCTTAGACTTGTGCGCCTCATCAAGAAGCACCTTTCGGAAATCACCCATCTTAGGCACCCACACTCTTTCTTGAAAAGACAACCCATCGTAATGAATTCTGATTGCCCCACAATTCATTCCACATGCTTGTTGTGAACGTAAGTCTCTATTTGAATCACACCAAGTTTTTTAAGAAAATCGTTAGTAATAATCATATGTAACAATCCCAATCGTAACGCCGGATGTTGACTCTTTTGACTTAACGCATCCGCGACTACATTCGCCTTGCCCGGATGGTAAAGTATTTCACAATCATAATCTTTCACCATGTCCATCCACCTACGTTGACGATAATTCAAATCCCGTTGATCAAAAAGATGTTTAAAACTCTTGTGATCCGAATAAACCGTACACTTGACACCATACAAGTAGTGGCGCCAAATTTTCTAAGCATGAACCACCGCCGCTAATTCAAGATCATGAGTCGGGTATCTCTTTTCATGTTCCTTTAATTGACGAGAGGCGTAAGCAATGACTTTACCTCGTTGCATTAGAACACACTCGAGCCCATTCAAAGAAGCATCACAAAAAACCATCATATCATCTACAACTTCCGGCAACACTAAGACTGGAGCTTGACACAATTTCTCTTTCAACAATTGAAAAGCAATTTCTTGCTCGTTCTCCCAATTGAACCTCGTATTCTTCCTTGTCAACTTAGTTAATGGAGAAGCAATATTTGAAAAGTCTTGGATAAACCGACGATAATAACCGGCCAATTCGAGAAAACTTCGGATTTCTGTAGGCGTAGTCGGTTGTCCCCAACTCTTCACCGTCTCTATCTTCCTCGGATCTACTTGAATACCATCCTTGTTCACAATATGGCCAAGGAATTGAACTTCCCTTAGCCAAAATTCACATTTTGAGAACTTAGCATATAACTTCTCTTTTCTCAAAGTCTTCAACACCTCGCGTAAATGATGTTCGTGTTCCTTCATACCCTTAGAGTAGATAAGAATATCGTCAATGAACACAATTACCGACTTGTCCGACATAGGTTGGCACATTCGGTTCATAAGATCCATGAATGCCGCCGGTGCATTCGTAAGACCAAAAGGCATAACTACAAACTCAAAATGCCCGTAACGCGTACGAAAAGCCGTTTTCTCAATATCTTCTTCACGAACCCGCATTTGGTGATAGCCGGACCGTAGGTCAATTTTAGAGAAATACGTCGCACCTTGGAGTTGATCAAATAAATCGTCAATCCTAGGCAATGGATAACGGTTCTTGATTGTCACTTTGTTCAACTCCCGATAATCAATGCACATACGCATACTTCCGTCTTTCTTTTTCACGAATAAAACCGGAGCGCCCCAAGGCGAAGCACTCGGTCGAATAAAACCCTTCTCAAGTAACTCTTGGGTTTGATATAACAATTCTTGCATTTCCATCGATGCTAAACGATAAGGAGTTTTTGCAATGGGAGTAGCTCCCGGAACCAACTCAATGCGAAATTCAACTTGTCTTTCCGCCGGAACACCCGGTAACTCATTCAAAAAAACGTCTTCAAATTCACTTACCACCGGAATTTCACGAATAGGTGGTGACTCATCACGAGTATCAACAACATGGGCAAGAAAAGCCATGCCACCACTAACGAGGAAATGATATGCCCGTGCAAAAGTGCATACCGGTACATGTCTTCTACGTTTATCGCCATGAATAATTTACTCTCCCCCACTTGGGGTCTTCACACGAATAGACTTTTCATGGCACGCAATATTGGCTCTGTTACGATCGAGCCAATCCATACCAACCACGAAATCAAAATCACCCAAAGTCATCGGGATGAGATCGATTTTAAAGTTCTCGGAACCAAAAACAACATTACAATCCTTAAACACATTAACCACTAGCACCGTCTTGCCATCCGCTATTTCGACTTCTACCGGACGACTTAACTTAGCTAATGGTTTATTAAGTTTAGGCACAAATTTTGGAGACACAAACGATTAATTTGCACCGCTATTAAATAGAATCCTTGCCGGACTAGAGCTAACCATGAAAGTACCTGAGACGACTTCATTGGATTGCTTGACTTCTTCATTGGCCATCAAATAATTACACCCCTAGCCGACCCCGCCGCCTTCTCTATCCTCTTAACTTGATCATTTCGGAGTTCGGGACACTCCGACTTTCGGTGCCCTTCTTGTTGACAATTAAAACATGTGATCACATTAACACGCGATTTCGGGCAATCACGAGAGTAGTGACCTTTTTTCCTACAATTGTAGCATGTGGTTATGTGGACATTAGAAGCACCTTTCTTCACACTACCAACACTTTCAAATGCTCCCTTACTTTTCTTATTCGAAAAATTAGAAGCTTCGAACTTCCTTTTACTTGGCGCATAACTAACCGGACTCGGAGCTTGCGCTTCAAACCCCTTCACCACTGCCAAGAGCTTAACAAAAGTCTCAACATGACCAATACTAATTTTACCCTTCAAATCATCTCTAAGGGTTGCATGAAAGTCTTCCATTAACAATTGATCATTCCCCACATACTCAGGGCAAAAACGCGCCTTGGCGAGAAAAATGGTTTTGAGAGTGTTTAGGTCCATAGACCTTTGACGCATGTTCCATAACTCGTTGTGCAATTTGGAAAGATTTGCTTGCGTACGATATTCAAGGAAAAACTCCTTCTTGAACTCCGCCCAAGATAACCCTACGAAAGCCGCATCACCCACCATATCAATCTTACCATCAAGCCAATCTTTAGCATGGCCCCTTAGCAAACTAGTAGCAAGCCTTGTCTTTTTCTCGGGAGGGCACTCGGTCGTGCGAAAACAACCTTCAACATCGAAAATCCAAGCCACACTTTTCATGGGGTCGGGATCCCCGTGAAAGTGAGGAGGCTTAGTCACCAAGAAGTTCTTATAGCTAAACTGAAATGTCCCGTTCATATTGATTATAAACGTTCCATATTAATTGATTTCGTTGCGAGGTTTTGACCTCTATATGAGACGTTTTTCAAAGATTGCATTCATTTTTAAAACAACCATAACCTTTATTTTATCAATAAAGGTTTCAAAAGCATTACGTAGATTATCAAATAATGATAATCTAAAATATACTGTTTACACACGACCATTACATAATGGTTTACAATAGAAATATATTACATCGACATATGTTTCTTGAATGCAGTTTTTACATAATATCATACAAACATGGACTCCAAATCTTGTCCTTATTTTAGTATGCAACAGCAGAAGCTCTTAATATTCACTTGAGAATAAACATGCTTTAAACGTCAACAAAAATGTTGGTGAGTTATTAGTTTAACCTATATATATCAAATCGTAACAATAGACCACAAGATTTCATATTTCAATATACATCCCATACATAGAGATAAAAATCATTCATATGGTGAACACCTGATAACCGACATTAACAAGATTCATATATAAGAATATCCCCATCATTCCGGGACACCCTTCGGATATGATATAAATTTCGAAGTACTAAAGCATCCGGTACTTTGGATGGGGTTTGTTAGGCCCAATAGATCTATCTTTAGGATTCGCGTCAATTAGGGTGTCTGTTCCCTAATTCTTAGATTACCAGACTTAATAAAAAGGGGCATATTCGATTTCGATAATTCAACCATAGAATGTAGTTTCATGTACTTGTGTCTATTTTGTAAATCATTTATAAAACCTGCATGTATTCTCATCCCAAAAATATTAGATTTTAAAAGTGGGACTATAACTCACTTTCACAGATTTTTACTTCGTCGGGAAGTAAGACTTTGCCACTGGTTGATTCACGAACCTATAACAATATATACATATATATAAAAGTATGTTCAAAATATATTTACAATACTTTTAATACATTTTGATGTTTTAAGTTTATTAAGTCAGCTGTCCTCGTTAGTAATCTACAACTAGTTGTCCACTGTTAGATGTACAGAAATAAATCGATAAATATTATCTTGAATCAATCCACGACCCAGTGTATACGTATCTCAGTATTGATCACAACTCAAACTATATATATATTTTGGAATCAACCTCAACCCTGTATAGCTAACTCCAACATTCACATATAGAGTGTCTATGGTTGTTCCGCAATATATATATAGATGGGTCGACATGATAGGTCGAAACATTGTATACGTGTCTATGGTATCTCAAGATTACATAATATAAAATATAAGTTGATTAGGTTATGGTTGGAATAGATTTATTACTAACTTTCACGTAGGTAAAATGAGTAGTTTTTATCAATCTTGTTTTACTCGCCATTTCTTCGTTTCTAATCCGTTTTGAGTGATTCCAGTGGCCACGGTTTTGTATTGAACTTAAATTTATGAATCTAAATAGAAAAAGTATAAGTTTATAGTCGGAAATACAAGTTACAAGTCATTTTTGAAAGAGGTAGTCATTTCCGTCGAAAGAACGACATCTTGATGACCATTTTGAAAAACATACTTTCACTTTGAGTTTAACCATGATTTTTGGATATAGTTTCATGTTCATAAGAAAAATCATTTTTCCAGAAGTATAGCTTTTAAATCAAAGTTCTTCTTAGCTTTTAATTATCCCAACCAAAACAGCCCCCGGTTTTACTACGACAGCGTATATCCAGTTTTATGGTGTTTATCGTGTTTCCGGGTTTTAAATCATTAAGTTAGCATATCATATAGATAAAGAACATGTGTTTAGTTGATTTTAAAAGTCTAGTTAGAAGGATTAACTTTATTTGCGAACAAGTTTAGAATTAACTAAACAATGTTCTAGTGATTACAATTTTATAACTTTGAATAAGACAGCTTTTTATATATGAATCGAATGATGTTATGAACATCATTACTACCTCTAGTTCCTTGGATAAACCTACTAGAAATGAGAAAAATGGATCTAGCTTCAAAGGATCCTTGGATGGCTTGAAAGTTCTTGAAGCAGAATCATGACACGAAAACAATTTCAAGTAAGATTTCCACTCGAAATAAGATTGTTATAGTTATAGAAATTGAATTAAAGTTTGAATATGATTATTACCTTGTATTAGAAAGATAACCTACTATAAGTAACAAAGGTTTCTTGATCTTGGATGATTACTTGGAATGGATTTAGAAAACTTGGAAGTAAACTTGCAATCTTGGAAGTATTCTTGATTTTATGAAACTAGAACTTTTGGAATTTATGAAGAACACTTAGAACTTGAAGATAGAACTTGAGAGAGATAAATTAGATGAAGAAAATTGAAGAATGAAAGTGTTTGTAGGTATTTTTGGTCATTGGTGTATGGATTAGATATAAGCGATATGTAATTTTGTTTTCATGTAAATAAGTCATGAATGATTACTCATATTTTTGTAATTTTATGAGATATTTCATGCTAGTTGCCAAATGATGGTTTCCACATGTGTTAGGTGACTCACATGGGCTGCTAAGAGCTGATCATTGGAGTGTATATACCAATAGTACATACATCTAAAAGCTATGTATTGTACGAGTACGAATACGGGTGCATACGAGTAGATTTGTTGATGAAACTGAGGATGTAATTGTAAGCATTTTTGTTAAGTAGAAGTATTTTGATAAGTGTCTTGAAGAGTTTCAAAAGTGTATGAATACATATTAAAACACTACATGTATATACATTTTAACTGAGTCGTTAAGTCATCGTTAGTCGTTACATGTAAATGTTGTTTTGAAACCTTTAGGTTAACGATCTTGTTAAATGTTGTTACCCCAATGCTTATAATGTCAAATGAGATTTTAAATTATTATATTATCATAATATTATGATGTACGAATATCTCTTAATATGATCTATATACATTAAATGTCGTTACAACGAAAATCGTTACATATATGTCTCGTTTCAAAATCATTAAATTAGTAGTTTTATTTTTACATATGTAGTTCATTGTTAATACACTTAATGATATATTTACTTATCATTTAACATAATTAACCAAGTGTATCAATATCTTAATATGATTCATATATACCTAGTAAGACGTTATAACGATAATCGTTATATATATCGTTTTCGAGTTTCTTAATTTAATAGTCTCATTTTTATGTATATAACTCATTGTTAAAATACCTAATGAGATACATACTTATAATAAAATCATATTAACTATATATATAACCATATATATGTCATCGTATATTTTTTACAAGTTTTAACGTTCGTGAATCACCGGTCAACTTGGGTGGTCATTTGTCTATATGCAACCTATTCCAATTAATCAAGTCTTAATAAGTTTGATTGATTAACATGTTGGAAACACTTAATCATGTAAATATCAATTTCATTTAATATATATAAACATGAAAAAGTTCAGGTCACTACAGTACCTACCCGTTAAATAAATTTCGTCCCGAAATTTTAAGCTGTTGAAAGTGTTGACGAATATTCTAGAAATAGATGCGGGTATTTCTTCTTCATCTGATCTTCATGCTCCCAGGTGACCTCGGGTCCTCTACGAGCATTCCATCGAACCTTAACAATCGGTATCTTATTTTGTTTAAGTCTCTTAACCTCACGATCCATTATTTCGACGGGTTCTTCAATGAATTGAAGTTTTTCATTGATTTGGATTTCGTCCAACGGAATAGTGAGATCTTCTTTAGCAAAACATTTCTTCTAATTTGAGACGTGGAAAGTGTTATGTACAGCCGTGAGTTGTTGATGTAGCTCCAGTTGGTAAGCTACTGGTCCGACACGATCTATAATCTTGAATGGTCCAATGTACCTTGGATTTAGTTTCCCCCGTTTACCAAATCAAACAACGCCTTTCCAAGGTGAAACCTTAAGTATGACCATTTCTCCAATTTCAAACTCTATATCTTTTCTTTTACTGTCCGCGTAGCTCTTTTGTCGACTTTGGGCGGTTTTCAATCTTTGTTGAATTTGGATGATTTTCTCGGTAGTTTCTTGTATTATCTCCGGACCCGTAATCTGTCTATCCCCCACTTCATTCCAACAAATCGGAGACCTGCACTTTCTACCATAAAGTGCCTCAAACGGCCCCATCTCAATACTAGAATGATAACTGTTGTTGTAGGAAAATTCTGCTAACGCTAGGTGTCGATCCCAACTGTTTCCGAACTCAATAACACATGCTCGTAGCATGTCTTAAAGCATTTGTATCATCCTTTCACTCTACCCATCAGTTTGTGGATGATAAGCAGTACTCATGTCTAGACGAGTTCCTAATGCTTGCTGTAATGTCTGCCAGAATCTTGAAATAAATCTGCCATCCCTATCAGAGATAATAGAGATTGGTATTCCATGTCTGGAGATGACTTCCTTCAAATACAGTCGTGCTAATTTATCCATCATGTCATCTTCTCTTATTGGCAGGAAGTGTGCTGATTTGGTGAGACAATCAACTATTACCCAAATAGTATCAAAACCACTTGCAGTCCTTGGCAATTTAGTGATGAAATCCATGGTAATGTTTTCCCATTTCCATTCTGGGATTTCAGGTTGTTGAAGTAGACCTGATGGTTTCTGATGCTCAGCTTTGACCTTAGAACACGTCAAACATTCTCCTACATATTTAGCAACATCGGCTTTCATACCCGGCCACCAAAAATGTTTCTTGAGATCCTTGTACATCTTCCCCGTTCCAGGATGTATTGAGTATCTGGTTTTATGAGCTTCTCTAAGTACCATTTCTCTCATATCTCCAAATTTTGGTACCCAAATTCTTTCAGCCCTATACCGGGTTCCGTCTTCCCGAATATTAAGATGCTTCTCCGATCCTTTGGGTATTTCATCCTTTAAATTTCCTTCTTTTAAAACTCCTTGTTGCGCCTCCTTTATTTGAGTAATAAGGTTAGTGTGAATCATTATATTCATAGATTTTACTCGAATGGGTTCTCTGTCCTTTCTGCTCAAGGCGTCGGCTACCACATTTGCCTTCCCCGGGTGGTAACGAATCTCAAAGTCGTAATCATTCAACAATTCAATCCACCTACGCTGCCTCATATTCAGTTTTTTCTGATTAAATATGTGTTGAAGACTTTTGTGGTCGGTATATATAATACTTTTGACCCCATATAAGTAGTGCCTCCAAGTCTTCAATGCAAAAACAACCGCACCTAATTCCAAATCATGCGTCGTATAATTTTGTTCGTGAATCTTCAATTGTCTAGACGCATAAGCAATCACCTTCGTTCGTTGCATTAATACACAACCGAGACCTTGCTTTGATGCGTCACAATAAATCACAAAATCAACATTCCCTTCAGGCAATGACAATATAGGTGCCGTAGTTAGCTTTTTCTTCAATAACTGAAACGCTTTATCTTGTTCATCCTTCCATTCAAATTTCTTCCCTTTATGCGTTAATGAAGTCAAGGGTTTTGCTATTCTGGAAAAGTCTTGGATGAAACTTCTGTAGTAACCAGCTAGTCCTAAAAACTGGCGTATGTGTTTTGGAGATTTCGGGGTTTCCCACTTTTCAACAGTTTCTATCTTTGCTGGATCTACCTTAATACCTTCTTTGTTCACTATGTGATTGAGGAATTGAACTTCTTCCAACCAAAATGCACACTTTGAAAACTTAGCGTACAATTCTTCCTTCCTCAATACTTCTAACACCTTTCTCAAATGTTCACCGTGTTCTTGGTCATTCTTTGAGTAAATAAGTATGTCATCAATGAAAAAATGACAAACTTGTCAAGGTATGGTCCACACACTCGTTCATAAGGTCCATGAACACAGCTGGTGCATTAGTTAAACCAAACGGCATGACCATAAACTCGTAATGACCGTAACGTATTCTGAAAGCAGTCTTTGGAATATCATCTTCTTTCACCCGCATTTGATGATACCCGGAACGTAAGTCAATCTTTGAATAAACAGACGAGCCTTGTAGTTGATCAAATAAGTCGTCGATTCTTAGTAGTGGGTAGCGGTTCTTGGTGGTAAGTTTGTTTAACTCTCGGTAGTCGATACACAACCTGAATGTACCATCTTTCTTCTTGACAAACAAAACAGGAGCTCCTCACGGTGATGTGCTTGGTCGAATGAAACAACGCTCTAAAAGTTCTTGTAATTAGCTTTGCAGTTCTTTCATCTCGCTGGGTGCGAGTCTGTAAGGAGCACGAGCTATTGGTGCAGCTCCTGGTACAAGATCTATTTGAAATTCAACAGATCGATGTGGAGGTAGTCCCGGTAATTCTTTCGGAAATACATCGGGAAATTCTTTTGCGACGGGAACATCATTGATGCTCTTTTCTTCAGTTTGTACTTTCTCAACGTGTGCTAGAACAGCATAGCAACCTTTTCTTATTAGTTTTTGTGCCTTCAAATTACTAATAAGATGTAGCTTCGTGTTGCCCTTTTCTCCGTACACCATTAAGGGTTCTCCTTCTTCTCGTACAATGCGAATTACATTTTTATAACATACGATCTCTGCTTTCACCTTCTTCAGCCAGTCCATGCCAACTATTACATCAAAACTCCCTAACTCTACGGGTATCAAATCAATCTTAAATATTTCGCTACCCAGTTTAATTTCTCGATTCCGGCATATATAATCTGCTGAAATTAATTTACCGTTTGCTAATTCGAGTAAAAATTTACTATCCAATCGCGTCAATGGACAACTTAATTTAGCACAAAAATCTCTACTCATATAGCTTCTATTCACACTCGAATCAAATTAAACGTAAGCAGATTTATTGTCAATAAGAAACGTACCCGTAACAAGCTCCGGGTCTTCCTGTGCCTCTGCCGCATTAATATTGCAAACTCTTCCGCGGCCTTGTCCATTCGTGTTCTCCTGGTTCGGGCAATTTCTAATAATGTGGCCCGGTTTTCCACATTTATAACAAACTACATTGGCATAACTTTCTCAGACACTACTTGCTCCGCCATTACTCGTTCCGACACCATTTGTTCCTTTCGTTCTGTTAACCCCTGGTCCGTAGACCTCACACTTCGCCGCGCTATGACCATTTCTTTTATACTTGTTGCAAAATTTGGTGCAGAACCCCGAGTGATACTTTTCACACCTTTGGCATAGCTGCTTCTGATTGTTGTTGTTATTGCTGTTGCGGTTATTATTGTTGTTGGGATGATTATTGTAGTTGGGCCGTTTATTGTAGTTGCGATTGATGTTGCGATTGTTGGGATAGTTGTTGCGATTATTGTTGTAATTGCTGTTGTTGTTGTATTGGTGATTCATATCACCGTTTTCCTCCCACTTTCTTGTGACTTGCTTCACATTGGCCTCTTCAGCAGTCTGTTCTTTAATTCTTTCTTCAATCTGGTTCACTAGTTTGTGAGCCATTCTGCATGCTTGTTATATGGAGGCGGGCTCATGTAAACTTATATCTTCTTGGATTCTTTCCGGTAATCATTTCACAAACGCGTCGATCTTCTCTTCCTCATCTTCGAACGCTCCCGGACACAATAGGCATAATTCTGTGAATCGTCTTTCGTACGTGGTAATATCAAATCCTTGGGTTCGTAACCCTCTAAGTTCTGTCTTGAGCTTATTGACCTCGGTTCTAGGACGGTACTTCTCGTTCATTAAGTGATTGAATGCTGACCACGGTAGTGCGTAAGCATCATCTTGTCCCACTTGCTCTAGATAGGTATTCTACCATGTTAACGCAGAACCTGTGAAGGTATGCGTAGCGTACTTCACTTTGTCCTCTTTAGTACACTTACTTATGGCAAACACCGATTCGACCTTCTCGGTCCACCGTTCCAATCCGATCGGTCCTTCGGTTCCATCAAATTCCAAAGGTTTGCAGGCAGTAAATTCTTTGTAGGTGCATCCTACACGATTTACTGTACTGCTAGATCCAAGGTTATTGTTGGTATGTAGCGCAGCCTGTACTGCGGCTATGTTTGAAGCAAGAAAGGCACGAAATTCCTCTTCGCTCATATTCAAGGTGTGTCGAGTAGTCGGTGTCATTTCCTTCAAAATAGTCAAATGAAACGAGTTAATCATATAGAATATCAAGAGTATTCAATAGTATTTCGTAGTGTAATATGAACTTATTTATAAAAGCTCTTTCTTCATATTAGCGTTTTATACTCTTTAATTCGGGTAGTACCTACCCGTTAAGTTCATACTTAGTAGCTAACATACCATTTCAACTACTACAATTCTACATGAAAAACTAATCACAAAAAAAATATATATATATCTTATTCAAACCTTTATACAATAACTTGCAAACTTACAATACCGCTTTTTTTTTACATATAGCATAAAATATAGCACATAAAACTTTGATACAAAGTAGTTGCGAAGATAATTCTAGTTAATAAATAAGGCGTTCAGCAAAGGCAATAAAGACACGTAATTCATACGTCCAGAAACAAGTCATGCATTCTGGTTTTACTAATACCACTTCCCATCCTTGGTTTTGTGGAACATAACCGTTGTGACCGATAGTAAGACAATGTGTTGTAACGTCGTCAAAAGGATGAAGGTTACGTAATGACCAACAGTCTCGTAATAACCTAAAAACCTCATTTCTTACCCCAATTACCGACTCCGTCACTTGTGGGAATGTTTTGTTTAATAGTTGTAGCCCAATGTTCTTGTTCTCACTTTGGTGAGAAGCGAACATTACTAACCCGTAAGCATAACATGCTTCTTTATGTTGCATGTTAGCCACTTTTTCTAAATCACGAAGTCCTATATTCGGATATATTGAGTCAAAATAATTTCTTAACCCGTTGCGTAAAATAGCATTTGGGTTCCCCGCAATATATGCGTCAAAGTAAACACATCGTAACTTATGGATTTCCCAATGTGATATCCCCCATCTTTCGAACGAAAGCCTTTTATAAATCAAGGCATTCTTGGAACGTTCTTCGAATGTCTTACAAAGTGATCTCGCCTTAAATAGTTGTGCCGAGGAATTCTGACCGACTCTAGACAAGATTTCATCAATCATGTCTCCGGGTAGGTCTCTTAAAATATTGGGTTGTCTATCCATTTTGTGTTTTTATACTGTAAAACAGAAAAGAGTTAGATTCATAAAAAAATACTTATTAATACAAGCAATTTTTACATATATCATAAAGAATAAGCACATTATATTAAATATATTACACCACACGAATACAACTATCTTATTCCGACTCGCTCGTTTCTTCTTCTTCAGTTTTGGTTACTTTTGCCAAGTTTCTAGGGATATATGATGTTCCCCTAATACGAGCCGTCGTTTTCCACATTGGTTTAGAGAAACCTGGTGGTTTAGAGGTTCCCGGGTTATTGTCACAACTTAAGAAATACGGGTGTTGACGATACATATAAAGTTCATCGGGTTTGGAATCAAATTTCTCTATTTTTATGCCCTTTCCCTTATTGTTCTCTTTTGCCTTATTAAATTGTGTTGGGGTAATTTCTATAACATCATAGGAATCCTTGTCGGGATCTGATTCATCGGAGAATTGGTAATCCTCCCAATACTTTGCTTCCTTGGCGGAAACACCATTGACCATAATTAACTTTGGTCGGTTGGTTGAGGATTTTCTTCTACTTAACCGTTTTATTATTTCCCCCACTGGTTCTATTTCTTCTTCCGGTTCCGATTCGTCTTCCGGTTCCGATTCTTCTTCCGGTTCCGACTCTTCTTCCGGTTCCTCTTCGGGAACTTGTGAATCAGTCCACGAATCATTCCAATTTACATTTGACTCTTCATTATTATTAGGTGAGTCAATGGGACTTGTTCTAGAGGTAGACATCTATCACATAATATCAAACGCGTTAAGAGATTAATATATCACATAATATTCACATGTTAAAAATATATAGTTTCCAACAAAATTTGTTAAGCAATCATTTTGAACGTAAACACGGTCAAAGTCCAGACTCACTAATGCATCCTAACAAACTCGACAAGACACACTAATGCAAAATTCTGGTTCTCTATGACCAACGCTCGGATACCAACTGAAATGTCCCGTTCATATTGATTATAAATGTTCCATATTAATTGATTTCGTTGCGAGGTTTTGACCTCTATATGAGACGTTTTTCAAAGACTGCATTCATTTTTAAAACAACCATAACCTTTATTTTATCAATAAAGGTTTCAAAAGCATTACGTAGATTATCAAATAATGATAATCTAAAATATACTGTTTACACACGACCATTACATAATGGTTTACAATAGAAATATATTACATCGACATATGTTTCTTGAATGCAGTTTTTACATAATATCATATAAACATGGACTCCAAATCTTGTCCTTATTTTAGTATGCAATAGCGGAAGCTCTTAATATTCACCTGAGAATAAACATGCTTTAAACGTCAACAAAAATGTTGGTGAGTTATAGGTTTAACCTATATATATCAAATCGTAACAATAGACCACAAGATTTCATATTTCAATATACATCCCATACATAGAGATAAAAATCATTCATATGGTGAACACCTGGTAACCGACATTAACAAGATGCATATATAAGAATATCCCCATCATTCCGGGACACCCTACGGATATGATATAAATTTCAAAGTACTAAAGCATCCGGTACTTTGGTTGGGGTTTGTTAGGCCCAATAGATCTATCTTTAGGATTCACTTCAATTAGAGTGTCTGTTCCCTAATTCCTAGATTACCAGACTTAATAAAAAGGGGCATATTCAATTTCGATAATTCAACCATAGAATGTAGTTTCATGTACTTGTGTCTATTTTGTAAATCATTTATAAAACCTGCATGTATTCTCATCCCAAAAATATTAGATTTTAAAAGTGGGACTATAACTCACTTTCACAGATTTTTACTTCGTCGGGAAGTAAGATTTGGACACTGGTTGATTCACGAACCTATAACAATATATACATATATATCAAAGTATGTTCAAAATATATTTACAATACTCTTAATACATTTTGATGTTTTAAATTTATTAAGTCAGCTGTCCTCGTTAGTAACCTACAACTAGTTGTCCACAGTTAGATATACAGAAATAAATCGATAAATATTTTCTTGAATCAATCCACGACCCAGTGTATACGTATCTCAGTATTGATCACAACTCAAACTATATATATATATATATATATATATATATATATATATATATATATATATATATATATATATATATATATATATATATATATATATATATATATATATATATATATTTTGGAATCAACCTCAACCCTGTATAGCTAACTCCAGCATTCACATATAGAGTGTCTATGGTTGTTCCGCAATATATATATAGATGGGTCGACATGATAGGTCGAAACATTGTATACGTGTCTATGGTATCTCAAAATTACATAATATACAATATAAGTTGATTAGGTTATGGTTGGAATAGATTTATTACTAACTTTCACGTAGGTAAAATGAGTAGTTTTTATCAATCTTGTTTTACTCGCCATTTCTTCGTTTCTAATCCGTTTTGAGTGATTCTAGTGGCCACGGTTTTGTATTGAACTTAACTTTATGAATCTAAATAGAAAAAGTATAAGTTTATAGTCGGAAATACAAGTTACAAGTCGTTTTTGAAAGAGGTAGTCATTTCCGTCGAAAGAATGACATCTTGATGACCATTTTGAAAAACGTACTTTCACTTTGAGTTTAACCATGATTTTTGGATATAGTTTCATGTTCATAAGAAAAATAATTTTTCCAGAAGTATAGCTTTTAAATCAAACTTCTTCTTAGCTTTTAATTATCCCAACCAAAACAGCCCCCGGTTTTACTACGACGGCGCATATCCAGTTTTATGGTGTTTATCGTGTTTCCGGGTTTTAAATCATTAAGTTAGCATATCATATAGATATAGAACATGTGTTTAGTTGATTTTAAAAGTCTAGTTAGAAGGATTAACTTTATTTGCAAACGAGTTTAGAATTAACTAAACTATGTTCTAGTGATTACAAGTTTATAACGTTGAATAAGACACCTTTTTATGTATGAATTGAATGATGTTATGAACATCATTACTGGAAATGAGAAAAATGGATCTAGCTTCAAAGGATCCTTGGATGGCTTGAAAGTTCTTGAAGCAGAATCATGACACGAAAACAATTTCAAGTAAGATTTCCACTCGAAATAAGATTGGTATAGTTATAGAAATTGAACTAAAGTTTGAATATGATTATTACCTTGTATTAGAAAGATTACCTACTATAAGTAACAAAGGTTTCTTGATCTTGGATGATTACTTGGAATGGATTTAGAAAACTTGGAAGTAAACTTGCAATCTTGGAAGTATTCTTGATTTTATGAAACTAGAACTTTTGGAATTTATGAAGAACACTTAGAACTTGAAGATAGAACTTGAGAGAGATCAATTAGATGAAGAAAATTGAAGAATGAAAGTGTTTGTAGGTGTTTTTGGTCATTGGTGTATGGATTAGATATAAACGATATGTAATTTTGTTTTCATGTAAATAAGTCATGAATGATTACTCATATTTTTGTAATTTTATGAGATATTTCATGCTAGTTGCCAAATTATTGTTCCCACATGTGTTAGGTGACTCACATGGGCTGCTAAGAGCTGATCTTTGGAGTGTATATACCAATAGTACATACATCTAAAATCTATGTATTGTACGAGTACGAATACGGGTGCATATGAGTAGATTTGTTGATGAAACTGAACGAGGATGTAATTGTAAGCATTTTTGTTAAGTAGAAGTATTTTGATAAGTGTATTGAAGTCTTTCAAAAGTGTATGAAAACATATTAAAACACTACATGTATATACATTTTAACTGAGTCGTTAAGTCATCGTTAGTCATTACATGTAAATGTTGTTTTGAAACCTTTACGTTAACGATCTTGTTAAATGTTGTTAACCTAATGTTTATAATATCAAATGTGATTTTAAATTATTATATTATCATGATATTATGATGTACGAATATCTCTTAATATGATCTATATACATTAAATGTCGTTACAACGATAATCGTTACATATATGTCTCGTTTCAAAATCATTAAGTTAGTAGTCTTATTTTTACATATGTAGTTCATTGTTAATACACTTAATGATATATTTACTTATCATTTAACATAATTAACCAAGTGTATCAATATCTTAATTTGATTCATATGTACCTAGTAAGACGTTATAACGATAATCGTTATATATATCGTTTTCGTGTTTCTTAATTTAATAGTCTCATTTTTATGTATATAACTCATTGTTAAAATACCTAATGAGATACACACTTATAATAAAATCATGTTAACTATATATATAACCATATATATGTCATCGTATAGTTTTTACAAGTTTTAACGTTCGTGAATCACCGGTCAACTTGGGTGGTCATTTGTCTATATGAAACCTATTCCAATTTATCAAGTCTTAATAAGTTTGATTGCTTAACATGTTGGAAACACTTAATCATGTAAATATCAATTTCATTTAATATATATAAACATGGAAAAGTTCGGGTCACTACATAAACTCCAACTCGCCCATAATTTGAGGTCTAGGAAATCTCCTTTCACCTTCTTCTTTAACGGCATTGGTCATTCGTTCTTGAATCATATCGACAATTTGTTCCGAAACCGACTCTTCGAGAATTTGCTTAACCTTTCGAGAGAAAACCGAAACATAGTTTTCTAGAGCGGCCTCTATTTTGGTGGTCATCTCGTCCGTTTCCTCCACATGAGAAGGACCACCGTTGCCATTCGTATCCGTTCCATTTCTCGTCTTCATTTTAAAGATTAAAGAATGGATTAGACATCACCAACGAATTAATACACATAAATACCTATGCATATGACCGTACACAACCCACATCTAGCTCAATGCTTGTCGTACGTCCTTGCTTGACTTGACTTGCAACCGTGATAGTGGTCGCGACTCACTATTACGCTCACATGCCATGCTACGCTCAAACGTATCACAACCATCTCGCTCGATGTTCAAAACAATAACACATGATTAGTAACATCAATATATATAGCATAGTTAGTCCACCTATGCATAAAAGAACTAATCAAAACCCGCACCGACCCGTAATCCTACAAGTCCCGCATATAGTTCAACAACTCAAAAGTCAAAGTCTAGGCGCCTATCTCAAGTCACCTAAATCCCTTAGACCATGCTCTGATACCACTTGTAACAACCCAAACCAAACCACGAACAACCCGCGTAAAATGTGAAGAAAAAAAAAATTATGCTGTTCAGTTGGTGGCGCGGCGCGCCAGGTATTCGCGCGGCGTGCGGAATCACCTGGACAGCCCGCTGTCTCCGGAAGTCAATTACACGAAAATGTTTGACCTTTTCCCGACATAATTAGACAAAACTCTTTCAACCACATACTCATACATGTAAAACTAACACGTTCCATTAATAAAATTAGTTTTACGAAGCGGGGCCCACACGTTCCATTTAAATGCCAAACGACACATCGAGCATGGTGTTTGGGGTTAAACTACCCAAGTCTCGGTCGAACTTCCAAATGCTATAATCCCCGAGCCACTAATCCAAGCGAATACCTTTGCCCTTATCCAAGGGGTTCCTAAAAAGGTAAACAACGAGAGGGTAAGCTAACGCTTAGTGAATGGAATAATTATACATATACATATATAATATACCTACTTGCAAAGCACTTACACAAATACCTCATACACGCTAGCAATATATATAGCATACCATCGTAAGTATAACTCTAAACCCTCCAAGACCACAAGCTAGCACAACAATAGCATATATATAACCCGAATAATTTAACATGCTACACTACAACGAGTAATCATGGTTAACTAATAACACAAGGGAATGGTACTTCGAATTTCCCATCGGTGTTCGTAACAACCGTTAGTGTACAACGAAATATATCACTAACCCCTAGGCGACACGGACAATGAAATATCCGTTCAAGCAATCGTTAGTGTACAACGAAATATATCACTAACTCTTGGGCGATTTGGACAACGAAATATCCATCGTTAGTGTATAACGAAATATATCACTAACTCTTGGTGGTATAGACACGTATACCCGGCCCCATCCCCCGCCCTACAAATAGATACATTATATACACACATGTATAATCATTCCACTCACCTTACACCTTCGGTGAATCGATAAACCAAGCTTGAAACTTCAAGGTAACACACCTATTACAATGTACACATAATCAACACCCATTCAAGTTAGTCAAACTCGTAACACTTACCATCACTAGGTCATTTTGACCCATTTGGACACTTAACCCTAAAATTGGGTCAACTCACACCCAAAACCCTAACATTAGCCAAGATAGGTTTAAAACACATTTCAACACTAAGTTTATGCATTAATCACAAACATTAACTAACTTAGGTCCATTTTGACCCATTTGACCAATTAAAGTCAACATACCCATTTCGGGTCATCCACTAACCCACACAACGCCCATTTACATATATATAGGTGTGCTAGGAATTTACTAACTAATTTAAGTTCATAAACATCAATTTAAGACTTTGAAAACCCTAGTTAGTCATCTTTGAGTCTACTCGACCCAATTTCACCCAAAACCCCCAATTCACCTACAAATGGGTTTTAATTCATCATCTACCCCAAACCCTAACCCTTAATAAAAATAAAATCAAGAAATCAAGATTAGAGCATACCACTACCACCAAAACGTAGCTAGAGGGAATATGAACGACTTTAGAACTCGCACTAAGACCCGATTCAACCTCCTTCTTCCTTTAATGGAGGTCTCTCACTCTAGAACTTCCTCTCTCTCTAGGATTTAATGGAAAGTGATAAGGTAGATGGAAATGGAGTAAATGAGACTCCAACAACTGATCCCAAGCCTTAAAGTCGGGTCCCATGTGAATTTACCAAAAAGCCCTTAAAATATCTCATTTAAAAGCAAGAGATGAGCTGTCAGCCCGTAATGGCGCGGCGCACAATAATTCGGCGTGGCGCGCAGATAGCCTGGGCAGAATTCTTTTCTCTTTTAAAATATACAAATAAAACCCCACAACTTGAATAACTTAATTTCACATATGTACAATGAAATATTTGGGTCTTACAACTCTCCCCCACTCGTGTATACTCACTCGCGTATACTTATAAGCCTTAACCGTGTACCTTGTCTGAAACCATGTTATTGCTCAAACGTGTTAACAGTGACACGAGTGACCATGTTACTCACACAACTGAGCTCTCAGCCACACGTGTGACAGTCCCATTCGCACAGTTTATCCTGTTTAACAAGTTTATGACAATTTATTGCAAATGCTTTGATGTTTTATGATATGTGGTTTGTATTTCTAACATTCCTGTTGATATTTCAGTTTGATAAGATATTACCAATGGCTGAACAACAAGTTAATGTTCTGGTTGTTAACCAAGAAGCTCAGGGGGAGCAAGGACAAAATCCTCAAGTTAATCCCGTTAACCCACCTGCTCAACCAGAGATTATTCTAGAAATGGGTGAGCTCAACAATCAAGTCGCTCTCTACGACACTACTCTTGAGAAAGGTGATCATTTTGAGGAGATTGTCAAGTTTCTTAAGTGATTAAGGATCCATACCTCGATCTCAACTCAGTGTACAGCCTACTTTAGCCACCAAAGGGAATTCTGGAGAAATGTAGTACTTGATGTGTTAGATGATGAGACTAAGCTGGTTATTAATGTTCAAGGGCATGAGATTACCATTTCTAAGACTGTGATTATATAACACCCCACCAAATTACCATCTGACGGCGTATTAATCCAGGTCCCACAGTTAACAGTTACTGAAATGTCCCGTTCATATTGATTATAAACGTTCCATATTAATTGATTTCGTCGCGAGGTTTTGACCTCTATATGAGACGTTTTTCAAAGACTGCATTCATTTTTAAAACAACCATAACCTTTATTTTATCAATAAAGGTTTAAAAAGCATTACGTAGATTATCAAATAATGATAATCTAAAATATACCGTTTACACACGACCATTACATAATGGTTTACAATAAGAATATATTACATCAAAAATAAGTTTCTTGAATGCAGTTTTTAAATAATATCATACAAGCATGGACTCCAAATCTTGTCCTTATTTTAGTATGCAACAGCGGAAGCTCTTAATAATCACCTTAGAATAAACATGCTTAAAACGTCAACAAAAATGTTGGTGAGTTATAGGTTTAACCTATATATTATCAAATCATAATAATAGACCACAAGATTTCATATTTCAATATACATCCCATACATAGAGATTAAATTCATTCATATTGTATAGAATTGTTAATATTTCCCGTAGCTACAAAAGTCAAAAAATATGTTTTACCCATAACTTCTTCATTTTAAATCCGTTTTGAGTGAATCAAATTGCTATGGTTTTATATTAAACTATATTTTATGAATCTAAACAGAAAAAGTATATATTTATATTCGGAAATATAAGTTACAAGTCATTTTTGTAAGAGGTAGTCATTTCAGTCGAAAGAACGACGTCTTGATGACCATTTTGAAAAACATACTTCTACTTTGAGTTTAACCATGATTTTTGGATATAGTTTCATGTTCATAAGAAAAATCATTTTCCCAGAAGAACAACTTTTAAATCAAAGTTTATCATAGTTTTTAATTATCAAACCCAAAACAGCCCGCGGTGTTACTACGACGGCCTATTTCCGGTTTTACGGTGTTTTTCGTGTTTCCGGATTTTAAATCATTAAGTTAGCATATAATATAGATATAGAACATGTGTTTAGTTGATTTTAAAAGTCAAGTTAGAAGGATTAACTTTTGTTTGCGAACAAGTTTAGAATTAACTAAACTATGTTCTAGTGATTTCAAGTTTAAACCTTCGAATAATATAGCTTTATATGTATGAATAGAATGATGTTATGAACATCATTACTACCTCAAGTTTTGTGGATAAACTTACTGGAAAAGTGATAAATGGATCTAGCTTCAAAGGATATTGGATGGCTTGAAAGTTCTTGAAGTAGATTCATGACACGAAAACAAGTTCAAGTAAGATTTCCACTCAAAATAAGATTGTTATAGTTATAGAAATTGAATCAAAGTTTGAATATGAGTATTACCTTGTATTAGAAAGATATATTACTGTAAATAAGAAAGATTTCTTGAGGTTGGATGATCACTCTACAAGATTGGAAGTAAGCTAGCAAACTTAGAAGTATTCTTGATTTTATGAAACTAGAACTTGTAGAATTTATGAAGAACACTTAGAACATGAAGATAGAAATTAAGTGAGATCAATTAGATGAAGAAAATTGAATAATGAAAGTGTTTGTAGGTGTTTTTGGTCATTGGCCTTATGGATTAGATATAAAGGATATGTAATTTTGTTTTCATGTAAATAAGTCATGAATGATTACTCATATTTTTGTAATTTTATGAGATATTTCATGCTAGTTGCCAAATGATGGTTCCCACATGTGTTAGATGACTCATATGGGCTACTAAGAGCTGAACATTGGAGTATATATACCAATAGTACATACATCTAAAAGCTGTGTATTGTACGAGTGCGAATACGGGTGCATACGAGTAGAATTGTTGATGAAACTGAACGAGGATGTAATTGTAAGCATTTTTGTTAAGTAGAAGTATTTTGATAAGTGTCTTGAAGTCTTTCAAAAGTGTATGAATACATATTAAAATACTACATGTATATACATTTTAACTGAGTCGTTAAGTCATCGTTAGTCATTACATGTAAATGTTGATTTGAAACCTTTAAGTTAACGATCTTGTTAAATGTTGTTAACTCAATGTTTATTATATCTAATGAAATGTTAAATTATTATATTATCATGATATTATGATATATTAATATATCTTAATATGATATATATACATTTAAATGTCGTTACAACGATAATCGTTACATATATGTCTCGTTTCAAAATCATTAAGTTAGTAGTCTTGTTTTTACATATGTAGTTCATTGTTAATATACTTAATGATATGTTTACTTATCAAAATATCATGTTAACTATATATATCCATATATATGTCATCATATAGTTTTTACAAGTTTTTAACGTTCGTGAATCACCGGTTAACTTGGGTGGTCAATTGTCTATATGAAACCTATTTTAATTAATCAAGTCTTAACAAGTTTGATTGCTTAACATGTTGGAAACACTTAATCATGTAAATAACAATTTCATTTAATATATATATAAACCTGGAAAAGTTCGGGTCGCTACAGTACCTACCCGTTAAATAAATTTCGTCCCGAAATTTTAAGCAGTTAGAGGTGTTGACGTATCTTCTGGAAATAAATGCGGGTATTTCTTCTTCATCTGATCTTCTCGTTCCCAGGTGAACTCGGGTCCTCTACGAGGATTCCATCGAACCTTAACAATTGGTATCTTGTTTTGCTTAAGTCTTTTAACCTCACGATCCATTATTTCGACGGGTTCTTCGATGAATTGAAGTTTTTCGTTGATTTAGATTTCATCTAACAGAATAGTGAAATCTTCTTTAGCAAAACATTTCTTCAAATTTGAGATGTGGAAAGTGTTATGTACAGCCGCGAGTTGTTGAGGTAACTCAAATCGGTAAGCTACTGGTCCGACACGATCAATAATCTTGAATGGTCCAATATACCTTGGATTTAATTTCCCTCATTTACCAAATCGAACAATGCCTTTCCAAGGTGCAACTTTAAGCATGACCATCTCTCCAATTTCAAATTCTATATCTTTTCTTTTAATGTCAGCGTAGCTCTTTTATCGACTTTGGGCGGTTTTCAACCGTTGTTGAATTTGGATGATCTTCTCGATAGTTTCTTGTATTATCTCCGGACCCGTATTCTGTCTATCCCCCACTTCACTCCAACAAATCGGAGACCCGCACTTTCTATAATAAAGTGCTTCAAACGGCGCCATCTCAATGCTTGAATGGTAGCTGTTGTTGTAGGAAAATTCTGCTAACGATAGATGTCGATCCCAACTGTTTCTGAAATCAATAACACATGCTCGTAGCATGTTTTCAAGCGTTTATATCGTCCTTTCGCTCTGCCCATTAGTTTGTAGATGATAGGTAGTACTCATGTCTAGACGAGTTCCTAATGCTTGCTGTAATGTCTGCCAGAATCTTGAAATAAATCTGCCATCCCTATCAGAGATAATAGAGATTGGTATTCCATGTCTGGAGATGACTTCCTTCAAATACAGTCGTGCTAACTTCTCCATCTTGTCATCTTCTCTTATTGGCAGGAAGTGTGCTGATTTGGTGAGACGATCAACTATTTCCCAAATAGTATCAAAATCACTTGCAGTCCTTGGCAATTTAGTGATGAAATCCATGGTAATGTTTTCCCATTTCCATTCCGGGTTGTTGAAGTAGACCTGATGGTTTTTGATGCTCAGCTTTGACCTTAGAACATGTTAAACATTCTCCTACATATTTATCAATATCGGCTTTCATACCCGGCCACCAAAAATGTTTCTTGAGATCCTTGTACATCTTCCCCGTTTCAGGATGTATTGAGTATCTGGTTTTATGAGCTTCTCTAAGTACCATTTCTCTCATATCTCCAAATTTTGGTACCCAAATCCTTTCAGCCCTATACCGGGTTCCGTCTTCCCGAATATTAAGATGCTTCTTCGATCCTTTGGGTATTTCATCCTTTAAATTTCCCTCTTTTAAAACTCCTTGTTGCGCCTCCTTTATTTGAGTAGTAAGGTTATTGTGAATCATTATATTCATAGATTTTACTTGAATGGGTTCTCTGTCCTTCCTGCTCAAGGCGTCGGCTACCACATTTGCCTTCCCCGGGTGGTAACGAATCTCAAAGTCGTAATCATTCAACAATTCAATCCACCTACGCTGCCTCATATTCAGTTGTTTCTG
This sequence comes from Rutidosis leptorrhynchoides, assembly GCF_046630445.1. Lineage (NCBI taxonomy): Eukaryota > Viridiplantae > Streptophyta > Magnoliopsida > Asterales > Asteraceae > Rutidosis > Rutidosis leptorrhynchoides. Next base: position 148,569,851 of record NC_092334.1, on the reverse strand, counting down.
ATTAAATATGTGTTGAAGACTTTTGTGGTCGGTATATATAATACTTTTGACCCCATATAGGTAGCGCCTCCAAGTCTTTAATGCAAAAACAACCGCGCCTAATTCCAAATCATGAGTCGTATAATTTTGTTCGTGAATCTTCAATTGTCTAGACGCATAAGCAATTACTTTCTATCGTTGCATTAATACACAACCGAGACCTTGCTTTGAGGCGTCACAATATATCACAAAATCATTATTCCCTTCAGGTAATGACAATATAGGTGCCGTAGTTAACTTTTTCTTCAATAACTGAAACGCTTTCTCTTGTTCATCATTCCATTCAAATTTCTTCCCTTTATGCGTTAATTCAGTCAAGGGTTTTGCTATTCTAGAAAAGTCTTGGATGAACCTTCTGTAGTAACCAGCTAGTCCTAAAAATTGGCGTATTTGTTTCGGAGTTTTCGGGGTTTCCCACTTTTCAACGGTTTCTGTAACATCCGTTTTTGTTCAGCATGTGGGACGCCGTCCAAAGGCCTGGGACGCCGTCCAAGTTTTAAGGGCTGGACGCCGTCCGGATTTTGGGATGCCGTCCAGAAGCACTGACGGGCCAGTTTGGGTTTTTAGATATTTTAAAGGGCATTTTGGTATTTTCACTCTTGGAACGAATTGAAGGCCTTTAGGTCAGTTTTAGGGGAGTCATTACTCCACTTACACCAACCTCATCTTCTTCACTTCATTATAAAGAGAGAGAGTGATTCCTAGAGTGAGAGAGCTCAAGCAAAGGAGGAAGAAGTTATTTTCGGGTCTTAGCTCGCGTTGTATAGTTGTTCATCTAGTCGCTAGCTACACGGTGATAGTGGTGGTAAGTCCTAATCTCCATTTCCTTACTTAATTAGTGTTAAATGGTTAGGGTTTGGGTTAGGGTTGAACATAAAACCCATATGTGATGATTTTGGGGATTTTGGGTAAAGATGGTTCATGAAAGACTGAAGACTTACTAACCTAGGGTTTCAAAGTCATAATTGGTGTTAAGGAGTCTTAAAGGTTTAATAAATCACTAGCTCACTTGTGTTGTTAGTTGATAGTGTTATTAGGGTTCATGGTTAACTTGAAATGAGTCAAATGGGTGAGTTTGACCTAGCGGGTTAAAATGGGTATGAAAACACCCTAGTTATGTATGATGAGAGTCTTAGAACCTTAATTATTAGTCTTTAGTGATTTGTTGAGGAGTTGGACCTTAAATTATCGATTTTAGGGCAAATGGGTCATAAATACCCATTTGGGTCATAAATGCACTAGTTAGGCTAGTTGGTGGAAAGTCTGACTTACTATGTGTATTAATTGAGAGTTAATTGTGTTAGGTGACTCGCTTTGAATGATTCAAGTTGTTATTGGAAATCTCGCCTAGACGACAAGGTGAGTGGAATGATTATGCATATGTGTATATAATGTATTTACTTGTACGAGATTCGATGTGGGTTTAAGTTCGGGCGGTCGATACCACATCGGGTTAATATATGATATGGGTTTAAGTTCGGGCGTTCGATGCCATGTCATATATGTGTGTGGGCATGTAGTGTGGGTTTAAAGTTCGGGCGTTCGATACCACATTACACGTAACGGGTGGGTTTAAAGTTCGGGCGATCGATACCACTCCGGGATTAGTGCTATAATTTGTTGTGCACTAACGGTTGTTGGGAACACCAATGGAAAATTCGAAGTACCATTCCTTGTTCTATTGGTTAACCATGGTTATGTGTTTGTTGTGTGGCATTTATATTATTCGGGTTATATATGCTATTGTTCGTGCCAGCTTGTGGTCTTGGGGATTTAGCGTTGTACCTTGCGTTGGTATGTTATTTATATTGCTTGTCTGTATGAGGTAATTGTGTACATTATTGCAAGTAAGTAGGTTATATATGTATATGTATAATTATTGCATTCACTAAGCGTAAGCTTACCCCCTCGTTGTTTACCTTTTTAGGATCCGGCTTGGATAAGGGCAAAGGTATTTGCTTGGACTAGTGGCTCTCGGGGGTTCTAGCTTTTGGGAAAGTTCGGCCAAGATTTGGGTAGTTTAACCCTAAACACCATGCTCTAAGTGTCGTTTGGTATTTAAACTTTTGTGGCCGAAACTTATATTTTTGAACGAAATTGTAAAACGGGTCGTTGTGGGCCCGGTGATGTAAACTTGGTTTTTATTGTGGGAATCTCTTAGTTTTACATATATTGATGTGATGTGATAATTGGTTTCACTGAAAAGTGTCGGGAGTCGGGTTTTTCGCACACGTGTAAAACAGGACAGATCAGTCCCTGGCAGTTCATTGGGACGCCGTCCCAAATCCTTGGACGCCGTCCCAGTATTAAATGCTGGACGCCGTCCAGAATTCTGGACGCCGTCCAGATGGTCTGTCCAGGAAAAAAAAAATTTGTCGTGTTTTTGGTATAATGAGGGTTAGGTTGTTACAAGTGGTATCAGAGCATGGTCTAAGGGATTTAGGTGACTTGAGATAGGCGCCTAGACTTAGACTTTTGTGTTGTTGAATAATATGCGGGACTTGTAGGACTACGGGTCAGTGCGGGGTTTGACTAGTTCTTTGATGCATAAGTGGACAACTATGCTATGTTATGATGTTACCAATCATTTGTTGTTGTTTTGAACATCGAGCAAGATGGTTGTGACACGTTTGAGCATGGCACAGCATGTGAGCGTAATAGTGAGTTGCGATCACTATTACGGTTGCAAGTCAAGTCAAGGAAGGATGTGCGACAAGTATCGAGCTAGATGTGGTGTGTGTGCAGTCATATGCATAGGTATATATGTGTATTAAATTGTTAGTGATGTCAATTCCATTTTTAATCTCTACGAATGGCAATGGTTGTCCCTCTCATGTGGAGGAAGATGAGATGACTACCAAGATTGAGACTGCTTTAGAAAACTATGTTTCGGTTTTCTCACGAAGGGTTAAACAAATATTCGAAGAGTCGGTTTCGGAACAAATTGTCGATATGATTCAAGAACGGATGACTAATGCCGTTAAAGAAGAAGTTGAAAGGAGGTTTCCTAGACCTCAAAATGTGGGCGAGTTGGAGTTTAGCTATAAGAACTTCTTGGCAACTAAGCCTCCACACTTTCACAGGGATCCCGACCCCATGAAGAGTGCGGCTTGGATTTCCAATGTTGAAGGTTGTTTTCGCACAACCGAGTGCCCTCCCGAAAAGAAAACAAGGCTTGCTACTAGTTTGTTAAGGGCTCATGCTAAAGATTGGCTCGATGGCAAGATTGATATGGTGGGTGATGCGGCTTTTGTAGGGTTATCTTGGGCGGATTTCAAGAAGGAGTTTTTCCTTGAATATCGTACACAAGCGGATCTTTCCAAATTGCGCAACGAGTTAAGGAACATGCGTTAAGGGTCTTTGGACCTAAACACTCTCAAAACCAACTTTCTCACTAAGGCGCGCTTTTGCCCCGAGTATGTGGGGAATGATCAATTGTTAATGGAAGACTTTCATGCGACCCTTAGAGATGATTTGAAGGGTAAAATTAGTATTGGTCATGTTGAGACTTTTGCTAAGCTTTTGGCGATGGCGAAGGGGTTTGAAGCGCAAGCTCCGAGTCCGGTTAGTTATGCGCTGTAGCGACCCGACAAAATCGTCATTGACAGCGCCTCTAACTTAGGTCCCGTTACGTGGTCGTAGTCCCTATATGAGACTCGTTTGACCAAAATTGAGTCGCATTCATTTGAAAAGTACAAGACTTGCAAAGTTTAGTTTGCCAAACGGATTGACTACAAGTTTAAGTTTACAAAAGTATAATGTATAAATGAAATAAACTTGCGACATAATGTAAGTTGAAAATCACCGTTGCTATAAATAGCATAAGTCTATAGACAAAAGTTTGAATCCAAAGGTGCTATCACTAGCGTATGTATGTATGTATGCTTGACTCCAAGCACAAAATCAAAGTATATGCATTTATGCTTGATTCCAAGCAAGAAATAGTGTACGCGGAAGCATGTATCAAATAGCTATTCATGAACCTGAGAAACATATAGAAAACTGTCAACGAAAAACGTTGGTGAAATCATAGGTGTTTTAGTAAACGTTGTATTTGAACCACAAGATTTAATATAAGATGATTATCAAAATCATTTGCATTCCAAAGTTGTTATTTGTATCGCGGGCACCCAATTATCAAACTTAACTATTTTGCACCCTTTGAGTAGTGTTAGAACATACACTAGACCTGAAAATATATTTCATCCGCTAACGGTAGCGAACCGTCCGAATGAGGCTCGTCAAGCCCATGTGATCACATAATATAAGTTCACGTTTACACCCTGCAAGTGTAACTAATGATAATTGAATTGAGGATTTTTGTTCAAACCCGTACGTGGAATGTTCGTTTTCGTACTTGTGTTCAAAGTGTAAAAGTATGATACGTATATGTTTCTCATCCCATAGTTTAAAGCATAAAAGTTGTTTGAAAGATGGGACTATGATCTCACCTCGAGTGCACGAGTATAAAAGTACTTCACAAAGTAAACGTGTGCATGAAAGTTGCTTAGCCTTGACCTAAACAAGTAAGTTGTATCAATACAGGGTAAGACACAAACAAGGTCGGTCGAAATGTGTTCAATTAGTCCTATGGCTCGTTACGACTCGAATAGTATAGCATGTGAATCACGTTGTCAAGTTTCATGCAAGAATCAAGTATAAAAGAAGATTAGAATGATTGCATAAACGTTTGGTTAAGTTTAACTAAAAGTCAAACTCGGTCAAGTCAAAGTCAACGAAAAATTCAACACGTTCGGGTCGGGTCCCGAACTATTTTTATGTGCTAATTATTCATATATAAGCATGTTAGAACAAGTTTCATGTGAATCGGAGGTCCATAGCATGCCACACATTTTACGTATATTGGACAAGCAAGACAGAATCAAACCATGCCTATTGTCGCGCCGCAACAAAGGCTGGCCGTGCCGCGGCGAATAACGGGTGCTGGTACCTGGTCAGTCTCAATTGTTCAAGTCTTTTCCAAAACTCAATTTAGCACAAAATACAAACCGTAAACATTTAGAATGCGTATCTTATATCGTTGGAAAGCTCTTTTGACAAGGAACACAACTAAGTACATATTATCAATCAAAACATGCATTTAAAATAATCAAATTCTCGTCAAATGTTCAATGAACGTTCATAATCAAAGTTTCAAGTTTGTAAAACGCATTTCATGATTTGGGCAACCAATTTACATGTATGATATGCCGTTTTGAAGATAATGAAACATACATTACAACTAAACACTCACAAATAACATTTCACGACATTCAACGCATCAAAAGTTCATCTTAAGAGCTATCAAACCCTAACCAAGAATCACAAAATCATTAATCATGTTTTTGAAGTTTTCTTAACTAACCTACGCATCAAAACGAAGCTAGTGATACTAGTAACACAATTAAAACATGAACTTTAACAATTTAACAACATTAACTCATCCAAAATGCAAGATTAAATAAACTCATTTCAAATGTTCAGACTAGTTACTCAAAATAACAAATCGAGCAAACAAAACATATATTCATGTTACACACGAGCCATAGACACTAACTAACACCATTTCAAGTATATAAAATGAATTTAGAGAAATTTAGTGTTTTAGAAATGTTACCCAAAGGAGATGAAATTGGTACCAAAATATAGAGGATGAAGAGAGGATCACGAATATGTAATTTATTTTGATGTTTACTTCTTGATTCGGATTTAGATGATGATTTTGTGAAGATGGGTGTTTGAGTTCAAAAATGGATGAGAGAAAAGGAGGTAGAAGAAGAATTGAAAAATGAATGGATGAGATGGTGGGAGGTGGTTGACTTAGTCAACCACTAGTCACCTTTTTGATTAAATGGCAAAACTAGTCCCTCGAGTTTGTAGTCGGGTGCGAAAATTAACCGAACAAATATTTTAAAAACGCTCGAGTAAACGAGTGATGTTATAATTAAGTAACGGGAATATTATGAACGTTAGTCAACGGAAACTACGAATTTAAATAACGAAAGGTATTATATTAAAAAAAGATAGTGTTAAAAATAAATTTAACTGAAAAACGCGGGATGTTACATTACCTACACCTTAAAAGAAATTTCGTCCCGAAATTTAGTTGGAAGTAGTAGTTGTTGTTTCTTCTTTGAAACCTTGCGTTGCAAATTCTACGGATATGTGAAGGTACTTCCTTGGGCATTTCAACGAACTTTGACAGTCAGGATTTTACGTCGGTTTAAAGTTTGGCTTCACGATTTATAGTTTCAACCGGTCCTCCTAGGAAGTGAAGTTTATCGTTGATAGTAAGTTCATCGAAGAGGATAACAAGTTCTTGTTTCGTAAGACACGCCCTTAAGTTTGATACACAGAATGTAGGATGAACGGAATTTGTTTGAGTCAGAAGTTTGAAGCGGTAAGCAACGGGCACAACACGCCCCAAGATTTAAAAAGGACTAAAAATATCGCGGATTTAGCTTTCTACGTTTCCGAAACGGACTACACCTTTTCAAGGTGCAACTTTTAACGTTACGCGGTTTCCCACATGGAATTCGAAAGGTTTACGTCTAACATTGGCATAGCTCCTTTGGCGACTACGGGCCGTCTCGAGCCTTTCTCGGATTGGAACGATTTTAACGGTTACTCCATGAATGAGTCCAGGTTCGGTGACTTGATTATCATTTACTTGGTTCTACTAAAGGAGAATGACATTTCTGGTCATATAAGATTTAAAAAAGTGGGACGTTAAGACTTGAATGATAACCATCGTTGTAATAGAATTTGGTTAAAGGCAAAAACTTTTCTCAAGTAAATTTGAAGTTGATAACGCAAACTCGTATTATGGTCTCCAAGGTTTGAATTATGTGTTTGCTTGGTCCGTCGGTTTGTGGATGATACGCGGTACTCATGTTTAAACGTGGTCCCGAGGCTTTTTGTAAGTTTAGAAGTGAAACGAGCATCTCGATCTGAAACGAAGTACATTCCTTTAAGGTATATTTGAAAGAGTTTGTTAGGACATGAAAACGTTTGTTGGAACAAGTTTCTGTTTCTCAAGAATTTCGCGCCGCGGAAGATTTATCGATTTCTAAAAACTTTCGTTAGGACTATTCACCCTCGTGGCGAATGCTAGTATAGTGTGAAGAGTCTCTCTCTCCATTGAGAATTTAGATAGAAGGTTTCTTTATACGAAAGTACGAGTGTAATGCGGAAGAATTTTCCGCCTCGATATGAGCATAACAAGCATATTGTAGCTCGTCGATAAAACTATAAGAAAACGAGATAGTATACACGTGTAACATATGTTTGGAGTCGAAAGAATTTGTCATTCATTCGGAAGCATAAATATGGTTCGACAATAATCGAAGGTGTGTCCTTGGTATGGTTGTTATCAATTCTCAGAGTTTTCGGATACCTAACAAGAAAGATAAAGTCGTGTACATGGCACATGGTGGTGATTAGGTTGATCGAGTCCAACCACCATCACGTGTCATTAGAACTTTGGTATGACTTACCATAATATAACCACGTTGATCGAGTGTCGTTATATTACGCTAACTCATAGCTCCATTCCCACATCACTCCATAGATTCAAGTTCGTGTAATCATAAAGATCTAAAATGAACAAAGTGTAACGTCGTCTCAAACGTGACTTGTATTGAATCGAAAGAATTAGTGCGACTCTAAAGAAGCGTTCCCCTAGGGAAGTGTATAAATGATCGTTCACGTCAATGCGGTTCAAGTCAAACGATAATGCCTTTAGGCATGAAAAGAGTAACGAATCATGATAACAAATAGTACGCAGCCGTAGTGATAAGCATTGATGACGATACTCACATAGAGTAGTGATGGTAGTAACAAGAAGTGGTAGATAGTAAGGAACACTGGTGTGACACCGATAGTAAGTTGAAACGGTGGCGAATAACAATCTGGCAGACAGAGTTCCCGAACAAGGGTGACTAATGAAGTCGTTGTCATCCTTACGCGCATGAATCTCGAATTTACGTGTGTTACCAGGAAGTGGCAGAATACGGATTCGTATGATGAAAGTTTGGTACCATTATGGAGTTCACCTAAGAAAGATTCAAGTATATATGCACAAGTAGTCAAGTAAGTGCTATCTATAGCAAATGCAAGTCAGGATGCAATGATTAACTATCCGGTTGTAGTCTAGATTCACTAATGCGTCCTAACGACTCTGTCAGACACACTAATGCACATCCTAGTTCCCTACAACCAACGCTCTGATACCATCTGTAGCGACCCGACAAAATCGTCATTGACGGCGCCTCTAACTTAGGTCATGTTACGTGGTCGTAGTCCCTATAAGAGACTCGTTTGACCAAAATTACGTCGCATTCATTTGAAAAGTACAAGACTTGCAAAGTTTAGTTTGCCAAACGGATTGACTACAAGTTTAAGTTTACAAAAGTATAATGTATAAATGAAATAAACTTGCGACATAATGTAAGTTGAAAATCTCGGTTGCTATAAATAGCATAAGTCTGTAGATAAAAGTTTGAATCCAAAGGTGCTATCACTAGCGTATGTATGTATGTATGCTTGACTCCAAGCACGAAATCAAAGTATATGCATGTATGCTTAACTCCAAGCAAGAAATAGTGTACGCGGAAGCATGTATCAAATAGTCATTCATGAACCTGAGAAACATATAGAAAACTATCAACGAAAAATGTTGGTGAAATCATAGGTGTTTTAGTAAACGTTGTATTTGAACCACACGATTTAATATAAGATGATTATCAAAATCATTTGCATTCCAAAGTTGTTATTTGTATCGCGGGCACCCAATTATCAAACTTAACTGTTTTGCACCCTTTGCGTAGTGTTAGAACATACACTAGACCCGAAAATATATTTCAACCGCTAACGGTAGCGAACCGTCCGAATGAGGCTCGTCAAGCCCATGTGATCACATAATATAAGTTCACGTTTACACCCTGCAAGTGTAACTAATGATAATTGAATTGAGGATTTTCGTTCAAACCCGTACGTGGAATGTTCGTTTTCGTACTTGTGTTCAAAGTGTAAAAGTATGATACGTATATGTTTCTCATCCCATAGTTTAAAGCATAAAAGTTGTTTGAAAGATGGGACTATGATCTCACCTCGAGTGCACGAGTATAAAAGTACTTCACAAAGTAAACGTGTGCATGAAAGTTGCTTAGCCTTGACCTAAACAAGTAAGTTGTATCAATACCGGCTAAGACACAAACAAGGTCGGTCGAAATGTGTTCAATTAGTCCTATGGCTCGTTACGACTCGAATAGTATAGCATGTGAATCACGTTGTCAAGTTTCATGCAAGAATCAAGTATAAAAGAAGATTAGAACGATTGCATAAACGTTTGGTTAAGTTTAACTAAAAGTAAAACTCGGTCAAGTCAAAGTCAACGAAAAAGTCAACACGTTCGGGTCGGGTCCCGAACTATTTTTCTGTGCTAATTATTCATATATAAGCATGTTAGAACAAGTTTCATGTGACTCGGAGGTCCATAGCATGCCACACATTTTTCGTATATTGGACAAGCAAGACAGAATCAAACCATGCCTATTGTCGCGCCGCGACAAAGGCTGGCCGTGCCGCGGCGAATAACGGGTGCTGGTACCTGGTCAGTCTCAATTGTTCAAGTCTTTTTCAAAACTCAATTTAGCACAAAATACAAACCATAAACACTTAGAATGCGTATCTTATATCGTTGGAAAGCTCTTTTGACAAGGAACACAACTAAGTACATATTATCAATCAAAACATGCATTTAAAATAATCAAATTCTCGTCAAATGTTTAATGAACGTTCATAATCAAAGTTTCAAGTTTGTAAAACGCATTTCATGATTCGGGCAACCAATTTACATGTATGATATGCCGTTTTGAAGGTAATGAAACATACATTACAACTAAACACTCACAAATAACATTTCACGACATTCAAAGCATCAAAAGTTCATCTTAAGAGCTATCAAACCCTAACCAAGAATCACAAAATCATTAATCATGTTTTTGAAGTTTTCTTAATCAACCTACGCATCAAAACGAAGCTAGTGATACTAGTAACACAATTAAAACATGAACTTTAACAATTTAACAACATTAACTCATCCAAAATGCAAGATTAAGCAAACCCATTTCAAATGTTCAAACTAGTTACTCAAAATAACAAATCGAGCAAACAAAACATATATTCATGTTATACACGAGCCATAGACACTAATAACACCATTTCAAGTATATAAAATGAATTTAGAGAAATTTAGTATTTTAGAAATGTTACCCAAACGAGATGAAATTGGTACCAAAATGTAGAGGATGAAGAGAGGATCACGAATATGTAATTTGTTTTGATGTTTGCTTCTTGATTCGGATTTAGATGATGATTTTGTGAAGATGGGTGTTTGAGTTCAAAAATGGATGAGAGAAAAGGAGGTAGAAAAAGAAGTGAAAAATGAATGGATGAGATGGTGGGAGGTGGTTGACTTAGTCAACCACTAGTCACCTTTTTGATTAAATGGCAAAACTAGTCCTTCGAGTTTGTAGTCGGGTGCGAGAATTAACCGAATGAATATTTTAAAAACGCTCGAGTAAACGAGTGATGTTATAATTAAGTAACGGGAATATTATGAACGTTAGTCAACGAAAACTACGAATTTAAATAACAAAAGGAATTATATTAAAAAAAGATAGTGTTAAAAATAAATTTAACGAAAAAACGCGGGATGTTACATTACCTACACCTTAAAAGAAATTTCGTCCCGAAATTTAGTTGGAAGTAGTAGTTGTTGTTTCTTCTTCGAAACCTTGCGTTGCAAATTCTACGGATATGTGAAGGTACTTCCTTGGGCATTTCAACGAACTTTGACAGTCGGGATTTTACGTCGGTTTAAAGTTTGGCTTCACGATTTATAGTTTCAACCGGTCCTCCTAGGAAGTGAAGTTTATCGTTGATAGTAAGTTCATCGAAGAGGATAACAAGTTCTGGTTTCGCAAGACACGCCCTTAAGTTTGATACACAGAATGTAGGATGAACGGAATTTGTTTGAGTCAGAAGTTTGAAGCGGTAAGCAACAGGCGCAACACGCCCCAAGATTTAAAAAGGACTAAAAATATCGCGGATTTAGCTTTCTACGTTTCCGAAACGGACTACACCTTTTCAAGGTGCGACTTTTAACGTTACGCGGTTTCCCACATGGAATTCGAAAGGTTTACGTCTAATGTGATCACATGTTTCAATTATCAACAAGAAGGGCACCGAAAGTCGGAGTGCCCCGAACTCCGAAATGATCAAGTTAAGAGAATGGAGAAGGCGGCGGGGTCGGCTAGGGGACGTAATTATTTGATGACCAATGACGAATCCAAGCAATTCAATGAAGTCGTTTCAGGTACTTTCATGGTTAACTCAAATCCGGCAAGGATTCTATTTGATTGCGGTGCAAATTTATCGTTTGTGTCTCCAAAATTTGTGCCTAAACTTAATAAACCATTAGCTAAGTTAAGTCGTCCGGTAAAAGTCAAAATAGCGGATGGGAAGACGGTGCTAGTGGTTGATGTGTGTAAAAATTGTAATGTTGTGTTTGGATCCGAGAACTTTAAAATTGATCTCATTCCAATGACGTTGGGTGATTTTGATATCGTGGTTGTTATGGATTGGCTCGATCATAATAGAGCCGATATTGCGTGCCATGAAAAAACTATTCGTGTGAAGACCCCAAGTGGGGGAGAGTTAATCATTCATGGTGATAAACGTAGAAGACTTGTACTGGTATGCACTTTTGCACGGGCACGTCGTTTCCTTGTTAGTGGTGGCATGGCTTTCCTTGCCCATGTTGTTGATACTCGTGATGAGCCACCCCCCATTCGTGAAATTTCGGTGGTAAGTGAATTTGAAGATGTTTTTTCGGATGATTTACCGGGTGTTCCGGCGGAAAGACAAGTTGAATTTCGCATTGAGTTAGTTCCGGGAGCTACTCCCATTGCTAAAACTCCTTATCGTTTAGCACCGACGGAAATGCAAGAATTGTTGAATCAAATTCAAGAGTTACTTGAGAAGGGTTTTATTCGACCGAGTGCTTCACCATGGGGTGCTCCGGTTTTATTCGTGAAAAAGAAGGATGGAAGTATGCGGATGTGTATCGACTATCGGGAGTTAAATAAAGTGACGATCAAAAATCGTTATCCGTTGCCTAGGATTCACGATTTATTCGACCAACTTCAAGGCGCGACGTACTTCTCTAAAATTGACCTACGGTCCGGCTATCATCAAATGCGGGTCCGTGAGGAAGATATCGAGAAAACGGCCTTTCGTACTCGTTATGGGCATTTTGAATATGTGGTTATGCCTTTTGGTCTTACGAATGCACCGCCGGCATTCATGGATCTTATGAACCGAGTGTGCCAACCAATGTTGGACAAGTCGGTAATTGTGTTCATTGACGATATTCTTGTCTATTCTAAGAGCATGACAGAACATGAACACCACTTGCATGAAGTATTGAAGACGTTGAGAAAAGAGAAGTTGTATGCTGAATTCTCAAAATGTGAATTTTGGCTAAGGGAGGTTCAATTCCTTGACCATATTGTGAACAAGGATGGTATTCAAGTGGATCCGGGGAAGATAGAGACGGTGAAGGATTGGGGATGACCGACTACGCCTACGGAAGTCCGAAGTTTTCTCGGATTGGCCGGTTACTATCGTCGGTTTATCCAAGACTTTTCCAAGATTGCTTCACCATTAACTAAGTTGACAAGGAAGAATACGAGATTCAATTGGGAGAACGAGCAAGAAATCGCTTTTCAATTGTTGAAAGAGAAATTGTGCAAAGCTTCGGTCTTAGTATTGCCAGAAGGTGTAGATGATATGACGGTCTATTGTGATGCTTCTTTGAATGGGCTCGGGTGTGTTCTAATGCAACGAGGTAAAGTCATCGCTTACGCCTCTCGCCAATTAAAGGAACATGAAAAGAGATACCCGACTCATGATCTCGAATTAGCGGCGGTGGTCCATGCTTTGAAAATTTGGCCCCATTACTTGTATGGTGTCAAGTGTACGATTTATTCGGATCACAAGAGTTTGAAACATCTTTTTGATCAACGGGATTTGAATTATCGTCAACGTAGATGGATGGATGTGGTGAAGGATTATGATTGTGAGATACTTTATCATCTGGGCAAATCGAATGTGGTCGCGGATGCGTTAAGCCGAAAGAGTCACCAACCGGCGTTACGATTGGGATGGTTACGTATGATTATTACTAACGATTTTCTTGAAAAACTTGGTGTGATTCAAATAGAGGCTTACGTTCACAACAAGCATGTGGAATGAATTGTGGGGCAATCGGAATTCATTACGATGGGTTCGCGTGGTTTATTATCTTTTCAAGAAAGAGTGTGGGTGCCTAAGATGGGTGATTTCCGAAAGGTGCTTCTTGATGAGGCGCACAAGTCTAAGTATTCCATACATCCGGGTGTGACAAAGATGTACCGTGATTTGAAGAAAGATTATTGGTGGCCGGGTATGAAACGCGACGTTGTTAAGTATGTTGAGCAATGCGTCATGTGTTTGCAAGTTAAAGCCGAACACCAAAATCTGCATGGTAAGTTGCAACCGCTAGAAATTCCGATGTGGAAGTGGTAGCATATTACCATGGATTTTATTACCAAGTTGCCGAAAACGACAAGAACCCAATTTGACACTATTTGGGTGATTGTCGATAGATTGATGAAGAGTGCATTGTTTCTTCCTATTAAAGAAGCAATTTCGTCGGAGGCACTCGCGAAGATGTTCATTAAAGAGGTGATATCGAGACATGGCGTTCCCGCGTCTATTGTTTCAGATCGGGACACGCGTTTTACTTCTCGATTTTGGAAGAAGTTTCATGAAGACATGGGTACGAGGGTGAATATGAGTACGGTGTATCATCCTCAAACGGATGGTCAAACTGAACGTACGAATCAAACATTGGAGGATATGTTACGTGCGTGTATTATTGATTTTAGCGGTAGTTGGGACGAACATTTTCCATTGGTGGAATTCTCGTACAATAATAGTTTTCACTCTAGTATTGGAATGCCACCATATGAGATGTTATACGATAGGAGGTGTCGAACCCCGATTTGTTGGGGTGATGTGGGTCAAAGGGAAGTCGGGAGCACCGACTTGGTATTGGAGACAAATAGCAAAATCGATATGATTCGGGCTCGTTTAAAGGCGGTGCAAGATAGACAAAAGTCTTACGTCGATAAACGTAGGCGACCGATCGAATTTGAAGTAGGCGATATGGTGATGCTTAAGGTTTCACCATGGAAGGGTATTATTCGGTTTCGAAAACGGAGAAAGTTAGCTCCCCGGTTTATTGGGCCATTTAAGATTTTGGCTCGTGTTGGTGAAGTTGCATATCAGTTGGAATTACCCGAAGAGCTTGCGGGGATCCATAATACATTTCATGTTTCCCATCTCCGTAAGTGTCTTGCGGATGATTCTTCATGGATGCCACTAGATGAGATCGAGTTAAAAAACAAGTTGGAGTATGTCGAAGAGCCGATTGCTATACTTGATGAAAAGGTGAAAATGTTGCGTAACAAAGAGGTGAGGACTTTTAAAGTCCAATGGCGTCGTAGTAAAGGTTCCGAGTTTACGTGGGAACCTGAAGAGTTTGTGTTAGTATATCTTCCTGCGTGTCATGCGGCGTGGATTGCGAGGACGCAATCCGGTTCAAGTGGGGGAGAGTTGTAACATCCGTTTTTGTTCAGCATGTGGGACGCCGTCCAAAGGCCTGGGACGCCGTCCAAGTTTTAAGGGCTGGACGCCGTCCGGATTTTGGGATGCCGTCCAGAAGCACTGACGGGCCAGTTTGGGTTTTTAGATATTTTAAAGGGCATTTTGGTATTTTCACTCTTGGAACGAATTGAAGGCCTTTAGGTCAGTTTTGGGGGAGTCATTACTCCACTTACACCAACCTCATCTTCTTCACTTCATTATAGAGTTAGAGAGTGATTCCTAGAGTGAGAGAGCTTAAGCAAAGGAGGAAGAAGTTATTTCAGGTCTTAGCTCGCGTTGTAAAGTTGTTCATCTAGTCGGTAGCTACACGGTGATAGTGGTGGTAAGTCCTAATCTCCATTTCCTTACTTAATTAGTGTTAAATGGTTAGGGTTTGGGTTAGGGTTGAACATAAAACCCATATGTGATGATTTTGGGGATTTTGGGTAAAGATGGTTCATGAAAGACTCAAGACTTACTAACCTAGGGTTTCAAAGTCATAATTGGTGTTAAGGAGTCTAAAAGGTTTAATAAATCACTAGCTCACTTGTGTTGTTAGTTGATAGTGTTATTAGGGTTCATAGTTGACTTGAAATGGGTCAAATGGGTGAGTTTAACCTAGCGGGTTAAAATGGGTATGAAAAAACCCTAGTTATGTATGATGAGAGTCTTAGAACCTTAATTATTAGTCTTTAGTGATTTGTTGAGGAGTTGGACCTTAAATTGGCGATTTTAGGGCAAATGGGTCATAAATACCCATTTGGGTCATAAATGCACTAGTTAGGCTAGTTGGTGGAAAGTCCGACTTACTATGTGTATTAATTGAGAGTTAATTGTGTTAGGTGACTCGCTTTGAAGGATTCAAATTGTTATTGGAAATCTCGCCTAGACGACAAGGTGAGTGGAATGATTATGCATATGTGTATATAATGTATTTACTTGTACGAGATTCGATGTGGGTTTAAGTTCGGGCGGTCGATACCACATCGGGTCAATATATGATATGGGTTTAAGTTCGGGCGTTCGATGCCATGTCATATATGTGTGTGGGCATGTAGTGTGGGTTTAAAGTTCGGGCGTTCGATACCACATTACACGTGACTGGTGGGTTTAAAGTTTGGGCGATCGATACCACTCCGGGGTTAGTGCTATAATTTGTTGTGCACTAACGGTTGTTGGGAACACCAATGGGAAATTCGAAGTACCATTCCTTGTTCTATTGGTTAACCATGGTTATGTGTTTGTTGTGTGGCATTTATATTATTCGGGTTATATATGCTATTGTTCGTTCCAGCTTGTGGTCTTGGGGATTTAACGTTGTACCTTGCGTTGGTATGTTATTTATATTGCTTGTCTGTATGAGGTAATTGTGTACGTGATTGCAAGTAAGTAGGTTATATATGTATATGTATAATTATTGCATTCACTAAGCGTAAGATTACCCTCTCGTTGTTTACCTTTTTAGGATCCGGCTTGGATTAGGGCAAAGGTATTCGCTTGGACTAGTGGCTCTCGGGAGTTCTAGCTTTTGGGAAAGTTCGGCCAAGATTTGGGTAGTTTAACCCCAAACACCATGCTCTAAGTGTCGTTTGGTATTTAAACTTTTGTGGCCGAAACTTATATTTTTGAACGAAATTGTAAAACGGGTCGTTGTGGGCCCGGTGATGTAAACTTGGTTTTTATTGTGAGAATCTCTTAGTTTTACATATATTGATGTGATGTGATAATTGGTTTCGCTGAAAAGTGTCGGGAGTCGGGTTTTTCGCACACGTGTAAAACGGGACAGATCAGTCCCTGGCAGTTCATTGGGATGCCATCCCAAATCCTTGGACGCCGTCCCAGTATTAAAGGCTGGACGCCATCCAGATGGTCTGTCCAGGAAAATTTTTTTTGTATCGTGTTTTTGATATAATGAGGGTTGGGTTGTTACAGTTTCAATCTTTGCTTGATCCACCTGAATACCTTCTTTGTTCACTATGTGACCGAGGAATTGAACTTCTTCCAACCAAAATGCGCACTTTGAAAACTTAGCGTACTGTTTTTCTTTCCTTAACAACTCTAGCACTTTTCTCAAGTGTTCCTCGTGCTCTTGATCATTCTTCGAGTAAATAAGTATGTAATCGATGAAAACAATGAGAAACTTGTCAAGATATGGCCCACACACTCGGTTCATGAGGTCCATGAACACAGCTGGTGCGTTAGTCAATCCAAATGGCATAACCATAAACTCGTAATGACCGTAACGCGTCCTAAAAGCAGTCTTTGGAATATCATCCTCCTTCACCCGCATTTGATGATATCCAGAACGTAAATCGATCTTCGAATAAATAGACGAGCCTTGTAGTTGATCAAATAATTCGTCGATTCTCGGTAGTGGGTAGCGGTTCTTGATGGTAAGTTTGTTCAACTCTCGGTAGTCGATACACAACCTGAATGTACCATCTTTCTTCTTGACAAACAAAACAGGAGCTCCCCACGGTGATGTGCCTGGTCGAATGAAACCACGCTCTAAAAGTTCTTGTAATTGGCTCTGAAGTTCCTTCATTTCGCTAGGTGCGAGTCTGTATGGAGCACGAGCTATTGGTGCAGCTCCCGGTACAAGGTCTATTTGAAATTCAACGGATCGATGTGGAGGTAGTCCCGGTAATTCTTTTGGAAATACATCGGGAAATTCTTTTGCAACGGGAATATCATTGATGTTCTTTTCTTCGGAATTGACTTTCTCGATGTGTGCTAGCACAGCATAGCAACCTTTTCTTATTAGTTTTTGTGCTTTCATGTTACTAATAAGATTTAACTTTGCATTGCTCTTTTCTCCGTACACCATTAAGGGTTTTCCTTTTTCTCGTATAATGAGAATTGTATTTTTGTAACAAACGATCTCTGCTTTCACTTCTTTCAACCAGTCCATACCGATTATCACATCAAAACTCCCTAACTCTACTGGTATCAAGTCAATCTTAAATGTTTCGCTAACCAGTTTAATTTCTCGATTCCGACATATATTATCTGCTGAAATTAATTTACCATTTGCTAATTCGAGTAAAAATTTACAATCCAAAGGCGACAATGGGCAACTTAATTTAGCACAAAATTCTCTACTCATATAGCTTCTATCCGCACCCGAATCAAATAAAACATAAGCAGATTTATCGTCAATAAGAAACGTACCCGTAACAAGCTCCGGGTCTTCCTGTGCTTCTGCCGCATTAATATTAAAAACTCTTCCACGCCCCTGCCCATTAGTATTCCCCTGATTCGGGCAATTTCTAATAATGTGGCCTGGTTTTGCACATTTATAACAAACAGCGTTGGTATTACTTGCTCCGACACTATTCGTTTCGGCATTACTTGTTCCGGCATTATTTGCTCCCTTAGTTCTGTTAAACTTTGATCCGTAGACCTCACACTTTGTCGCGCTATGACCATTTCTTTTACACCTGTTGCAAAATGTCGTGCAAAACCCCTGGTGATTTTCTTCACACCTATGACATGGCTGTTTTTGGTTTTTGTTGCCGTTGTTGTTATTGAGGTTGTTGTTGGGATTGTTATTGTTGTTGAAACGGTTGTTGTAGTTGTTGTTGTTGTTGTTGTTGGGATGTTTGTTGTAGTTATTGTTAGGATTGCGGTTATTGTTGCGATTGTTGTTGCGGTTGTTGGGATAGTTGTTGCGATTGTGGTTGTAATTGTTATTGTTGTTGTACTGGTGACTCTTGTCACCATTTTCCTCCCACTTCCACTTGAGTTGTTTCGTGTTGGCTTCTTTGGCCGCCTGCTCTTTAATTCTTCCCTCAATCTGATTTATGAGTTTATGAGCCATTCAACTTGCCTTCTGTATAGAAGCGGGCTCGTGTGAACTTACATCTTCTTGAATCCTTACTGGTAATCCTTTTACAAACGCATCGATCTTCTCCTCTTCATCTTCGAATGCTCCCGGGCACAATAGGCATAACTCTGTGAATCGTCATTCATATGTGGTAACGTCGAACCCTTGTGTTCGTAACTCTCTAAGTTCTTCCTTGAGTTTATTGACTTCGTTTCTAGCACGGTACTGCTCGTTCATCAATTGCTTGAATGCCGACCACGGTATTGCGAAAGCAGCATTTTGTCCTACCTGTTCAAGATAGGTATTCCACCACCTTAATGAAGTACCTGTGAAGGTATGCGTAGCATACTTAACTTTGTCCTCTTCAGTACACTTACTTATGGCAAACACCGATTTGACTTTCTCGGTCCACCGTTTCAATCCAATTGGTCCTTCGGTTCCATCAAATTCCAAAGGTTTGCAGGCAGTGAATTCTTTGTAGGTGCATCCTACACAATTTCTTGCACCGTTAGATGCATTGCTAGATTCAGAGTTATTGTTGGTATGTAGCGCAGCATGTACTGCGGCTATGTTTGCAGCAAGAAAGGTACGAAATTCCTCTTCGCTCATATTCATGGTTTGTCAAGTCGTCGGTGCCATTTCCTTCAAAATAGCCAACTGAATCGAGTTAATCATACAGAATATTAAGAGTAGTCAATAGTATTTCGTAGCATAAAATGAACTCATTTATAAAAGCTTTTTCTTCATAATAGCGTTTTATAAGTTTAAATTCGGGTACTACGTACCCGTTAAGTTCATACGTAGTAGCTAATATACAATTCAACTACTACAATTCCATATGAAAAACTGATTAAAATAATATATCACATACAAATATTCTTCAAACTTACAACTTCGCTATATTACATATAACATGAAACATAGTACACTTTGATACAGGACAGTTTTGAAGATAAACCTAGTTAATACGCAAGTTGTTCAACAAAGGAAATAAAGACACGCAATTCATAAGTCCAGAAACAAGTCATGCATTCTGGTTTTACTAAGACGACTTCCCATCCTTGGTCTTGTGGAAAATAACCGTTATGACAATTGGCTAGGCAGTATGTTGTAATGTCGTCAAAAGGACGAGTGTTTCGTAATGTCCAACAGCCCCGTAATAATCTAAAAACCTTGTTTCTCACCCCCAACTACTGAATCCGTCACTTGTGGGAAGGTTTTATTTAAAAGTTGCAATCCGATGTTCTTTTTCTCACTTTGGTAAGAAGCGAACATCACTAACCTGTAAGCATAACATGCTTCTTTATGTTGCATGTTAGAAGCTCTTTCTAATTCACGAAATCCTATGTTGGGATATGTTGAGTCAAAATAGGTTCTTAACACGTAGCGTAAAATTGCATTTGGGTTCCCCGCATTTAATGCTTTAAAGAAAACACGGCGTAACTTACGGTCTCCCCAATGTGATATACCCCACCTATCAAAGGAAAGCCTTTTATAAACTAAGGCATTTCCAGAAAGTCTTTCAAATGTTTGACAACTTAATTTCGCCATAACTAAATGTGCTGATGAATTCTGACCGACTCTAGACAAGATTTCCTCAATCATATCCTCTGGTAGGTCTTCTAAAATATTCAGTTGTCTACCCTTAACGTACATTTTGTTTTTATACTGTAAAATAGACAAGGATTAGATTCGTAAAAGATAATTAACAAACAATACAAGCAATTTTTACATAGAACATAAAAGTACAAGCATACTACAATACATATAATACACAACATGATTACAACCCTCTAATCTGAATCGCTGGTTTCTTCTTCTTCTTCAGACTTGGTTCGTTTTCCTAATTTTCTAGGAATATATGATGTTCCTCTAATACGAGTTGTCGTTTTCCACATTGGTTTAGAAAAACCTGGTGGTTTAGAGGTTCCCAGGTTATTGTCACGATATTGAAAATACGGGTGTTGACGGTACATATAAAGTTCATCGGGGTCGGAATCAGATTACTCTATTTTGATGCCTTTTCCCTTATTATTTTCTTTTGCCTCATTAAATTGGGTCGGGGTAATTTCTATAACATCATCGGAATCCTCATCAGGATCCGATTCATCGAAAAATTGGTAATTTTCCCAATATTTTGCTTCCTTAGCGGAAACACCATTGACCATTATTAACTTTGGTTCATTGGTTGAGGATTTTCTATTATTTGACCGGTTTTCTGTGGTTCCTACTATTCCCCCCTCCGGAACCTCTTCTTCTTCCGGTTCCTCTTCTTCTGGTTCCTCTTCTTCCGGTTCCGTTTCCTCTTCTTCCGGTTCTTCGGGAACTTGTGAATCTTGCCAATATATACGACTCTTCGTTATTATTAGGTGAGTCAATGGGATTTGTGCTAGAGGTAGACATCTATCACACAATATCAAATATGTTAAGAGATTAATATATCACATAATATTTACATGTTAATAATATATAGTTTCCAACAAAAATGTTAAGCAATCATTTTTAAAGAAAATACGGTCGAAGTCCAGACTCAATAATGCATCCTAACAAATTCGATAAGACACACTAATGCAAATTTTCTGGTTCTCTAAGACCAACGCTCGAATACCAACTGAAATGTCCCGTTCATATTGATTATAAACGTTCCATATTAATTGATTTCGTCGCGAGGTTTTGACCTCTATATGAGACGTTTTTCAAAGACTGCATTCATTTTTAAAACAACCATAACCTTTATTTTAACGATAAAGGTTTAAAAAGCATTACGTAGATTATCAAATAATGATAATCTAAAATATACCGTTTACACACGACCATTACATAATGGTTTACAATAAGAATATATTACATCAAAAATAAGTTTCTTGAATGCAGTTTTTACATAATATCATACAAGCATGGACTCCAAATCTTGTCCTTATTTTAGTATGCAACAGCGGAAGCTCTTAATAATCACCTGAGAATAAACATGCTTAAAACGTCAACAAAAATGTTGGTGAGTTATAGGTTTAACCTATATATTATCAAATCATAATAATAGACCACAAGATTTCATATTTCAATATACATCCCATACATAGAGATAAAATTCATTCATATGGTGAACACCTGGTAACCGACATTAACAAGATGCATATAAGAATATCCCCTATCATTCCGGGAAATCCTTCGGACATGATAAAAATGAATTCGAAGTACTAAAGCATCCGGTACTTTGGATGGGGTTTGTTAGGCCCAATAGATCTATCTTTAGGATTCGCGTCAATTAGTAGATCGGTTTACTAATTCTTAGGCTACCAAGCAAAAGGGGCATATTCGGCTTCAATCATTCACCCATATAATGTAGTTTCAATTACTTGTGTCTATTTCGTAAAACATTTATAAAACTGCATGTATTCTCATCCCAAAATATTAGATTTTAAAAGTGGGACTATAACTCACTTTCACAGATTTTTACTTCGTTGGGAAGTAAGACTTGGCCACTGGTTGATTCACGAACCTATAACAAATATGTATATATATATCAAAGTATGTTCAAAATATATTTACAACACTTTTAATACATTTTGATGTTTTAAGTTTATTAAGTCAGCTGTCCTCGTTAGTAACCTACAACTAGTTGTCCACAGTTAGATGTACAGAAATAAATCGATATATATTATCTTGAATCAATCCACGACCCAGTGTATACACATCTTAAGCTAGATCACAACTCAAAGTATATATATTTTTGGAATCAATCTCAACCCTGTATAGCTAACTCCAACATTACTGCATATAGAGTGTCTATGGTTGTTCCAAATAATATATATACATGGGTCGATATGATATGTCAAAACATTTGCATACGTGTCTATGGTATCTCAAGATTACATAATATATTAGAATACATGTATAATACAATATAAGTTAGCTAGGATATGATTTGTATAGAATTGTTAATATTTCCCGTAGCTACAAAAATAAAAAAATATCCAATCTTGTTTTACCCATAACTTCTTCATTTTAAATCCGTTTTGAGTGAATCAAATTGCTATGGTTTCATATTGAACTCTCTTTAATGAATCTAAACAGAAAAAGTATAGGTTTATAGTCGGAAATATAAGTTACAAGTCGTTTTTGTAAGAGGTAGTAATTTCAGTCGAAAGAACGATGTCTTGATGACCATTTTGAAAAACATTCTTCCACTTTGAGTTTAACCATGATTTTTGGATATAGTTTCATGTTCATAATAAAAATCATTTTCCCAGAAGAAAAACTTTTAAATCAAAGTTTATCATAGTTTTTAATTATCAAACCCAAAACAGCCCGCGGTGTTACTACGACGGCGTATGTCCGGTTTTACGGTGTTTTTCGTGTTTCCAGGTTTTAAATCATTAAGTTAGCATATCATATAGATATAGAATATGTGTTTAGTTGATTTTAAAAGTCAAGTTAGAAGGATTAACTTTTGTTTGCGAACAAGTTTAGAATTAACTAAACTATGTTCTAGTGATTTCAAGTTTAAACCTTCGAATAAGATAGCTTTATATGTATGAATCGAATGATGTTATGAATATCATTACTACCTTAATTTTTGTGGATAAACCTACTAGAAAAGTGACAAATGGATCTAGCTTCAAAGGATCTTGGATGGCTTGAAAGTTCTTGAAGTAGAATCATGACACGAAAACAAGTTCAAGTAAGATTTCCACTCGAAATAAGATTGTTATAGCTATAGAAATTGAATCAAATTTTGAATATGAGTATTACCCTGTATTAGAAAGGTATCTTACTATAAATAAGAAAGATTTCTTGAGGTTGGATGATCACTCTACAATATTGGAAGTAAGCTAGCAAACTTGGAAGTATTCTTGATTTTATGAAACTAGAACTTGTAGAATTTATGAAGAACACTTAGAACTTGAAGATAGAACTTGAGAGAGATCAATAAGATGAAGAAAATTGAAGAATGAAAGTGTTTGTAGGTGTTTTTGGTCGTTGGTGTATGGATTAGATATAAAGGATATGTAATTTTGTTTTCATGTAAATAAGTCATGAATGATTACTCATATTTTTGTAATTTTATGAGATATTTCTTGCTAGTTGCCAAATGATAGTTCCCACATGTGTTAGATGACTTACATGGGTTGCTAAGTGCTAATCATTCAAGTGTATATACCAATAGTACATACATCTAAAAGCTGTGTATTGTACGAGTACGAATACGGGTGCATACGAGTAGAATTGTTGATGAAACTGAACGATGATGTAATTGTAAGAATTTTTGTTAAGTAGAAGTATTTTGATAAGTATCTTGAAGTATTTCAAAAGTGTATGAATACATATTAAAACACTACATGTATATACATTTTAACTGAGTCGTTAAGTCATCGTTAGTCATTACATGTAAATGTTGATTTGAAACCTTTAAGTTAACGATCTTGTTAAATGTTGTTAACTCAATGTTTATTATATCTAATGAGATGTTAAATTATTATATTATCATATATGTCTCGTTTCAAAATCATTAAGTTAGTAGTCTTGTTTTTACATATGTAGTTCATTGTTAATATACTTAATGATATGTTTACTTATCATAATATCATGCTAACTATATATATATCCATATATATGTCATCATATAGTTTTTACAAGTTTTTAACGTTCGTGAATCACCGGTCAACTTGGGTGGTCAATTGTCTATATGAAACCTATTTCAATTAATCAAGTCTTAACAAGTTTGATTACTTAACATGTTGGAAATACTTAATCATGTAAATAACAATTTCATTTAATATATATATATATATATAAACATGGAAAAGTTCGGGTTGCTACAGTTACGCCCTCTATATGAGACGTTTAAAGCAATCGCATTTAATTTTATTAAAAATTAACTTTCAAAAGCATAAGTCAATAATCCCAAAATAGAAACACTGTTGTGATCGTAACCACAAGCCAACAGTATTTAAAAAGTATAAAAGTTTTAAATGCGAAAGTAAATGATGTTCTTTAAAATCAAATGCTGACTCCACGGCCAGTCATGCAGCAAACACAGCGGAAGCATACCTCTTAAGGACCTGAGAATAACAACACGCAAAAACAGGTCAACAAATAATGTTGGTGAATCTACAGGTTTAAAGTAATGTAACCGTATCTGAAAAACAGTTATCAGAAAAATAGTTTAGTTTCCTTGATCACGAGATTCTAACGTTTGCATAATCTGAGCACCTGAATACTAGCAATGACCCGAGTATTGAAGCCATTATACCCGCCTTACCTCGTAAAATGTTATACACTTGTTCAAATGTATTTAATGTTCAAAGTAAATGCACCACAGTTTTTATAGTGGGTGAGGTTGTCAACCTAACAGATTCGTCCATCTAAATTGTGCTTACACCGATGGTATTAAAAGTATTCAAGCTAGAGGCTTTTTGAACAAACTCAATATGCATATATGTAGTACTCATGTCAATACAAAAGTATTTGAAAATGTAAATATAACAACGTGTATTCTCATCCCTGAAAACATGTAAAAAGCGGGACTGTAGACTCACCTTTGAATAAAGCTCGGATTGAAAAGTGAACAATTAACTTGTACGGTTTATAGCCGAGTAATGCAACCTAAGTATACGTATTTAAGTTGGTCAATATATGTATCTTAAATAAGTGTGGTTTCATAGTGTACGTTGTCTTATTGCTCGACTCGACGCGTTTCAAAGTAAAAGTCAACTATATCATGCAAGTCAAACAAAGTCAACCGAAGTCAAACCGAAAGTCAAACTTGGTCAATGTGGTCAACTAAATTCAACATCAGCAGGTTCATGTCAAATATTGGTCAACATGTCAAACCTAAGTCAAACAATTCGTTTTAGGTCATGAACGATCATTTTCACAATTTCAGTTTATCGTTATGCACAAAGTTCATGAACACGTAGCATACTTAGCACATTATCTCATAGTAAAAAATTCAGGTAAACATGAAAAACTCCAGATCATAAATATACTTAAAATCAATTCCAAAAAGTCTGGCCAGGGACTCATACGACAATTAAAAGTAAGGAATCAGAAGGGATACATTTGGGGTTTGCCAAGTCAGTTTCTGACAGCGCACTAATTTCATTTTGGCTATAACCGGAGTTAGGAACATGCAATTGATACAATACCAGTGGCCATAGTTCAAGGACAAATCAAAGTAACACATATGAAAAATCTAGCCACTTTTGTTTCGCCAATTTGTACAGTTTATTCGTGCAAGTTGAACATTCAGTTTTCAGCTCAAATCAGAATTCACATAAAGTATGGCTCTATTGTGCCCAATGCATAAGGTTTCAGAGATTGAAATAAACTAACAATAAGTCACATATCATGTTAAGTTTCATTTTACAAAAACATGCATGCTCATGCAATTCACATAATCCACAGAGTACAAAAGAGTGAGCAATTTATAGATTTGATTCTCATTTAGTTAGTCACATTCGTACGCGATTATCCGAAGATCTAGATACAATTAGCCTATGATATCCACATGAAAGATGAAGTAATTTTTGTCTACTTTTAAAATATGCAAATCTTTAATCACTTAAATTAACACATTTTATCTTACAAGGTTATTTTCATGCAAGTACTGTATAAAACTGCTTTTACACTAATTCAAGCATATCTCGGGCTATACATAAGCAAACGACATGATATCCTAGTCTAAATTGAGTGTTTTTAAATTATATTTCCAGTGGTATAAGTCTCACATGTCAATTCATTGTCTATCAATACTAGATTTCTGATCAAGCAACAAAAACACAACGATAATTCAAATTGACATAACTGAATCATACGGAAACGAAATCAAGCGAATCCAAAGCCTAAACACAATAGTTTTTTGCAAGGAATCTGAATATAACATAATAATTAACATTTGAAAAACTTAATTTTTCTGATCAAAGAAAAACAAATTCGTTTTTAAACCCTAGTGCATCAAACAATCAAAATAACGATAACGATTAACACGTACGCGTATAGACTTGAGCAATTGACAACATAACTATGAAACTCTTATAAAAATCAGATTTTAAGAATTAGGGTTCATGTAATTATACCTTAGATCGCTAAAAGAATTATACCAACGCGTAGAGGAGATCGAGAATTGCAACGTTTGTTCTTGAGGTTTAATCAAAAATTGAAAATTGAAGGTATGGTGATGGTGATGATGGTCGACGATGGGGAGGGAGCCAGGAGAGATCGACTGCAGCTTTTTAATTGTGAGAGTTTTATTTATTTTTAGGTTAATACTTCTATTTATACTAACCCTAGTTTGAACAATTAGCACATAAGCCCCTAAACTTACAAAAATTGAAATATAAAGGGGTATGGGGGAGGGGTCAGCCGAATGGCCCATGGGGATGACTCCCGGGCTCTCGTTTTGCAAAAGCGCGTATTCGTGGTCCTTTTTAAGTGACGTTTAGTCGTACCGAAGGCCCGGAACGCTAACCCGGTCGTTAAACGCAACCAATTGTTTAACTTATTATAAACCCAATAAATTAAATATTTTAAAAAGTTAATAATTAATAAAATTAATTATTAAAATAAACCCGAGCGTTTCGTTGTTCAAAAAGCTATTATTAAAATCGTATCATTTTTTTATCGTATTTCATTATCCGAAATATTTATTTGAATTAATATCAACCCATATTAATTATTGAAACCCTCCGAAGATCAAGTACGCATTTAATACACGTAAACGCATAAAAGTTAAATAATTGCCGTTAAATAAACTAATGGAAGGTTAACGGGAGTAACGGAAAAATCAGGGTTTTTACATTATCCACCTGTTATTGAAAATTTCGTCCCGAAATTTTAGTGATCGTCCGCTGAAGTAGTTTCCTTGGGAAACAATTGCGGATACTTCCGCCTCATCTGGTCTTCACGCTCCCACGTGAACTCTGGTCCTCTTCTTGCGTTCCACCGAACTTTTACGATAGGAATTCTGCTTTGCTTCAACTGTTTGACCTCACGGCCCAAGATTTCAACAGGTTCCTAAATGAAATGAAGTTTGTCGTCGATACGTAGTTCCTCTAAAGGAATAATTAAATTATCATCGGCTAGGCACTTCTTTAGATTGGATACATGGAAAACGTTATGAATACCGCTGAGTGCTTGTGGCTGTTCCAATCTGTAAGCTACCGGTCCAACTCTTTCAGTTATCTCAAATGGTCCAACATATCTAGGACTCAGTTTTCCTCATTTCCCAAATCATACAACAACCTTCCAAGGTGATACCTTAAGCATAACCTTGTCACCAACTTGGAACTCTATATCCTTCCGTCTAACATCGACATAACTCTTTTGACGACTTTGAGCCGTTCTCAGTCGTTCCTGAATCTATAGAACTTTCTCAGTTGTCTCCTGAATAATCTCAGGACCTGTCAACTGACTATCTCCCAATTCGCTCCAACAAACGGGAGATCTACACTTCCTTCCATACAATGCCTCGAAAGGTGCAGCTTTAATGCTCGCTTGGTAGCTATTATTGTATGAGAACTCAGCCAGTGCTAAATACTTATCCCATCCGTTTCCAAAATCAATGACACACGCTCTCAACATGTCCTCAAAAGTCTGAATAGTTCGTTCGCTCTGGCCATCCGTCTGGGGGTGATATGCTGTACTCATATCTAAACGGGTCCCCATTACTTTCTGTAATGATTGCCAAAACCTGGAAGTAAATCTGCTGTCGCGGTCAGATATAATGGATTTAGGCACTCCGTGCCTAGAGATGACTTCCTTAATGTAGATCTGAGCCAACTTCTCCATTTTATCAGTTTCCCTTATCGGTAAGAAGTGTGCGGACTTAGTGAGACGATCCACGATAACCCAAATAGTATCGTGACCTCCCGCCATTCTTGGTAGTTTCGTAATGAAGTCCATGAAAATACCTTCCCACTTCCACTGGAGAATCTCTGGTTTAGTTAATAATCCTGATGGCTTCTGATGCTCAGCCTTGACTTTAGCGTAATTCAAGCACTTCCTGACATAGGTAGCAATGTCAGCTTTCAAATTTGACCACCAATAAAACGCCTTTAAATCTTGGTACATCTTATCTGATCCCGGATGAATTGAGTACCTTGACTTGTATGCTTCCTCCAACACTAGTTCTCTCAATCCACCAAACTTTGGTACCCAAATTCGGTTAGCAAAGTACCGTGTCTCGTCCTCCTTGATGTCAAACTTCTTATCCATCCCTCTGAGAAATTCAACATCAACATTTTCTTGTTTCATGGCTTCTTGTTGTGCTTCGTGGATTTGTGATGTGAGATTTGTACGGACGACTATGTTAAGCGCTTTAGCCCTAAGAGGTTTCTCTCGCTCCTTTCTGCTTAAGGCATCCGCCACAACATTCGCCTTGCCCGGATGGTATTAAAGTTCGTAGTTATAATTGTTAAGTAGTTCAATCCAACGTCGTTGTCTCATGTTGTGCTGTTTCTGATCGAATATGTGCTGTAAACTCTTATGGTCAGTGAAGATAGTGAACTTGGTTCCGAACAGGTAGTATCTCCACATTTTAAGTGCAAAGACAACAGCTCCTAACTCAAGGTCGTGCGTAGTGTAGTTCTGCTCATGAATCTTTAACTAACGCGATCCATAAGCAATAACCTTGTTTTGTTGCATAAACACGCAACCCATTCCTTGACGTGAGGCATCACAATAAACAACAAAATCTTCACTTCCCTCGGGCAGAGACAATACTGGTGCAGTTGTTAACTTCTCTTTCAACAAATGAAATGCAGTCTCTTGCAGTTCTGACCACTCAAACTTCTTGCCCTTATGTGTCAACGCGGTTAATGGTCGGGCGATATTAGAGAATCCTTCAATGAATCTCCTGTAGTAACCAGCTAGACCCAAAAATTGCCTAATCTGCATTGGTGTCTTTGGAGTTTCCCAATTCTTAACTGACTCAATCTTTGCTGGATCGACCTGTATTCCATTGGCCCCTACAACATGGCCAAGAAATTGTACTTCAGGTAACCAAAAGTCACACTGATATCGGCTAAAAAGTCATGTTTTCACCCCGGTATTAAGGCCCAAAAACAAGAAAGATTCGAACTTTATAGGCAAAATACCCACTTCGTCAGTTAGAATTGAAGAACAAGTAATTACGAAGGCGGTGCAAAAAGAATCAAGAGAATCGGAGCTAAAACGAAGATTCTAGAGCAAAAATGGTGAAAGACAAGAAATCAAGTTACGATCCAGGGAATCAAGGCTGACCATCAAACCATACGGCTTGCCATACACCCTGCCAGTATGGAAACGGCCTGCCAGATACGTGCCAACAAACGGCCCACCATGCGGTCTGTCAGTCATACGGCCTGCCAAATACGCCTTGCCATACGCCCTGCCATGCGGTCTGCTAGGCGTATGCTGGCAATTTCCAAGTCTATTTAAAGGGTCTTTATCATTCATTCCAACACACACTTCAATTCACTTCTTTCTCTCTCTTGTACAATATTAGTCATACTCTCAAGGCCTTCGACTCCGTGCGGGAAACCTAGTACCCGGAGAAGAACGCTGAAGATTGTATTAGGAGCGGTCTGGAGTCTTCAAGTTGTCACTTTTGTATTCGGAACTCGTTTAATCTACTGGTACTTCTATCCTTTATCTTATAGCGAACCAGGTCTTGCATTAGTGTGTCTAACTGATAGTTGATAAGATGCATTAGTAAGTCTGGACTTTGACCTTAAATGCATGTCAAAAAGTTTTGCTTATCACTGTTGTCGGAAATTGTCTACTTATCATCTTAAATCTAGACGCGTCTCACTGCATTTATTGCATAGATTGAGTATAGACAAATTTCATTTCTTAGCATATCTGTTACTTTTCTTGATATCTTCCAAAAATTCCTCCGTAATTTATGGAATTTTGGTATTATATATACATATGTAAATTATGTATTGAAGAGTACCAAATCTACATACTATAATCTATTTCAAATCATAAATCATCTCCCTAATTATACAAGATGGATTCCGTATCTAGTTCAAACTCCATAAACTCCGACAGCTACTCCGATATGGATATTCACCCGAACTCCAAGAGAGTGTTACCGGAATGGATCAACCAATCAGCCATCATCAATTCAGGATGAATTGGGGATGGGTTCGTAGTCTATTAAATTATTGGAGGCAAGAAGAAGGTGATCCCTTCCATCCACCACATTGCCCTCTTAGTGAAGAAGCTGAAGCACTTACCGGCGAACCTGTTCGTAATACCATTTTCTCTATCATTTCCAGAGTATCTCGTCACGATTAAATACTATCTCACATTCTAGATCTTATTCATCCGCTCGTCCGAAGCGACAATCACCCCGGTGTAATAGAAGAAGTTAACGAGCTTTGCGCCCGGATAGTGGCTTTAGAAGATATGGTGCAAAGGTTACAAGCACCAGCAGCAGCACCGGCAGCAACAGTACCACCATCATCAACATCAACAGTACCATAATCACCACTAACAGCAACATCCGCATCCCACCCTGCAACATCACAATCTGTACCTCAAGCATCAACGTCATACGCCCTGTAGATATCAAGGAATATCAACAACAACAAACGATGAAGTATTAATTCATAACTTCATTGAAGAGATATTTTTGTGGCGATTATGTAATCTCCAAAGTCTTAGAGATTATTTAATTCTGACCGTAAATCAGATGAGTGAACGGAGACGGTAGAGTAGAAACTTCTATCGGAAATGGTGCACGATGTACAAGCTAGACCTATTTTACCAGCAGCATCAACAGTACCATCAGCATCGTCATAATCAGCAGCATCTACAACCTCATAAGCTCCGCCAGTTCAAGAAATCACCGTGGACATCATTACGAATCAACAACGACTATATTATATCAACGAGTTATAAAGTTTTAATTCAATTCCTCTAAAGAATTTATACGTATATCTTAGATATATATAAATTTTGAAATTATCATAAACCTTTTCATACTAAGCTATTATGTATGAATGGAAAAAAGGTAGATACTACTCGGTTAAATTCATATTACTAATATGCTATAATCCTTCGATTAACTACTTAACCATCGATAACTACAATCTCTGTTTCAAACCAATGAATTCCATTTCATAATAAACCAAGTGTATTATTCAATTATATGTTTGATTTTACACTTTCATCTTCAATGTACTCGAAACTTTCTTGATAACATCATTCGTAACTTGCGAAGTTCGCAAGAATTCCACGAGCACCAACATGATTCACTGAGAAAATATCAATAAGAATAAATAATGAAGTATTGATTGCATTAGTGAAATACTCCGCGAAGATTATGTAATCTTTAATGTTTTAGAGATTATTCATTTCTAGTTCCAGCCAAAAATCAAATGAGTTTAATTTAATATTAACTCATTGAATCTATATTACATCTGAAGAAAATATACATATATTTTCATAAAGACTATAAAAAAAATCCTGGTACAATATTACTTGTGAAACTTTTAACGCGTAGGTAACACCCGAGAGATATTTAAATTCACAATTAATATGTTACATTCTTCGATTCTGATCCAACAATCATCAACTATACTCATTACTTTCACAATGATTTACATTCTTTCATAGAAATCAAAACAACCTTTCGCATCTAAATAAGATTACATATTCTGATTTTGAAATCTCAGAATTTAATTCGAGATATAATCGAAATCATCACTATTAGATTCCTACATCTTTCAAACTATACTTTGACTTCAAAACTGTTCTAGAACATCATACGTATACTAACGTTTACAAACTGTGTTCAAACCCTTCGAAATTCCTGAAGACACTTCAAATAGTGAACAATCGAGATGATAATCCAACCACATGTTACCCACAGTCATGTACCTGAAAAACTCTCAAAACCAAAGTCATAGTTCAACACGTATCTGTGTCAGACCCTTTGGCATTTATTAGCAAAAATAATCTTTCAATCCCTTTTCAATGTAGAAAGTTTTGTCACAGCTCCAGCAAATCAACTTCAATTTTTCATTCGAATAAGCCTTATTATAATGATTACCCCTTCATCATTGTTACCGGGGAACCTTTCATATCTCGCCACATTAGCAGTAAACTTATCAACAACTTCATTGATCTTTGACTTTTCGAAAAAAATCATTATACCCGTTGAAACTCTATCAAGTACTCATCTATATCTTGCCATACCAACTACCGGGAATTATCAGTCAGTATTTTAATCTCGCAGCATTTCTACGACAACAGTTAATTGAGATCGTTAACTTAAAGGTTTCAAAACAACACTTACATGTAAAGACTAACGATGACTTAACGACTCAGTTAAAATGTATATACATGTAGTGTATTTAGATGTATTAAAATACTTTTGGAAGACTTCAAGACATATATCAAAACACTCATACTTAACGAAAATGGTTACAGTTACTTTTCCATTCTTTTCTTTCATCAAGAATTCTAGTCGTATTCTTACCCGTATTATACACAGCTTCAAAACGTACTTACTATGAGTATATACCAATAGGAACTAGCATGGGATTCCACTCTTGATTATGTCATGTATGACTAATCAATTTTAACTTCTACCATGAGCTAGTCAACTAACTAGAACTCCTTTTAACCCCACTCACCACTCACCAATTACCACTCATCATTCACTCCATTTCACTTCCAATTCTCTTTCTAATTCTCTCTCAACACACACACACTATTATGAACGTATTTTTCCAGTAGTTAATCATCATCTTCATCAAAAATCACTTCAAAAATCAAGCTATAATCATCATAGGAAGAACACTTCAAGAACACTTCAAAAATCCCTTCAAGTTTACTAATTTACTTCCAAGCTTTCTAATCCATTCCAAGTAATCATCTAAGATCAAGAAACCTTTGTTATATACAGTAGGTTATCTTTCTTATTCAAGGTAATATTCATATTCAAACTTTGATTAAATTTCTATAACTATAAACTATCTTAATTCGAGTAAAAATCTTACTTGAACTTGTTTTTGTGTCATGATCCTACTTCAAGAACTTTCAAGCCATCCAAGATCCTTTGAAGCTAGATCATTTCTTGTCACTTCCAGTAGGTTTACCTACTAAACTTGAGGTAGTAATGATGTTCATAACATCATTCGATTCATATATATAAAACTATCTTATTCGAAGGTTTAAACTTGTAATCACTAGAACATAGTTTAGTTAATTCTAAACTTGTTCGCAAACAAAAGTTAATCCTTCTAACTTGACTTTTAAAATTAACTACACACATGTTCTATATCTATATGATATGCTAACTTAATGATTTAAAACCTGGAAACACGAAAAACACCGTAAAACCGGATTTACGCCGTCCTAGTAACACCGCGGGCTGTTTTGGGTTAGTTAATTAAAAACTATGATAAACTTTGATTTAAAAGTTGTTATTCTGAGAAAATGATTTTTATTATGAACATGAAACTATATCCAAAAATTATGGTTAAACTCAAAGTGGAAGTATGTTTTCTAAAATGGTCATCTAGACGTCGTTCTTTCGACTGAAATGACTACCTTTACAAAAATGACTTGTAACTTATTTTTCTGACTATAAACCTATACTTTTCTGTTTAGATTCATAAAATAGAGTTCAATATGAAACCATAGCAATTTGATTCACTCAAAATGGATTTAAAATGAAGAAGTTAAGGGTAAAACAAGATTGGATAATTTTTCTCATTTTAGCTACGTGAAAATTGGTAACAAATCTATTCCAACCATAACTTAATCAACTTGTATTGTATATTATGTAATCTTGAGATACCATAGACACGTATACAATGTTTCAACCTATCATGTCGACACATCTATATATATTTCGAAACAACCATAGACACTCTATATGTGAATGTTGGAGTTAGCTATACAGGATTGAGGTTGATTCCAAAATATATATAGTTTGAGTTGTGATCAATACTAAGATACGTATACACTGGGTCGTGGATTGATTCAAGATAATATTTATCGATTTATTTCTGTACATCTAACTGTGGACAACTAGTTGTAGGTTACTAACAAGGACAGCTGACTTAATAAACTTAAAACATCAAAATATATTAAAAGTGTTGTAAATATATTTTAAACATACTTTGATATATATGTATATATTGTTATAGGTTCGTGAATCAACCAGTGGCCAAATCCTACTTCCCGACAAAGTAAAAATCTGTGAAAGTGAGTTATAGTCCCACTTTTAAAATCTAATATTTTTGGGATGAGAATACATGCAGGTTTTATAAATGATTTACAAAATAGACACAAGTACGTGAAACTACATTCTATGGTTGAATTATCGAAATCGAATATGCCCCTTTTTATTAAGTCTGGTAATCTAAGAATTAGGGAACAGACACCCTAATTGACGCGAATCCTAAAAATAGATCTATTGGGCCTAACAAACCCCATCCAAAGTACTGGATGCTTTAGTACTTCGAAATTTATATCATATCCGAAGGGTGTCCCGGAATGATGGGGATATTCTTATATATATGCATCTTGTTAATGTCAGTTACCAGGTGTTCACCATATGAATGATTTTTATCTCTATGTATGGGATGTGTATTGAAATATGAAATCTTGTGGTCTATTGTTACGATTTGATATATATAGGTTAAACCTATAACTCACCAACATTTTTGTTGACGTTTAAAGCATGTTTATTCTCAGGTGAATACTAAGAGCTTCCGCTGTTGCATACTAAAATAAGGACAAGATTTGGAATCCATGTTTGTATGATATTGTGTAAAAACTGCATTCAAGAAACTGATTTCGATGTAACATATTTGTATTGTAAACCATTATGTAATGGTCGTGTGTAAATAGGATATTTTAGATTATCATTATTTGATAATCTACGTAAAGCTTTTTAAACCTTTATTTATGAAATAAAGGTTATGGTTTGTTTTAAAAATGAATGCAGTCTTTGAAAAACGTCTCATATAGAGGTCAAAACCTCGCAACGAAATCAATTAATATAGAACGTTTTTAATCAATAAGAACGGGACATTTCAGTTGGTATCCGAGCGTTGGTCTTAGAGAACCAGAAAATTTGCATTAGTGTGTCTTATCGAGTTTGTTAGGATGCATTAGTGAGTCTGGACTTCGACCGTGTTTTCTTTAAAAATGATTGCTTAACATTTTTGTTGGAAACTATATATTTTTAACATATGAATATTATGTGATATATTAATCTCTTAACGTGTTTGATATTATGTGATAGATGTCTACCTCTAGAACAAGTCCCATTGACTCACCTAATAATAATGAAGAGTCAAATGTAAATTGGAATGATTCGTGGACTGATTCACAAGTTCCCGAAGAGGAACCGGAAGAAGAGTCGGAACCGGAAGAAGAATCGGAACCGGAAGAAGAAATAGAACCGGTGGGGGAAATAATAAAAGGGTTAAGTAAAAGAGAATCCTCAACCAACCGACCAAGGTTAATTATGGTCAATGGTGTTTCCGCCAAGGAAGCAAAATATTGGGAGGATTACCAATTCTCCGATGAATTAGATTCCGACGAGAATTCCGATGATGTTATAGAAATTACCCCAACTGAATTTAAAAAGGCAAAAGAAAATAATAAGGGAAAGGGCATAAAAATAGAGAAATCTAATTCCAACCCCGATGAACTTTATATGTATCGTCAACCCCCGAAGTCCTTAAGTTGTAACAATGACCCGGGAACCTCTAAACCACCAGGTTTTTCTAAACCAATGTGGACAACGACGGCTCGTATTAGGGGAACATCATATATCCCTAGAAACTTGGCAAAACGAACCAAAACCGAACAAGAAGAAACGAGCGAGTCGGAATAAGATAGTTGTATTCGTGTGGTGTAATATATGTAATATAGTGTGCTTATGCTTTATGATATATGTAAAAATTGCTTGTATTAATAAGTATTTTTTTTTATGAATCTAACTCTTGTCTATTTTACAGTATAAAAACACAAAATGGATAGACAACCCAATATTTTAAGAGACCTACTCGGAGACATGATTGATGAAATCTTGTCTAGAGTCGGTCAGAATTCCTCGGCACAACTATTTAAGGCGAGATCAGTTTGTAAGACATTCGAAGAACGTTCCAAGAATGCCTTGGTTTATAAAAGGCTTTCGTTCAAAAGATGGGGGATATCACATTGGGAAATCCATAAGTTACGATGTGTTTACTTTGACGCATATATTGCGGGGAACCCAAATGCTATTTTACGCAACGGGTTAAGAAATTATTTTGACTCAGTATATCCGAATATAGGACTTCGTGATTTAGAAAAAGCGGCTAACATGCAACATAAAGAAGCATGTTATGCTTACGAGTTAGTAATGTTCGCTTCTCACCTAAGTGAGAACAAGAACATCGGGCTACAACTATTAAACAAAATGTTCCCACAAGTGACGGAGTCGGTAATTGGGGTAAGAAATGAGGTTTTTAGGTTATTACGAGACTGTTGGTCATTACATAACCCTCGTCCCTTTGACGACATTACAACACGCTGTCTTATCAACGGCCATAACGGTTATGTTCCACAAGACCAAGGATGGGAAGTAGTCCTAGTAAAACCAGAATGCATGACTTGTTTCTGGACGTATGAATTACGTGTCTTTATTGCCTTTGCTGAACGACTTGTGTACTAGCTAGAATTATCTTCACAACTATCTTGTATCAAAGTTATTGTGTGCTATATTTCATGCTTTATGTAAAATAAGCGGTATTGTAAGTTTGTAAAATATTGTATAAAAGTTTGAACGCGAAATATTATTACAATCAGTTTTTCATATAGAATTGTAGTAGTTGAATTGTATATTAGCTACTAAGTATGAACTTAACGGGTAGGTACTACCCGAATTTAAACTTATAAAACGCTAATATGAAGAAAAAGATTTTATAAATGAGTTCATATTATGCTACGAAATACTATTAACTACTCTTAATATTCTGTATGATTAACTTGTTCCATTTAACTATTTTGAAGGAAATGGCACCGACTACTCGACACACCGTGAATATGAATGAAGAGGAATTCTGTACTTTTCTAGCTTCAAACATAGCCGCAGTACAGGCTGCGCTACATACCAACAATAACCTTGGATCTGGCAGTACATGAAATCGTGTAGGATGCACCTACAATGAATTCACTGCCTGCAAACCTTTGGAATTTGATGGAACCGAAGGACCGATCGGATTGAAACGGTGGATTGAGAAGGTCGAATCGGTGTTTGCCATAAGTAAGTGTACTGAAGAGGACAAAGTGAAGTACGCTACACATACCTTCACAGGTTCTGTGTTAACATGGTGGAATACCTATCTAGAGCAAGTGGGACAAGATGATGCGTACGCACTACCTTGGTCAGCATTCAAGCACTTGATGAACGAGAAGTACCGTCCCAGAACCGAGGTCAATAAGCTCAAGACAGAACTTAGAGGGTTACGAACCCAAGGATTTGATATTACCACGTACGAAAGACGATTCACAGAATTCTGCCTATTGTGTCCGGGAGCATTCGAAGATGAGGAAGAGAAGATCGACGCGTTTGTGAAAGGATTACCGGAAAGAATCCAAGAAGATATAAGTTCACACGAGCCCGCCTCCATACAACAGGCATGTAGAATGGCTCACAAACTAGTGAACCAGATTGAAGAAAGAATTAAAGAACAGACTGCTGAAGAGGCCAATGTGAAGCAAGTCAAAAGAAAGTGGGAGGAAAACGGTGATAAGAATCACCAATACAACAATAACAGCAATTACAACAATAATCGCAACAATTATCCCAACAATCGCAACATCAATCGCAACTACAACAAACGGCCCAACAACAACAATAACAACAACAACAACAACAACAATCATCCCAACAACAATAATAACCGCAACAATAACAACAATCAGAAGCAGCTATGCCAAAGGTGTGAAAAGTATCACCAAGGGTTCTGCACCAAATTTTGCAACAAGTGTAAAAGAAATGGTCATAGCGCGGCGAAGTGTGAGGTCTACGGACCAGGGGTTAATAGAACGAAAGGAACAAATGGTGTCGGAACGAGTAATGGCAGAGCAAGTAGTGTCGGAGCAAGTTATGCCAATGTAGTTTGTTATAAATGTGGAAAACCGGGCCACATTATTAGAAATTGCCCGAACCAGGAGAACACGAATGGACAAGGCCGCGGAAGAGTTTTCAATATTAATGCGGCAGAGGCACAGGAAGACCCGGAGCTTGTTACGGGTACGTTTCTTATTGACAATAAATCTGCTTACGTTTTATTTGATTCGGGTGCGGATAGAAGCTATATGAGTAGAGATTTTTGTGCTAAATTAAGTTGTCCATTGACGCCTTTGGATAGTAAATTTTTACTCGAATTAGCAAATGGTAAATTAATTTCAGCAGATAATATATGTCGGAATCGAGAAATTAAATTGGTTAGCGAAACATTTAAGATTGATTTGATACTAGTAGAGTTAGGGAGTTTTGATGTGATAATCGGTATGGACTGGTTGAAAGAAGTGAAAGCAGAGATCGTTTGTTACAAAAATGCAATTCGCATTATACGAGAAAAAGGAAAACCCTTAATGGTGTACGGAGAAAAGGGCAACACGAAGCTACATATTATTAGTAATTTGAAGGCACAAAAACTAATAAGAAAAGGTTGCTATGCTGTTCTAGCACACGTCGAGAAAGTACAAACTTAAGAAAAGAGCATCAATGATGTTCCCATTGCAAAAGAATTTCCCGATGTATTTCCGAAAGAATTACCGGGATTACCCCTACAGCGATCCGTTGAATTTCAAATAGATCTTGTACCAGGAGCTGCACCAATAGCTCGTGCTCCTTACAGACTCGCACCCAGCGAGATGAAAGAACTGCAAAGCCAATTACAAGAACTTTTAGAGCGTGGTTTCATTCGACCAAGCACATCACCGTGGGGAGCTCCTGTTTTGTTTGTCAAGAAGAAAGATGGTACATTCAGGTTGTGTATCTCCTACCGAGAGTTGAACAAACTTACCATCAAGAACCGCTACCCACTACCGAGAATCGACGACTTATTTGATCAACTACAAGGCTCGTCTGTTTATTCAAAGATTGACTTACGTTCCGGGTATCATCAAATGCGGGTGAAAGAAGATGATATTCCAAAGACTGCTTTCAGAACACGTTACGGTCATTACGAGTTTATGGTCATGCCGTTTGGTTTAACTAATGCACCAGCTGTGTTCATGGACCTTATGAACCGAGTGTGTGGACCATACATTGACAAGTTTGTCATTGTTTTCATTGATGACATACTTATTTACTCAAAGAATGACCAAGAACACGGTGAACATTTGAGAAAGGTGTTAGAAGTATTGAGGAAGGAAGAATTGTACGCTAAGTTTTCACAGTGTGCATTTTGGTTGGAAGAAGTTCAATTCCTCGGTCACATAGTGAACAAAGAAGGTATTAAGGTGGATCCGGCAAAGATAGAAACTGTTGAAAAGTGGGAAACCCCGAAAACTCCAAAACACATACGCCAGTTTTTAGGACTAGCTGGTTACTACAGAAGGTTCATCCAAGACTTTTCCAGAATAGCAAAACCCTTGACTGCATTAACGCATAAAGGGAAGAAATTTGAATGGAATGATGAACAAGAGAAAGCGTTTCAGTTATTGAAGAAAAAGCTAACTACGGCACCTATATTGTCATTGCCTGAAGGGAATGATGATTTTGTGATTTATTGTGACGCATCAAAGCAAGGTCTCGGTTGTGTATTAATGCAACGAACGAAGGTGATTGCTTATGCGTCTAGACAATTGAAGATTCACGAACAAAATTATACGACGCATGATTTGGAATTAGGCGCGGTTGTTTTTGCATTAAAGACTTGGAGGCACTACTTATATGGGGTCAAAAGTATTATTTATACCGACCACAAAAGTCTTCAACACATATTTAATCAGAAACAACTGAATATGAGGCAGCGTAGGTGGATTGAATTATTGAATGATTACGACTTTGAGATTCGTTACCACCCGGGGAAGGCAAATGTGGTAGCCGATGCCTTGAGCAGGAAGGACAGAGAACCCATTCAAGTAAAATCTATGAATATAATGATTCATAATAACCTTACTACTCAAATAAAGGAGGCGCAACAAGGAGTTTTAAAAGAGGGAAATTTAAAGGATGAAATACCCAAAGGATCGGAGAAACATCTTAATATTCGGGAAGACGGAACCCGGTATAGGGCTGAAAGGATTTGGGTACCAAAATTTGGAGATATGAGAGAAATGGTACTTAGAGAAACTTATAAAACCAGATACTCAATACATCCTGGAACGGGGAAGATGTACAAGGATCTCAGGAAATATTTTTGGTGGCCGGGTATGAAAGCCGATGTTGCTAAATACGTAGGAGAATGTTTGATGTGTTCTAAGGTCAAAGCTGAGCATCAGAAACCATCAGGTCTACTTCAACAACCCGAAATCCCGGAATGGAAATGGGAAAACATTACCATGGATTTCATCACTAAATTGCCAAGGACTGCAAGTGGTTTTGATACTATTTGGGTAATAGTTGATCGTCTCACCAAATCAGCACATTTCCTGCCAATAAGAGAAGATGACAAGATGGAGAAGTTAGCACGACTGTATTTGAA
The DNA here is from genome assembly GCF_046630445.1 of Rutidosis leptorrhynchoides. NCBI lineage: Eukaryota > Viridiplantae > Streptophyta > Magnoliopsida > Asterales > Asteraceae > Rutidosis > Rutidosis leptorrhynchoides. The sequence continues at coordinate 148,528,574 of NC_092334.1, read as the reverse complement.
GGAAGTCGTCTCCAGACATGGAATACCAATCTCTATTATCTCTGATAGGGATGGCAGATTTATTTCAAGATTCTGGCAGACATTACAGCAAGCATTAGGAACTCGTCTAGACATGAGTACTGCCTATCATCCACAAACTGATGGGCAGAGCGAAAGGACGATACAAACGCTTGAAGACTTGCTACGAGCATGTGTTATTGATTTCGGAAACAGTTGGGATCGACATCTACCATTAGCAGAATTTTCCTACAACAACAGCTACAATTCAAGCATTGAGATGGCGCCGTTTGAAGCACTTTATGGTAGAAAGTGCATGTCTCCGATTTGTTGGAGTGAAGTGGGGGATAGACAGATTACGGGTCCGGAGATTATACAAGAAACTACCGAGAAGATCATCCAAATTCAACAACGGTTGAAAACTGCCCAAAGTCGACAAAAGAGCTACGCTGACATTAAAAGAAAAGATATAGAATTTGAAATTGGAGAGATGGTCATGCTTAAAGTTGCACCTTGGAAAGGAGTTGTTCGATTTGGTAAACGAGGGAAATTAAATCCAAGGTATATTGGACCATTCAAGATTATTGATCGTGTCGGACCAGTAGCTTACCGACTTGAGTTACCTCAACAACTCGCGGCTGTACATAACACTTTCCACGTCTCGAATTTGAAGAAATGTTTTGCTAAAGAATATCTCACTATTCTGTTAGATGAAATCCAAATCAACGAAAAACTCCAATTCATCGAAGAACCCGTCGAAATAATGGATCGTGAGGTTAAAAGACTTAAGCAAAACAAGATACCAATTGTTAAGGTTCGATGGAATGCTCGTAGAGGACCCGAGTTCACCTGGGAGCGTGAAGATCAGATGAAGAAAAAATACCCGCATCTATTTCCATAAGATTCGTCAACACCTTCAACAGCTTAAAATTTCGGGACGAAATTTATTTAACGGGTAGGTACTGTAGTGACCCGAACTTTTCCATGTTTATATATATTAATTGAGATTGATATTTACATGATTAAATGTTTCCAACATGTTAAGCAATCAAACTTGTTAAGACTTGATTAATTGAAATATGTTTCATATAGACAATTGACCACCCAAGTTGACCGGCGATTCACGAACGTTAAAACTTGTAAAAACGACATGACGATATATATATGGATATACATATGGTTAACATGAGATTATGATAAGTAAGTATCTCCATAAGTATATTAATAATGAGTTATATACATATAAACAAGACTACTAACTTAAGGATTTCGAAACGAGACATATATGTAACGATTATCGTTGTAACGACATTTAAATGTATATATATCATATTAAGATATATTAATATATCATAATATCATGATAATATAATAATTTAACATCTCATTAGATATAATAAACAATGGGTTAACAACATTAATTGAGATCGTTAACTTAAAGGTTTCAAAACAACACTTACATGTAACGACTAACGATGACTTAACGACTTAGTTAAAATGTATATACATGTAGTGTATTTAGATGTATTAAAATACTTTTGGAAGACTTCAAGACATATATCAAAACACTCATACTTAACGAAAATGGTTACAGTTACTTTTCCATTCTTTTCTTTCATCAAGAATTCTAGTCGTATTCTTACCCGTATTATACACAGCTTCAAAACGTACTTACTATGAGTATATACCAATAGGAACTAGCATGGGATTCCACTCTTGATTATGTCATGTATGACTAATCAATTTTAACTTCTACCATGAGCTAGTCAACTAACTAGAACTCCTTTTAACCCCACTCACCACTCACCAATTACCACTCATCATTCACTCCATTTCACTTCCAATTCTCTTTCTAATTCTCTCTCAACACACACACACTATTATGAACGTATTTTTCCAGTAGTTAATCATCATCTTCATCAAAAATCACTTCAAGAATCAAGCTATAATCATCATAGGAAGAACACTTCAAGAACACTTCAAAAATCCCTTCAAGTTTACTAATTTACTTCCAAGCTTTCTAATCCATTCCAACTAATCATCTAAGATCAAGAAACCTTTGTTATATACAGTAGGTTATCTTTCTTATTCAAGGTAATATTCATATTCAAACTTTGATTCAATTTCTATAACTATAAACTATCTTAATTCGAGTAAAAATCTTACTTGAACTTGTTTTTGTGTCATGATCCTACTTCAAGAACTTTCAAGCCATCCAAGATCCTTTGAAGCTAGATCATTTCTTGTCACTTCCAGTAGGTTTACCTACTAAACTTGAGGTAGTAATGATGTTCATAACATCATTCGATTCATATATATAAAACTATCTTATTTGAAGGTTTAAACTCGTAATCACTAGAACATAGTTTAGTTAATTCTAAACTTGTTCGCAAACAAAAGTTAATCCTTCTAACTTGACTTTTAAAATTAACTACACACATGTTATATATCTATATGATATGCTAAATTAATGATTTAAAACCTGGAAACACGAAAAACACCGTAAAACCGGATTTACGCCGTCGTAGTAACACCGCGGGCTGTTTTGGGTTAGTTAATTAAAAATAAGATAAACTTTGATTTAAAAGTTGTTATTCTGAGAAAATGATTTTTATTATGAACATGAAACTATATCCAAAAATTATGGTTAAACTCAAAGTGGAAGTATGTTTTCTAAAATGGTCATCTAGACGTCGTTCTTTCGACTGAAATGACTACCTTTACAAAAATGACTTGTAACTTATTTTTCCGACTATAAACCTATACTTTTCTGTATAGATTCATAAAATAGAGTTCAATATGAAACCATATCAATTTGATTCACTCAAAACGGATTTAAAATGAAGAAGTTATGGGTAAAACAAGATTGGATAATTTTTCTCATTTTAGCTACGTGAAAATTGGTAACAAATCTATTCCAACCATAACTTAATCAACTTGTATTGTATATTATGTAATCTTGAGATACCATAGACACGTATACAATGTTTCGACCTATCATGTCGACACATCTATATATATTTTGAAACAACCATAGACACTCTATATGTGAATGTTGGAGTTAGCTATACAGGGTTGAGGTTGATTCCAAAATATATATAGTTTGAGTTGTGATCAATACTGAGATACGTATACACTGGGTCGTGGATTGATTCAAGATAATATTTATCGATTTATTTCTGTACATCTAACTGTGGACAACTAGTTGTAGGTTACTAACGAGGACAACTGACTTAATAAACTTAAAACATCAAAATATATTAAAAGTGTTGTAAATATATTTTAAACATACTTTGATATATATGTATATATTGTTATAGGTTCGTGAATTAACCAGTGGCCAAGTCCTACTTCCCGACGAGTAAAAATCTGTGAAAGTGAGTTATAGTCCCACTTTTAAAATCTAATATTTTTGGGATGAGAATACATGCAGGTTTTATAAATGATTTACAAAATAGACACAAGTACGTGAAACTACATTCTATGGTTGAATTATCGAAATCGAATATGCCCCTTTTTATTAAGTCTGGTAATCTAAGAATTAGGGAACAGACACCCTAATTGACGCGAATCCTAAAGATAGATCTATTGGGCCTAACAAACTCCATCCAAAGTACCGGATGCTTTAGTACTTCGAAATTTATATCATATCCGAAGGGTGTCCCGGAATGATGGGGATATTCTTATATATATGCATCTTGTTAATGTCGGTTACCAGGTGTTCACCATATGAATGATTTTTATCTCTATGTATGGGATGTGTATTGAAATATGAAATCTTGTGGTCTATTGTTACGATTTGATATATATAGGTTAAACCTATAACTCACCAACATTTTTGTTGACGTTTAAAGCATGTTTATTCTCAGGTGAATACTAAGAGCTTCCGCTGTTACATACTAAAATAAGGACAAGATTTGGAGTCCATGTTTGTATGATATTGTGTAAAAACTGCATTCAAGAAACTGATTTCGATGTAACATATTTGTATTGTAAACCATTATGTAATGGTCGTGTGTAAATAGGATATTTTAGATTATCATTATTTGATAATCTACGTAAAGCTTTTTAAACCTTTATTTATGAAATAAAGGTTATGGTTTGTTTTAAAAATGAATGCAGTCTTTGAAAAATGTCTCATATAGAGGTCAAAACCTCGCAACGAAATCAATTAATATGGAACGTTTTTAATCAATATGAACAGGACATTTCAATTTGGTCCACAAGTAAATTAGCAAACAACAACATTGGGCCATGGGGCCCACCTCCATGCACCCATTCGGCTGAACCCCTTTGTAGGGGGGTTGCTTGTGCATTTTTTACAAAACTGGTAACCATACTCCTAAATTCCATTTCATTTCTCATTTAACCTAATTATTTTTGGCTCTCCTCTCCCTTTCTCCTCTCATTCGGCTGCACCTATCAACCATCATCATCATCTTCAATTGTTCATCATCAATAGCTTGTATTACTTGATTGCTTGCATAAACGGATTGCTCTCTTCATCCTCTACACGCGCATATCTTTTATTTCTCGATTAGGGTATAAACCCTAACCCTAACTTTTTAATCTTTTCATTATTTTACTGATTTTATATGTTATTATGATAGTATAGTGCTTATATGTTGTTGGATTATTGATTGTATGCATAGAATCACTCGTTAATTCATGTTTTCGGCTTGATTGTTTTGGGACAGCATCTTATTCGGCCATTTCTGTAAGCATAACTGATGTAAATGTAAAATTAAAGTGTTTATATGTGTTCCTCTCATCAAGACATTGAATTTAGACTCCGGATTCATGTTATTTCGATTCCCGGAGCTCTAGTTATGATTAAAATGGTGTTTTATTGAAATCAAAAGATAAAAACGAATTGTTTCAGGTTTGGTCCGACTTTGTGACCATTTTTGGAGTCTCTAGGGTGTACTAGTGTGTTAGTATTGATGATTAGATGAACATTCATGTTCGGGTAATCGAAATCCGAGCCACGGATCACCCGTTATGACTAAAACATGTTTTTGAACGGATTAAAACTCCAAGTTGAATTAGGGCTGTTTTGGTGGGTATTATTGGGGTATTCTTGAGTACACTAATGTGTCGGGTGGTTTGTTTAGGTGGAGATATATATAAGACTCGCCGAAAACCGATACCCGGGGCTCAAGTTATGACCCGATGAACTTTTAATTAAAACTTTTGGTTATAAAATGGAACTTATGATATAAATAATGATTTTCATTATTATTAAATTACTTAGGATATAAAAAGTAATTATTTAATTTAAGACTTATGATATACATATTTATTATATCATTTATTAAATTACATTTTGATTAATGAAACTTTAATTAAACTTATGATTAATAATACTTTCATTATTAATGAAAAATACTTATGGTAAGTATTAAACATATGTTATGCGATTATTATAATAAGCCTTATAATAAGGATTAATTAATTATTTAATTATTATAAGGCTTAGTTATTAATTAATTATAATTTAATTATTAAATACTTATGATTTAATGATTATAATTAGAAACTTATGATATGATTGATAATTCATTATTAATTAATAATAGTTATGATGAGATTAAAATTTATTATTAATTAATAATACTTATATTATGATTAATATTTAATTAATTAATTAAATACTTATGTTATATTAATAATATCATTTAAACTTATGTTAACTTTATTAAATTCATTTAGAGTTATGATCAAGCTGTGGGACCAAGATAACGATGGTCGTCAAGTGTACTTCGATGGGTCGTTAAAAATTCTGTCCAGCTAAGTACATGAAACAATCTCCCTTGATGCCCTTACCCAAGGACATTTGCAAAAACTTCAGATGGTGGTTTTATGATGAGTTGTCGGAAGAAGCAGTAATTCTGACTGTAATTGAGAAAGATGAGGGAAGCATACAGTTCGACAATGTGAGGATTCTAGATCTTATGTGGCTGAGAAACTTATCGAGATTTGATGTGGAGACACTTCACCGCCATCACATTACCTTCAGAGATGATAAAAAGGAGGAAGCTATGAGATATCAATGTGTGATCGATGTCTTCCATGCCTACCTCAACAGAGAAAGTGATGCTCAAAGCTCGAACCGAGCTCTGGCCAACTGAATCCTGTCAGATATTGTGTTGCTAGTTTGTATTTTATTTTTGATGATGTATATATGTTAGAGAGAGAATCTGGATTTGTATTGATGTTAAACTAACGTTACTTTTGGACTTGTATGTATTTTACGAACGTTTACTTTATTGTAATCGATGTTCTAGGTCCTAGGGGGAGTTGTTGGTGCATTTTTTGTAAGTCCCTAGACATCTATCCTACGTATGTGATTAGTACTTCAGTTTATGGGCTACTATGATCGCTCGTTATTATCCTATCTGTGTTTATATGTGGTTACAGGTACTGCAGGAACGCGATAAGGATGTTTGACTTTTTTAGACTCAGTCAGACATACAAATGAAGCCTCACTCGTACGGCTGAAAAGCTCATACGTACGAGTGTGCTGAGCTGAGTCACAAACTTAATCTGTGTACACGTACACAAGTGAGTGATCACTCGTACGGATGAGATAGCCCACTTGTACAAGTGAGGGCTGACTTGCACGGTTGAGTCAACAGCAGGGGTATATAAGTGTTTATGTTCTTCATTTTAGGTTAGGCCTCTCATTACACACACATCGCTCAGATCTAGTAGCCTGTCCGATTCTCTCTCAACCCAAATCACTCAAGTGGTGAATAATAGCTGATAATGCTAAAAAAGAACATATATTTCATTGCATTATCCTTCAAGAAAGACAAGCTTTTAGTTGCAATTGTTCTATTTACAAGTGATATTCGTTTAAATAATAAAAGGTGAAGACGAAAGACAGATTCGACGATTTGAAGAAACAAACGACCAAAAAGCTAAAAAGTACAAAGTACAATCCAAGTGGTTCAAATTATTGCTGAGAAACGTCTAAAAGTTACAAGAGTAGGAGCCGAAAAACGCAAAGTACAAGATATTAAATCGTATGAAAGGACGTTCGAAAATTCGGAACCGGGACATGAACCAACTGTCAACGCGCGACGCAACGGAGCAAAAATTACAAGTCAACTATGCACATGAATATAATATAATATATATAATTATATAAAATTATATATATTATATTATTTTATTAAAAACTGTCGGCAAACAAGAAGACAAGTGATTGTGAGCTGGATCAGGAGGCCCTGCGATCGCATGGCCTGTGATATTATGCGAGGTGTATACGAAATAGTTATATTTTTATTGCGAAATACTATTAAATACAATAAAATTTTACACAAGTTATTTATTTATTTTTAGAATGAGATATAGCTAAACCTTGCTACAACACTTATAGGTAGTGTACCTAATCATAGAGTAGTGTAGTTTTTAGTAAGTCCGGTTCGTTCCACAGGGATACAACTAAATTTAACCATATATTTATTTTAAACTATATTTGTATAAATATATTTATATATATATATAAGTAGTATTATTATTATTATAAAAGGGGGTTTTTACCGTTTAATGACCGGTTTGTCAATTTTATGTCTTAAGTCGCAATTAAAACCTAATGTAAAATATTAAATATACAAATGACTTAATTTAAAGCGTAAAGTAAATAACGATAATAAAAGCGCTATAATTAAAATTTCAGTAATTTAAAGTACGATAATTAAAAGTGCAATAAATAAAACGACAGTAAATAAAAGTGCGATGAGATATAAAATAAAGGAGTTATGCTTATTTAAACTTCCGTAATCATGATGTTTGACGTGTTGATTTTAATTTATTACCATGGGTTAATTGTCCTTTGTCCTGGATTATTCGATATGTTCATCTGGTTTTTGTCCATAACAGTCCATCAGTCATAAATATAAAGTACGAGTGTCCTTGTTAAATTATCCTTATATCCGAAGTTAAATATTCCAACTATTTGGGGACTTAAACTGTAACAAGGTCTTAATACTTTGTTTAATAATTACACAAGGATATCGACTGCGTGTAACCCAAGGTTTTAGTACCTTGTTAACAATTACGCCAAGTGTCCTTGTACTTAATCCACCCTTGTTTTAATGAGTCCATTGACTATTAATCCATTCCCGTGTCCGATTAAATGAACGATTATTAGTATTTATAAATATCCCGCCCATCGTGTCCGATCGAGTATATGTGGTTATTTATAATTACCTCAAATTGTAAATCTCTGTATTATATTAACGAACTATCATTCAGTTAAACAAATATAAAGCCCATTAATATCCCATAGTCCAATTTCCACAAGTGTCGGTCTTTTGTCCAAACCCCAATTATGATCCAAAGCCCAATAACCCCGTCTTTAATATTTAGTCCAACATCATGATTACTTCGGATTAAATAAGCATAATAATAACTTAGCTACGAGACATTAATTTAAAAAGATTGAACATAACTTACAATGAGTATTAATAGCGTAGCGTTACACGGACAGAATTTCGACTTACAAACTTAAAACATTCGCCATTATAACCTTATTATTATTAACTTAAAATTAAAATTAAAATTATAAAATATAAATAAATATATTGAGAGAGTATGATGATAGATGGATATATGGTGTTATAAACTTGTCCGAAAAATGCTGAATTTATAGACCTAGCCAGGCTTTTGGGGCCATGCGATCGCATGGGCTTCCTTCGCATCTGCCATGCGATCACATGGTGACTTGGGACAGCTCACAATCTTTTGTTTTCTTGTTTGCCGACGGTTTTTATTTTAATATATAAATATAATATATATATAATTTATAGAATTATTTATATATTATATTATATTCTTGTGCATAGTTGACTTGTAATTTTAGGTCCGTTGCATCGCGCGTTGATAGTTGGTTCATGTCTCGATTCCGGATTTTCGAATGTCCTTGCGTACTATTTGATATCTTGTTCTTTGCGTTTTGCGGCTTGTAATCTTGTAATTTTTAGACGTTTCTCATCAATAAATTGAACCACTTGGATTGTACTTTGTACTCTTTAGCGTTTTGGTCGTTTGCGTCTTCATATCGTCGAATCTGTCTTTTGTATTCACCTTTTATTATTTAAACGAATATCACTTGTAAATAGAACAATTGCAACTAAAAGCTTGTCTTTCTTGAAAGATTATGCTATGAAATATATGTTCGTATTTAGCATTATCAAATATTCCCACACTTGAGCGTTGCTTGTCCTCAAGCAATATAGAACTTGAATATAACTTTACAAGAATCACTTCTTTATTCTTCACACTTTGTACATCAGTGATTTTGATACGGCGGTATGAACAATGATAGTAACGATGTGGTTTACAGTCCCACATGACTATAAAAATTTAGATCCTTTAGGAAATTGAATCCTTATGAAAACGTTTGATCTTTTGAAAATTCAATCTAGTTTTTACCCTAGATAAGTTTTCCGGAATAACCCTTCACCGGTGTTTGCAAAATGTTTTTGTGGGTTTCAGATTTGAAAATTTTAGCTCAAAACTTATGGTTTTGTGTCACCCACTTGCTAACCTTATATTAGGAAAGCAACACATCCAGTTTACTTGTTCCGTATATTACCTTTCGATAAACTACCGTCCGGTTGTAAAGGAAAGCGTTGAACAAGCAACTGTTAAGGCAATGTCCCGTGACATGCAGATAATTTTGGTCGAAAGCGTGTCGGATGCAATTACTATACTTTGTAGGAGCAATAGTAAAGATCACCCTATAGTTTTTCGGTCTGGCACAAGGTCCTGTCTTTGACCATGCTATGCAACCACCGTTCTTACGGTTGACACCCGATTTGGTTCAGGTGACCTAATGAATTCCAGGTGAATTCCTAGAATTTTACGTTCAATGGTAATGAACGCATTGAAAATGGGTTTTCAGAAAACAAATCGGTTTGTAATTTGATCAAAATATTTTCTCGTTCAAGCTCGAGTTTAGATATCATCGAATTCCATGAATTTGTAATTCTCAATCTTTAAGGTCAATCTCAAGGATTGAGTAATATCAGTCTTAAAAGCTGATTTTTGATCTTTAAGGAGATTATCCTTTCTGGGGATCTGATTCATTAGTCTTACAAGCTAATTTGCATGGTGCCCCCCATTGTACGAGACAGATCCTCTCATGGTTAGGATAAGTCTGACCACTTGGCGACCCTGTTTGATGCTGAGGTCCGTAGATTTCCAGCTGATTTTTGAGAAAACTTTTCAAGGTTTTTCATAAACTCTACAACTGGTCTAGATGACAACTTCCTGACCTGAATCAAGAAGCACGTGTCTTTTTCTCGGAAGACTGTACTTCCTTATAAATTCTATTTATATTACAATAAACTGGGTAAAACTGATTAATATTGTCTAAAACAAAAGTATTTTCAATTATTTGTACAAAAATATGTAATATATGTTCTAAATAACTTGGTAAATTTTTCCCACACTTGGCTTTTATTTTTCTTTCTTTGCCTTTTTATTCTCCTCTATTCTATTTTAAATGAATTCAAGCATTTTGAGTTGTTTATCAATTTATGTCCTTTCCGAGGTAACAATAATTTCGGTGTTAACACCTAGTTTTATCGTTCATAAATATGTATAAACATGATTTTGAGTTCATTTTTTTAAAATTTTTACTAGAAGTGGGTAGTCAGTATATAAGACTAGGGCTGTTCTTTATTATCAGAGAGCACTAGATTCTAATACAACTACTGCGTTACTAGTAAAGTTTAACGGTGGCTATTAAACCAAGTGTATAAGTTAAAATTTTAAAAACCGAAAGAATTTAATCCCTTCCTACACTTAAGATCTTGCAATGCCCTCATTCGCAAGAAATCAGTAACAATTTAAATTATTGAGGGTGATTAGCGTAGAAAAATGATTAAATTTTACCAAAGTTTCCAAACATATTGTTGTTTGTTTGAATGATAAATGGTGCACATCATTTGTTCATTCCTGCATTTGTTATTTCACATTTATTTTGCATCTTGTTGTCAAAATTAGTTGCTTTTGCTGAACTTAATGCCAGTCTTTGAAAATGGCTGTTTTACCCTGTTGTGTACATGAGATAAAATACATATAATACAAATATAAACATGCATGGTAATTTGAAATGGGACTTAATATCCCACTTTCAAATTACAAAAATGAAATATTAGTATACAATAATAAAAATATTAAACATTACATAAAAGTATCAAAATGTTAAGTGTTTAACATAAATAGATAAAAATAATAAAAGATAAGAAATCACTAATGGAACATTATTGATTTGGATAGGGGTTCCAGTTCATATCATCGCTCGGGTTCCATGGTTGATGATAGGTGTTTTGGTAGGCTTGGTTTGGGTCATACATGTCAAAGGGTGGTCGCATGTCGGGCTGATGCGATGGATAGTCAGCAGGTCGAGTCAGGATGTAGTTATTTGGTACCTGATATGATAGCTGGCTCATGATTTGGTGCTGATGAACTTGCCAGCTATCGTGATGGCATCGCCTGGAAGTCTCATACTCATTCGCGGCTTGCCACTGCTCATACCGATGATGCCTATCCTGGTTATTCATTTCTACTTCATCTATATGCTGGAAGACATCAGTATAACTATCTCTAATGACATCCCTAATGTCATCTGCTTCCTCCATCTCCTCATCCAAACCTCTCTCTACCTGTGAATGGGTGCCATGATATGGTATTGGCATATTGTGCCTCCGTTTTAGTACCTTGGCACCTTGATAAACCTGCAAGCCTATGCTCTCAGCTTGTTCCTCAATCTCCACCATCGGATCCCCATGTTCTTTATCTACACCTAAGTACTCTCCAATGAGAGTAACAAAAATACCACCCCCTATAATACTTCCTGCTTGCATACCCTCAACCACTTTAGATAAATAGTGGCCTACGCAATAAGGAATGTTAACAAAGCTCCTCGGGTCTCGAATACACTTAAGGTAAAATAAATCGTTTAGGGTCATTTTTTCTTTGTTTCTACCCCGTTGTTTAATCGAGTTCGCTAAGAATCTATGTATTATCCTGAGCTCTGCTCTATCAATATCTAAGTAGGTGTATCTTCCACCCCGCGTAAATTCCTTAAATTTTGACATACGCCTCCATATGGCGTTAGCGTCAAAATTCCTATCTACTCTTTCACCTTCAGTAATTAAACTATTACAATCAGGTGTAATAATCTCAGCGGGGGTGTAGATTAATAGAGCTCTAGCCATGTCCAACATGGACATTCTATACATTGTACCTCCTAAAAGAAATCTAATAAAACTTTTATCTCCTATCATAGTAACTTCATTATTTAACTCTATAGTGCTAAGTAATTCAACACACCATTCTCTATATATAGTTCTACGCGTAGTAAATAAGCGGATCCAATGGTTAAATGTAGAGCTACCATACCTCTGGACTAGTAAATCCCTAACCGGTTCGGCTAGGTGAACCACTTCCAAAGGCTCCCAATCGATTACCCGAGGCATTTCAATATTTTTGCGGTAAAGAATGTGCATGTTCTTTTGAAATTTTGGGTATTCTGTCCAACAACGATCGAATCTTAGGTTGGGATATAACTGTTGGTCATCGATAAGTAGGTGCACAATCCTTGGGTGAGGCTGAAACTAACGATAATGAGCGTAAAACAGTAGTTCCGGCTCATAATATAGCATGTGTTGATCATTATGTTGTTGTTCAGGTTGTGGTTCCGGTAGTTGTTCTTGATCAGGTTCTTGTTCAGGTTATTGTTCATGATGTCTAGACGATGATGCACCGTCTGTATCTGTATTTCTCTGCAAAACACATTAAACACAAAATTTGTGCATCCAAATATGTATTAGTGTTAGCAAAATAACAAATTAAAACAATTACAATAACATGTTTAATCCATATTAAACTTATACTCATTTTCATATTTTTATCAATTTTACAATTTTTCAAATAAGCATATATGAAAAGGTATACAAAGTTCATAAGCATTCAACTCAAATAACATGTTAAAATAACCATTAATAGCAATTAAACAAGTTTTAAATGGCATTTATATCAAAATAATCAAGTTCATGAATTTTAGACTTAAAAAGTCCACTTTGATGCTCAAAAATCATGTTTAGGATCAAAGTTTGGATCATTTAGCAACCTAAACATGTTACACTACTTAATTTAGCAATAATTCATAACAAAAATCGGCCATAACATGTTTATATCAAAAAGCACCAAATTGCTCAAGAACACAAACCCTAGATTTCTAAAAATTTTGAAGCTTAAGGCTTCAAATCATGTTAAATAGCATCAATCTAAGTTATACAAGCATAATATACTAACAAGTTAACTCTAATTAAGCTAGAAATCATCAAAATTAAATTAGGTAAAATAGTTGTAATTATCACTAAAACTGATAAATTAAAGAGTTTAGGGGTGAAATTTCTACCTTTCTGCTTCCCCATCTAAGAAAAGACATGATTAGAGTGGATTATAGTAAGAAATTTGGTTGATTTTGGTTGAAAAATAATGATTTTAGGTGATGTTTGGGAGTGTTTTCGTGTATATGTGTGTGTGTGTTTTGTGTGGACAGAGAAGCAGGTCGACTGCTTTTGATGCTATCCAGTTTTTTTCTGCCATGCGACCGCATGGCTTACTAGGCAAAACTCCATGCGATCGCATGGGGTGTAATGTTTTTTTTTTAATAAAACCTTTTACTTATAAAACAAATAATTAATTAATTTTAAAAATTTGTTTTCCTTGGTATTTAGGACGAGGTCGTTTCGGTGAGTTTACCTAGTCTGTCCCTCGACAAAATTTTAAAATTTGTCATTTTAAAGTGATTATTTTAAAAGCAAAGATTTTTGTTTTTTTTTTTATGTTTTTGGCATACTTTAAATCAATGAGATTAAAAATAATGATAATAAAATTTCTCGTCCCGCCCTCGGGTAAAGCAATTTCGGTTCAACGACCTAGTTTTCAACTCACGACGAATTTTAAATATCAAATTTTTAACTTAATGAAATAAAGTACATTTTTGTTTTTAAATTCACACCAAACTTAAATTTTAAAATCCATATTAAAATTTCATGTAAATATTAATAAATATTAATAATATTTATATACATTAATTTTACAAACTTATATTGAAAATATTAATTTTTAAAATATTTAAAAACTTAAATATATTGGTTTTAAAAATTTACAATAATCATTTAATATTAATTTAAAAATAAGGTAAAAATTAAAATTAAAAATCTTTTTGGTCTTTAATCCCACTTTAATCAATCAAATATTATCAAAAATATACGCCCCTCTTTTGGGTAAAGTAATTTCGGCTATTTTACCTAGTTTTACTCCTGAAGAATTTCTAAAATATTTTGAATTGATTGATTAAAGATATTTATACCTTATGAATAAATGGTAAATTTCGCAGTGATGTAATAAAATTTTGTATGATATCAATAATTTCGGTTTCGCATACCTAATTTTATTGAATATCAATTTAATACTTTATAGTGAACGATTCAGCGTTTATTATCAAAAGGTTAAAAGCAATAAATAAAAACAAATAAAAACTGTACATACTTCATTTCATTTAGAGGAGAATTTGATTATTCCTTTAGAGGAACTACGTATCAACGACAAACTTCATTTCATTGAGGAACCTGTTGAAATTTTGGGCCGTGAGGTTAAACAGCTGAAGCAAAGCCGAATTCCTATCATTAAAGTTAGGTGGAACCCGAGAAGAGGACCAGAGTTCACGTGGGAGTTTTTGTCTGTCATCCAAGCTTATTCAAAGGTGAGTCTACAGTCCTGCTTTTTACATGTTTTCGGGGATGAGAATACACGCTGTTATATTTACTTTATCAAATGCTTTTGTATTGACACGAGTACTATATATGTGTACTGAGTTTGTTCACAAAGCCTCTAGCTTGAATACTTTTAATACCATCGGTGTAAGCACGATTTAGATGGACGGATCCGTTAGGTTGACAACCTCACCCGCTATAAAAACTGTGGTGCATTTATTTTGAACATTAAATACGCTCGAACAAGTGTATAACATTTTAGGAGGTAAAGGCGGGTATAGTGGCTTCTATACTCGGGTCATTGCTAGTATTCAGGTGCTCAGATTATGCAAACGTTAAAATCTCGTGGTCAAGGAAACTAAACTATTTTTCTGATAACTGTTTTTCAGATACGGTTACATTACTTTAAACCTGTAGATTCACCAATATTATTGTTGACCTGTTTTTGCGTGTTTTTATTCTCAGGTACTTAAGAGGTAGGCTTCCGCTGTGTTTGCTGCATGTCTGGCCGTGGAGTCAGCATTTGTTTTATTGAACATTATTTACTTTCGCATTTAAAACTTTTAATACTGTTTAAATACTGTTGGCTTGTGGTTACGATCACAACAGTGTTTCTATTTTGGGATTATTGACTTATGTTTTTGAAAGTCAACTTTTAATAAAATTAAATGTGATTGCTTTAAACGTCTCATATAGAGGGTGTAACTGTTAACTGTGGGACCTGGATTAACGCGCCGTCAGATGGAAATTTGGCGGAGTGTTATCGTTGGTATCAGAGCTAACGGTTCGTAGGGAAACTAGGACTTGCATTAGAGTGTCTGATATGGTCATTAGGACACCTTGATGAGTCTAGACTACGACCGGGACTTAGTCATTACATGAGTACTTTGTGACTAACGTTATTTACTTGGCTAATCTATTCGTTTGTGTTTTTTCATTGTGAGCTAGATGTCACAGGATTCAGGAAATAGTAGCAACGACTCGAGTGTGGCTGAGGTGAATGCACCTGCTCCTACCCCAGCACCCGCACCTGCTCCGCATCAGATACCCAATTGTCCCGTGAACCTTTATGCATTGGATTTGATTCATACTAACCGCAACAGGGATGTAGTTGATCGTGTTAACGCTTTGAGTGATATTGCTAGGACATACCCGCACCCCGATGATCTTGATAGGTTGGACGAAAGGGTCACATGTATAAATACTTATACGTATGAGGCCAAAGCGAGGTTCGTTGAGATGACGAGATTGATAGCAGCCTTGACTGCCAGGGTTGCTGCGTTGAAGGCGGAACGTAATAGGCCGAGGAATGATGGACCTGCCTCCTATACCCGAAAGAAGAGGAAGTGAAGGGTCATTGACCATGAACTTCTTTTCCACCCACCATTCTTTCTTTAATTGGTTATATAAGACTTACCGGGTGTTATAAACCGGGCTACTAGTACATTATGTTTATTGTTTGGGTTACTACTCTTGAATACTGGTTTATCACTTAGGGATTTCATTTATAATAATGGTGGTTTATGCTATTAATAACTATTATCTTTTATTGCATGCGGTATTATTCTATATTTAGTAACTTTGTATGACCATAATACTTGTGTTATGTTATACTACTACTATTGCCACTAATGTTACTACTTAGTGCTACTACCACTACTATCACTAGTGTCACTACTAACACTACTATCACTACTAATACTACTTACGCTACTTCTCACTACTAGCGAATCTTTTCGTACTATTATTTACTAGTCTTCAACACTCATTGCTAGTATATTTTCATATATAGCATTGTTTTGACACTGACCTAGTGTTTTTCTGTGTTGAAGATGCCTCCGAAGGAATCAACCGCCGCTCAAATCAGGAGAATGGTCGCCGAAGGTATCGCGGCTGAAAGAGCTGAACTACTGAGAGAATTCAACAACGCTCGAAACAGTAATGATCGTAGTGGTTTGAGCAACACCAATGGGAACAGCACTCAAGGCCGTAATGGATGTTCTTACAAAACATTCACTAGTTGCAACTCACATTCTTTCAACGGAACTGAGGGACCAGTTGGTCTCACTGGATTGTTTGAGAAGCTTGAGTCGGTTTTTCGCATTAGTGAGTGTAATGATAATGACCGGGTAGGTTTTGCTACGGGCACACTATCGGACAGTGCGCTCACCTGGTGGAACAACTATGCTCAGTCCCTGGGTCAAGATCAATCTTATGACCTACCTTGGGACACTCTGAAGTAAAGAATGATATAGGAGTATTGTTCAAGAAACGAGATTAAGAAAATGGAATGCGAGTTCCGAGAGTTGAAGTTAGTAGGCAACGATCTCACCGCCTATAACAAGAGGTTCTTTGAGCTGGCATTAATGTGTCCTGAAATGGTTACTCCTGAAAGGCGTAAGGTGGAGCTGTACATCGAAGGTCTAAGTGAGAATATTCAAGGCTGGGTCACTACTTCCAAACCTGCAAACGTGCAAGAAGCTATTGACATGACTAGTTTGCTATTCGATCAGATTGCCCAGAGAGGGAAGGGTACTACTGTGAATGAGAATAAGTCAAACGATGGTAAGAGGAAATGGAACGGTGGTCAGGACAAGAATTTTAATCAACAGCCGTTCAAGAAGCAAGATTCTTACCGCAACGACACTGGGATCACAGGAACTAACTCTGGGTATAAGGGCAAAAAGCCACAATGTCAGAAGTGTGGCAAGCATCATACTGGAAACTGTTATGTTCTAAATTGTGACCGTTGTAAGAAGTTTGGTCATTTGTCGAAGGATTTCAAGGTTAATATCAACGGCAACCACAACAACACTGCAAACAATGCGAGCAATACTAATAATGGTAAGAACTGTTATGGTTGTGGACAGCCGGGTCATTTCAAGAAGGACTGTCCTAAGGACAACAATGGGAATGCTCGAGGCAGGGCGTTCAACATCAATTCCGCGGAAGCTCGTGATGATCCGAATCTAGTCACGGGTACGTTTTCACTCGATGATCAACCTGTTTATGTTTTGTTTGATACTGGCGCTGATAGAAGTTTTATATCTAAGGATATTTGTCACAATGTTAAGAAATCTGTTTCTTCCTTAGATAATGTGTATTCCATAGAACTAGGGAATGGTAACTTGATGAGTGCCGATGAGATTTATCATGGTTGTACTTTGATGTTAGAAAGTAAGCCTTTTAGCATTGATGTGATACCTATTAAACTGGGAAGTTTTGACCTTGTGGTTAGAATGGACTGGTTAGCTGATAATAAAGCCGAGGTGGTCTGTGACCTAAAGGCTATTCGTATTCCTATTGCTGACGGTGAACCTATGATGATTTATGGTTAGAAGAATGGATCGCAATTACATCTCATTAACTGCTTGAAAGTCTAGAAGTATGTGAGAAAGGGATGTATCGCGTTTATGGCTCACGTAAGCCAGATTGTACCTGAAGAAAGGAGACCCGAAGACGTTCCTGTAGTTAAGGAATTTCTTGAAGTTTTTCTAGAGGAATTACCTGGTCTCCCACCTCATCGAGAAGTTGAGTTTCAGATAGACTTAGTGCCAGGAGCGGCACCGGTGGCTCGCGCACCGTACGGACTTGCACCCCCAGAACTTCAAGAATTGTCTAGTCAATTGCAAGAGTTGTTAGACAAGGGATTTATTCGACCGAGTTCTTCACCTTGGGGAGCTTCAGTCTTGTTTGTTAAAAAGAAAGATGGGTCGATAAGATTGTTTATCGATTACAGAGAATTGAACAAGTTGACAATCAAGAATCGATATCCGCTACTGAGGATTGATGACTTATTTGATCAGCTACAAGGATCTAGTTGTTATTCAAAGATTGATTTGAGAACCGGGTATCACTAATTGAGAGTCAAAGAAGCTGATGTCCCAAAGACAGCATTTAGAACATGTTATGGACATTATGAGTTTACAGTGATGCCATTTGGTTTGACGAACGCACCAGCAGTGTTCATGGACCTCATGAACCGTGTGTGTAAGCCATACCTAGATAAATTCGTTATTGTGTTTATTGATGATATATTGGTGTACTCCAAGAACAAAGAAGAGCACGAATAACATCTACGTTCGATTTTGACTATGCTTAGAGATGAGCAGTTGTATGAAAAGTTCTCTAAGTGTGACTTTTGGTTACCAGAAGTACAATTTCTTGGCCATGTTGTAGGGGCCAATGGAATTCAAGTTGATCCAGCAAAGATTGAGTCGGTTAAGAATTGGGAAACTATAAAGACGCCAACTCAGGTTAGTCAATTTTTGGGTCTAGCTGGTTACTACCGGAGATTCATTGAAGGATTCTCTAAGATCGCCCGACCATTGACCACGTTGACTCATAAGGGCAAGAAGTATGAGTGGTCAGAATCGCAAGAGTCCACATTTCAGTTGTTGAAAGAGAAGTTAATAACTGCACCAGTATTGTCTCTACCCGAGGGAAGTGAAGATTTTGTTGTTTATTGTGATGCCTCATGTCAAGGAATGGGTTGCGTGATTATGCAACGAAATAAAGTTATTGCTTATGGATCGCGACAGTTAAAGATTCACGAGCAGAACAACACTACGCACGACCTTGAGCTAGGAGCTGTGGTCTTTGCACTTAAAATGTGGAGGCACTACCTGTATGGAACCAAATTTACTATCTTCACTGACCATAAGAGTTTACAGCACATATTCAATCAGAAACAACTCAACATGCGACAACGACGTTGGATGGAACTACTTAATGATTATAACTGCAAACTTCAATACCATCCGGGCAAGGCGAATGTTGTGGCGGATGCTTTAAGCAGAAAAGAGCGAGAGAGACCTCTTAGGGTTAAATCTCTTAACATAGTTATCCGTACGAATCTCACATCACAAATCCGCGAAGCACAACAAGAAGCAGTGAAACAATAAAATGTCGACGTTGAATTTCTCAGAGGAATGGATAAGAAATTTGACATCAAGGATGATGGAACACGGTAAGTGCTTAAATTGTGTTAAAGTCAAGGCTGAGCATCAGAAGCCATCAGGATTATTAACTCAACCAGAGATTCTCCAGTGGAAGTGGGAAGGTATTACCATGGACTTCATCACGAAACTGCCGAGAACGGCGGGAGGTCACGATACTATTTGGGTTAACGTGGATAATCTCATTAATTCTGCACACTTTTTACAGATAAGAGAAACCAATAAAATGGAGAAGTTGGCTCAGATCTACATTAAGGAAGTCGTCTCTAGACATGGAGTGCCTATATCCATTATATCCGATCGCGACAGCAGATTAACTTCCAGATTTTAGCAGTCATTACAGAAAGCAATGGGGACTCGTTTAGATATGAGTACAGCATATCACCCCCAGACAGATGGCCAGAGCGAACGAACTATTCAAACTTTTGAGGATATGTTGAGGGCATGTGTCATTAATTTCGGTAACGGATGGGATAAGTACTTACCACTAGCTGAGTTCTCGTACAATAACAGCTACCATGCGAGCATTAAGGCTGCACCTTTCGAAGCACTGTACGGAAGGAAGTGTAGGTCTCCCGTTTGTTGGAGCGAATTGGGAGATAGTCTGTTGACAGGCCCTGAGATTATTTAGGAGACAACTGAGAAAGTTCTACAAATTCAGGAACGATTGAGAACGGCTCGAAGTCGTCAAAAGAGTTATGTCGATGTTAGATGGAAGGACAGAGAATTCCAAGTTGGTGACAAAGTTATGCTTAAAGTATCACCTTGGAAGGGTGTTGTACGATTCGGGAAACGAGGTAAACTGAGTCCTAGATATGTTGGACCATTTGCGATAACTGAAAGAGTTGGACCGGTAGCTTATAGATTGGAACTGTCACAAGCTCTCAGCAGTATACACAACGTTTTTCATGTATCCAATCTAAAGAAGTGCCTGGCAGAGGAGAATTTGATTATTCCTTTAGAGGAACTACGTATCGACGACAAACTTCATTTCATTGAGGAACCTGTCGAAATTTTGGGCCGTGAGGTCAAACAGCTGAAGCAAAGCCGAATTCCTATCGTTAAAGTTTGGTGGAACGCGAGAAGAGGACCAGAGTTCATGTGGGAGCGTGAAGACCAAATGAGGCTGAAATACCCGCAACTGTTTCCTGAGGAAACTACTTCAGAGGACAATCACTAAAATTTCGGGACGAAATTTTTAATAATAGGTGGGTAATGTAACAACCCTGCTTTTTCCGTTACTTCCGTTAACCTTCCGTTAGTTTATTTAACGGCGATTATTTAACTTTTGTGCATTTACGTGTAATAAATGCATACTTGATCTTTGGAGGGTTATAATAATTAATATGGGTTGACATTAATTCAAATAAATATTTCGGATAATGAAATACGATAAAAACGATACGATTTTGATAACTGCTTTTTGAGCAACGAAACGCTCGGGTTTATTTTAATAATTAATTTTATTAATTATTAACTTTTAAAAATATTTAATTTATTGGGTTTTTAATAAATTAAATGATTGGTTGCGTTTAACGATCGGTTTAGCGTTCTGGGCCTTCGGTATGACTAAACGACACTTAAAACGGACCACGATTACACGGAATTGCAAAACACGAGCCCGGGAGTACCCCATGGGGCCCATTCGGCTGACCACCCCCTCCCCACCCTTTTATGTTGAATTTTGACAACTTGAGGGGCTTATGTGCTAATTGTTTAAACTAGGGTTAGTATAAATAGAAGTATTAACCTAAAATTAGATAAAACCCTCACAAATAAACTGCACCAGTCGATCCCTCTCCTCTCCCTCCTGGCCGTCGACCATCACCCACACACTCACATTCAATTTTCAATTTTTGATCAAACCTCAAGAACAAACGTTGCAATTCTCGATCTCCTCTACACGTTGGTATAATTCTTTTAGCGATCTAAGGTATATTTACAAGAACCCTAATTTGTAAAATCTGATTTTTAATGGAGTTTTATAGTTATGTTGTCAATTGCTCAAGTCTATACGCGTACGTGTTAATTGTAATCGTTATATTGATTGTTTGATGCGTTAGGGTTTAAAAACGAATTTTGTTTTTGCATGATCAGAAAAATTAAGTTTTTCAAATGTTAATTATTATGTTATATTCAGATTCCTTACGAAAAACTATTGAGTTTAGGCTTTGGATTCGCTTGATTTCGTTTCCGTATGATTAAGTTATGTCAATTTGAATTATCGTTGTGTTTTTGTTGCTTGATCAGAAATCTGGTATTGATAGACAATGAATTGGCATGTGAGACTTATACCACTGGAAATATAATTTAAAAACACTCAATTTAGACTAGGATATCATTTCGTTTGCTTATGTATAGCCCGAGATATGCTTGAATTAGTGTAAAAGTAGTTTTATACAGCACTTGCATGAAAATAACCTTGTATGATAAAATGTGTTAACTTCTGTGATTAAATCTTTGAATATTTGAAATGTAGACAAAAATCACTTCATCTTTCATGTAGATCATAGGCTAATTGTAGCTAGATCTTCGGATAATCGCGTGCGAATGTGACTAACTAAATGGGAATCGAATTTGTAACTTGCTCACTATTTTGTACTCTGTGGATTGTGTTTATTGCATGAGCATGTATGCTTCTGTAAAATGAAACTTAAAATGATATGTGACTTATTGTTAGTTTATGTCAATCTTTTAAACCTTATGCATTGGGCACAATACAGCCATACTTTATGTAAATTCTGATTTGAGCTGAAAACTGAATATTCAACTTGCATGAATAAACTGTACAAATTGGCTAAAAAAACGTTGCTAGATTTTTGATATGTGTTACTATGACTTGTCTTTGAACTATGGACACTGGTATTGTATCAATTGCATGTTCCTAACTCCGGTTATAGTCAAAACGAAATCAGTGCGCGGTCAGAAACTGACTGGACAAACCCCAAATGTACCCCTTCTGATTCCTGACTTTTAATTATTGTATGAGACCCTGTTTGGTATTTTTGGAATTGATTTGAAGTATATTTATGATCTGGAGTTTGCCATATTTACGTGAATTTTGTATTATGAGATATTGTGCTAAGTATGCTACGTGTTCATGAACTTTGTGCACAACGATAAACTGAAATTGTTAAAATGATTATTCATGACCTGAAACGTATTGTTTGACTTAGGTTGTTCATGTTGACCAAAATTTGGCATGAACCTACTGATGTTGACTTTATTTGACCACATTGACCAAGTTTGACTTTCGGTTTGACTTCGGTTGACTTTGTTTGACTTGCATGATATAGTTGACTTTTACTTTGAAACGCGTCGAGTCGAACAATAAGACAACGTATACTATGAAACCACTCTTATTTAAGATACATATATTGACCAACCTAAATACGTATACTTAGGTTGCATTATTCAGCTGTAAACCGTACGAGTTTTTGTCTGTCATCCAAGCTTATTCAAAGGTGAGTCTACAGTCTCGCTTTTTACATGTTTTTAGGGATGAGAATACACGCTGTTATATTTACTTTATCAAATGCTTTTGTATTGACACGAGTACTATATATGTGTACTGAGTTTGTTCACAAAGCCTCTAGCTTGAATACTTTTAATACCATCGGTGTAAGTACGATTTAGATGGACGGATCCGTTAGGTTGACAACCTCACCCGCTATAAAAACTGTGGTGCATTTATTTTGAAC
The DNA here is from genome assembly GCF_046630445.1 of Rutidosis leptorrhynchoides. NCBI lineage: Eukaryota > Viridiplantae > Streptophyta > Magnoliopsida > Asterales > Asteraceae > Rutidosis > Rutidosis leptorrhynchoides. Next base: position 148,505,114 of record NC_092334.1, on the reverse strand, counting down.
ATTAAATACGCTCGAATAAGTGTATAACATTTTAGGTGGTAAAGGCGGGTATAGTAGCTTCTATACTCGGGTCATTGCTAGTATTCAGGTGCTCAGATTATGCAAACGTTAAAATCTCGTGGTCAAGGAAACTAAACTATTTTTATGATAACTGTTTTTCAGATACTGTTACATTACTTTAAACATGTAGATTCACCAACATTATTGTTGACCTGTTTTTTCATGTTTTTATTCTCAGGTCCTTAAGAGGTAGGCTTTCGCTGTGTTTGCTGCATGTCTGGCCGTGGAGTCAGCATTTGTTTTATTGAACATTATTTACTTTCGCATTTAAAACTTTTAATACTGTTTAAATACTATTGGCTTGTGGTTATGATCACAACAGTGTTTCTATTTTGGGATTATTGACTTATGTTTTTGAAAGTCAACTTTTAATAAAATTAAATGTGATTGCTTTAAACGTCTCATATAGAGGGCATAATTATTAACTGTGGGACCTGGATTAACGCGCCGTCAGATGGAAATTTGGCGGGGTGTTATACTTACCTATGAGATAGAATTCTCAGAGACCTGCTTTAGCCGACTCATAGGAGAGTCGTCTGATTTGGTTTTCCATAGCTACATAAGCGTAACTTCAATTTTTCTATAACTTTTCTTCTAAAGATATGAACGGTCCTTCTCTGCATAGAGTAACAAATTCGGTATTTGAATATGTTTGATTGTTCGAACATTTACCTTCATGTGACCATTTTCCGCATTTATGACATCTTTCAAGGTGTCGTGCTCTTCTTTTTGTTGCGGATTTTGATTTTCCTTTACCAAAATGTGTCTTATGATGATCTTTCCTGAGTTCTTTTCTCACTTCGTCCATTTTTCCTCTTATGAATGATACCAGTTCACTCGGGAAGGTGTTATTATTACGTTTAGTAATCATAGCGTGTAGTAGTAGACCATGGTTCAAATCAAAGGACTCGTAAAACCTAAAAGAAATAAAAATCCAGAATGGAGGGAGAAGACTAGTTCTTTAGGGTCTGCTAGGGAAAGACCATGCTGATTCCATTTTTGAAAACTACACGAAAACAGAATATCTAACTCTAACAGAAATTCATATTTCCCTTAAAAGATTCGAATCTTCCCACACTTAGTTAGCTGTGGCATCGAAATTGTGACTAACTTCATCTTCAACTTCCATTGGATTATCTATGTAATGTTTAACTCTGTGACCATTAACCTTAAATTCAATCCCATTTGAATTTATTAACTCTACTGTTCCGTATGGGAACACTCTTTTGACTATGAATGGTCCAGACCATCTTGATTTCAATTTTTCAGAAAATAGCTTGAATCGTGAATTGAAAAGAAGAACTCTGTCTCCTTCTTTAAACTCTTTTGAACTTCTGATTCTTTTATCATGCCATTTCTTCGTTTTCTCCTTATAGATTAACGAATTTTCATATGCTTCATATCTTAATTCTTCTAATTCATTTAATTGACTTAACTGTAGACGTCCGGCTTCATGTAAATCAAGATTACACGTCTTCAAAGCCCAAAATGCTTTGTGCTCAATTTCTACTAGAAGGTGACATGCTTTTCCATAAAAGAGTTTAAAAGGTGTGGTGCCAATTGGAGTTTTGTAGGCTGCTCTAAAAGCCCTGAGTGCATCCTCCAATTTCATGGACCATTCCTTCGGATTTGATCCTATGGTTTTCTGTAGAATACGTTTTAAATCTCGGTTGGTATTTTCAACTTGTCCACTTGTTTGTGGATGATAAGCGGTTGAGATTTTATGAGTTACTCCATATCTTTTGAGAACTTTCTCAAGTTGATTATTCCAAAAATGAGTACCCCGATCACTTATTAAAGCTTTCGGTGTTCCGAACCTAGCAAAAAGACGTTTTAAGAAGTTGACTACAACTCGTGCATCGTTAGTTGGGAGAGCTTGTGCTTTCGCCCATTTAGATACATAATCAATGGCAACTAGAATATAGAGATTATTATGAGATTTTGGAAATGGACCCATAAAGTCAATACCCCAAACGTCAAATACTTCACATACTTGAATGATATTTTGTGGCGTTTCATCACATTGACTTATTTTTCCGACCCTTTAACAAGCATCACAGAATTTACAAAGAAGGTGTGCGTCTTTAAAAATTGTAGGCCAATAGAATCCAGCGTTGTAGACTTTTCTTGCTGTGATTTGAGGCCCATAATGCCCTCCTGTTGGTCGTTTGTGACAATGGTTTAAGATTTGACTAGCTTCATCTCCGAATACGTATCGGCATATTATTCCATCGGGACAACTTTTAAACAAATGTGGATCTTCCCAAAAATAGTGTTTTATATCACTAAAGAATTTCTTTCGTTTTTGGTACGACAACTCTTTTTCAAGAAATCCACATACTAAGTAGTTTGCATAGTCTGCAAACCATGGTATTTCATTATAATCGATCTTCAAAAGATATTCATCAGGAAAGTTGTCTTGTATAGCCGATTCATTTAGAACTTCTAATTCAGGATTTTCAAGACGAGAAAGATGATCAGCTGCGAGATTTTCTGCTCCCTTTTTGTCTCGGATCTCAATTTCGAACTCTTGTAAGAGTAAGATCCAACGGATTAATCGTGGTTTGGCATCTTGTTTCGAAAATAGGTATCTAAGAGCAGAATGGTCGGTATAGACCATCGTTTTAGCTAGAACAAGATATGAACAAAATTTGTCAAAAGCAAAGACAATAGCAAGGAGTTCTTTTTCAGTAGTTGTGTAATTCGTTTGTGCTCCTTGTAACGTCTTACTAGCGTAATAGATAGGTTGAAATTGTTTTTCAATCCTTTGTCCTAAAACGGCTCCCATTGCAAAATCACTTGCATCGCACATGAGTTCAAATGGTAGATTCCTATTTGGAGTTATCATGATCGGCGCATTAGTGAATTTTTCTTTAAGAATATTAAAAGATTTGATGCATTCATTCGAAAAGATGAATGGAGCATCTTTTTCTAAGAGTTTATACATAGGAGTGGTAATTTTAGAAAAATCTTTTAAGAAACGTCGGTAAAAACCGGCATGCCCTAAAAACTCCTAACTCCTCTAACATTGGTGGGATGTGGAAGTTTAGCAATTACATCTACTTTAGCTCTATCCACTTCAATTCCTTCCTTTGAAATTTTATGACCAAGAACGATGCCTTCTCTAACCATGAAATGGCATTTCTCCTAATTAAGTACTAGATTTGATTGTTCGCATCGAATAAGCATTCGTTCAAGATTAACTAGACATGTTTCAAAAGTATCACCGAAGACTGAAAAGTCATCCATGAAAACTTCCATGCATTCTTCTATCATGTCGTGAAAAATCGCTATCATGCACCTTGAAAAGGTGGCAGAGGCGTTACAAAGTCCAAATGGCATGCGTTTGTAAGCAAAAGTACCATAAGATCACGTGAACGTGGTTTTTTCTTGGTCCTCGGGTGCAATTGGAATTTGAAAGTATCCGGAGAAACCATCAAGAAAACAATAGTAACTGTTTCCGGCTAACCTTTCCAACATTTGATCAATGAAAGGTAAGGGAAGGTGATCTTTTCTGGTGGCGTCATTTAATTTTCTATAATCAATACAAACACACCATCCTGTTATAGTCCTAGTAGGAATAAGCTCATTTTTTTCATTTGTGATGACATTCATACCACCCTTCTTAGGTACACATTGAACTGGGCTTACCCATGGACTATCAGAGATTGGATAAATTAAACCTGCATCTAGCAATAGCTGGTTTAATGTCATGAATCTTCCATGCAATAGCTGATTTATGAGCTTTTAGCACAGAAATGAGTTGAGATTTTTCATTTTTCGTAAGAGAAGACGATATTATTACAGGCAATTCAGATTCACCATGTAAATAAGCGTATTCCAAATGGTTTGGAAGTGGCTTTAACTCTAATATCGGTGGTTCTTCTATCGATGATTTGTATCGATATCTGTCTTCCTCTTTTAACATTTGAAGTTCTTCTGTTGTTGGTTCATATTCATTAGCCATAAGTGTGGCTAACATTTCAGCTTCATCAATTGGTTCAGTTCCTTCTCCTATAGAACATTCTCCTGTTCCTTGTAATTCTGGAAATTCTTCTAACAATTCTGCATGTGAATCTATAGTTTGAATATAATAACATGTATCATCTGCAGATTGCGGTTGTTGCATGGCTCTATCAACAGAAAAGGTGACACTCTCGTCCTCTATACTTAAGGTCAATTACTTACTAAACACGTCTATTATTGATTTAGTCGTGTTTAAGAATGGTCTTCCTAATGTAAGAGGAACTCGAGAATCTTCTTCCATGTCCAGAATAACAAAATCTACTGGAAATACTAAAGTACCAACTTTAAGTAGCATGTTTTCCATTATCCCTCTAGAATATTTTACTGATCGATCTTCTAGTTGTATGCTTATTCGTGTTGGTTTCAATTCTCCAAGGTCTAGTTTAGCGTATAATGAATACGGCATTAAATTTATACTAGCACATAAGTCTGCCAATGCTTCTATTGAACTAAGACTACCCAGAAAACATGGAATTGTGAAACTTCCTCGATCTGAGAGTTTTTCTGGTAGCTTATTCAACAGCACTGCAGAACAATTAACATTCATTGTAACAGCCGAGAGTTCTTCCATTTTCTTTCTATTTGTGATTAGATCTTTCAAAAATTTAGCATATCTAGGCATTCCTAAATTTACATCAATGAAAGGAGGATTGACATTTATTTGTTTAAAAATATCCAAGAATTTGGATTGCTCGGCTTCAAGTCTTTCTTTTCTCATTTTACTTGGGTAAGGAAGTGGTGGTTGGTATGGTTTAACATAAGGTTTAGCTTTAACTGTGTTATCTTCATTAACCTTTTCAACTACCGGTTCTGATTCCTTTTCTTGTTTAGGCTGTGGTGCCTGTGTAGTAGGAGTAGAGCCATCAGAAATTACAGGTATTTCAGGTGGTTTAAGTGTAATACCACTTCTCGTGGTAATGGCTTTAGCTGTTTCATTCTGGGGGTTAGCATTTGTATCGCTAGATAGACTTCCTGGTTTTTTTTTCACCTATCAACCTTGCTAGGTTACTTACTTCTTGTTCCAGATTTTGAATAGAAGCTTGTTGATTTCTAAATGCTTAAGCATTTTGTTCATTAGTTTGTTTCTGAGATGTGAAAAATTGAGTTTGAGATTCAACTAGCTTTGACATCATGTCTTCTAAATTTGGCTTTTTATCATCGGTTTGTGGTGGTTTATTTGGAAAAATAGGTCTTTGCTGATTGTAAGTATTGTTGGATACTTGTTGATTGTTAGGACCTTGTTGGTTGTTGTATGGAACATTTCGATTATAGTTCTGATTTTGATTGTAGTTTAGTCTTGGCGGTTGATAATTATTCTGATAATTATTTCCAGGCCTTTGGTTCATGTATGACACATTCTCTCTTTGTTCTATTGTTTGTTCATTACTGAGACAATCTTTTATCAAATGTGGTCCTCCACACTGCTCACAACTAATTCGTATTGCGTGAATATCCCTAGTCATCTTTTCTATTCGTCTCTCGAAAGCATCTAGCTTTGCGGAAATGGAATCAAAGTAATGGCTAGAATCGGCTCTAGCCGCTTTAGATGATCTAACGATATCTTTTTCTTGATGCCACTCATGTGAGTGGGAAGCAGTGTTATCAATAATTTTGTAAGCTTCAGTTGCGGTTTTCTTCATAATGGAACCACCAGCTGCTATGTCGATGTCTTTTCGTGTAGTAATGTCGCATCCTTGGTAGAATATTTGTACTATTTGATAAGTGTCTAAACCATGCTGAGGACATCCTCTCAATAACTTTCCAAATCTTGTCCATGCCGCATTTAAAGTTTCATTTGGCTTTTGTGTGAATGTAACTATTTCTCCTTGAATCTCACGGCTTTAGATGCCGAAAAGAATTGTTTAAGAAATTTTTCACCTAAAACATCCCATGTATCAATCGCCCCTTCAGGTAACGATTCTAACCAATCTTCGGCTTCTCCCTTTAAAGTCCAGGGAAATAACATGATATAGATCTATTCATCCTCAACTTCTCTGATTTTGAATAGAGTACAGATCATATTAAAGGTACGAAGATATTCGTTTGGATCTTCCTTCGGCGCACCACTAAATTGGCATTGATTAGTTACCGTGTGTATGATTTGTCCTTTGATTTCATAATCTGGCGCATTAATGTCTGGTTGAGTAATTGCGTGACCTTGGCCAGTGCGTTTAGCTCTCATTCGATCTTCCATACTTAGAGGTTCCAGATTTTCCATGATTGAATTTGTTGAATCTGAATCACAAGAGGATTCTGACTTAATGGTTTCTTCCTCGACAATCTCCGGATGAGTGATTTATGGTTCAGGAGGAATGATTAGTGGTTCAGGATCTCGGAATTGTCCCTGAATATCCTCCGGATTCTCAATTATGAGGTCGGGTTCAAAAAATGGATTATCGGAAATTTGAATTGGAGTACTTGGTCGACTAGATGACGATTCTAAAGAAAAATCAACGGCGACAATATTGGCTAGATGTCTTGATTGAGTTACAGGTGGTGAACATATGAAAGGTGATGAACATTTTGCTCGGTGCATTCACTGAATATCCTATTAGTTATAAAATATAAAAATTATATAAGCTATCAAATTAATAGACTTTTCTGATTTTGCCCACGTTTCGAATAGTCAATAGATGCAGCACATAGTCAGGACCCTTTAAATCGGAAGCTCACAACTCGCCACTAACAAATCCAACTATTACTACGAACCAGAAAATTTTGGATGTCTATCAATTTAACCGCTTAAAATAATTTTTCGTCGAAATTTAAAGAAGATAAAATCTATGTCCTAAAAACTAGAGCGTCGAAATGAAAAAGAAAAGCGCGTCGAAAAATAAGAGGTCGAAAAATAAGCGTCGAAAAATAAAAGTCAAAAAATAATAATAAAAAAATGCAGCGTCGAAACTTAAAAGCCTAAAAACTAAGAATTAAAACTTACGTCTAAAGGTATTAAAGCTTAAAGGAATTCTATATCCAAAATGGCAATAACTTAAAAAGCACTAAAATTTTAAAACAGCGTCGCAAAATTCTAAAGCACCTAAATCTTAGTCTATAGAAAAAGCACTTAAGGGATTTTACGGCAAAGCCTAAAAATCTAGAAATAAAAATAAACTACGGCAAAATACTAGTCTTAAAACTAATTACGAACGATAAAAATACAAATATTGCGAATAAACGATTAAAAAGATACGAAATATAGAAATAAAAAGTTATGAAAATACAATTTTTATAAAAATATTATTTTCATATTATTTATTTTATAAAATTATTAATTTTATAATTAATAAAACTAAGAAATAACTTAAAAATACAAAATTAAATAAAACTAATACTAATTTTAATTAAACTATGATGTGCGTAGAGGTGTATACAAAATAGTTATATCTTTACAAGGAAATACTATTAAATACGATACAATTTTACACAAGTTATTTATTTATTTATAGAGTGGATATACCTAAACCTTGCTACAACACTTATAGGCAGTGCACCTAATCGTACAGTAGTGTAGTTTTTAGTAAGTCCGGTTCGTTCCACAGGAATATTAGCCAAGTTTAACGCTATATTTTTAAAACTATAATTGTAAATATATAAATATATATAAGTAGTATTATTATTATAAAAAGGAGGTTTTTACTGTTTAATGACCGGTTTGTCGATTTTAAAACTTTAGTCACAGTTAAAACCTAATGTAAAATATTAAAAATAAATATAACTTAATTTTAAGCGTAACGTAAATAACGATAATGAAATTGCGATAAATAAAAGTGCGATAAATAAAATTGCGATAATTAAAGAGTACGATAATTAAAAGTGCAATTAAATAAAATAACAGTAAATAAAAGTGCGATAATTAAAAGTGCAATTAAATATGAAATAAAGGAATTATGCTTATTTAAACTTCCGTAATCATGATGTTTGACGTGTTGATTTTAGTTTATTACCATGTGTTAATTGTCCTTTATCCTGATGTCCATACAGATTTGTCCATAATAGTCCATCAGTCATAATCATAAAGTGCGAAGGTCTTCGTCAAATTATTCTTATTCCCGAAGTCAAATATTCCAACTAATTGGGGATTCGAATTGTAACAAGGTCTTAATACTTTGTTTAATGAATACACCAGGTTATCGACTGCGTGTAGTCCAAGGTTTTACAACTTTGTTAACAATTACACCAATTACCCTTGAATGTAATCCACCCCTATTTTAACTAGTCCATTAACTATTAATCCAATCCCGTGTCCGGTAAAATGAACAATTATTGGTATTTATAGATATCCCGCCCACCGTACCCAGTCAAGCGTATGTGGTTATATATAAATATGTCAAATTATAAGTTTATATATTAAATTAACGAGGTATCGTTAAGTTAATATAAAACCCATTAATAGCCCATAGTCTAATTTTCACAAGTGTCGTTCTTTTATCCAAACCCCAATTATGGTCCAAAGCCCAATTACCCAATTTTAATGTTTAGCCCAACATCACGATTACTTCGGTTTAAATAAGCATAATAATAACCTAGCTACGAGACATTAATTTAAAAAGGTTGAACATAACTTACAATGATTAAAAATAGCGCAGCGTTACACGAACAGAATTTTGACTTACACCCTTACAACATTCGCTAACATACCCTTATTATTAGAATTAAAATTAAAATTAATATATATATATATATATATATATATATATATATATATATATATATATATATATATATATATACGTTGATAGATAGGAAGAGAAAAAGATATGTTAATTTGAGCTAAAACACGCGAAATTTATAGATGTGGCCTGATAATTGGGGCCATGCGATCGCATGGTTTTCCTTCTTCCTGGCCATGCGATCACATGGCCAGCTGGGAGAGTTCACATATTGTTGTTTGCTTCTTGCCGATGGTTTTTAAATAATAATATAATATATAAATAATTTTAAGAATTAATTATATATTATATTATATTCATGTGCATAGTTGACTTGTAATTTTTAGTCCGTTGCGTCGAGCGTTGAGAGTTGACTCTGGTCCCGGTTCCGGATTTTCGAACGTCCTTGCGTAAAATTTAATATCTTGTATTTTGCGTTTTCGGCTTGTACTCTTGTAATTTTGAGACGTTTCTCACCAATAATTTGAACCACTTTGATTGTACTTTGTACTTTTTAGCTTTTTGGTCGTTTGCATCTTCAATTCATCGAATCTATCTTTTGTCTTCACCTTTTATTATTTAAACTAATATCACTTGTAAATAGAACAATTGCAACTAAAAGCTTGTCTTTCTTGAGGGATAATGCTATGAAATATATGTTCATTTTTAGCATTATGAAATATTCCCACACTTGAGCGTTTCTTGTCCTCAAGCAATGTTGTTTTGAAATAAAAATACTAGAATCACTTCTTTATTCTTCACACTTTGTACATCAGTGATTTCTATACGGCGGTATGAACAATGGTAGTAACGATGTGGTTTACAGTCCCACATGACTATGAAAAATTAGATCCTTTAGGAAATTGGATCTTTATGAAAACATTTGATCTTTTTGAAAATTCAATCTAGCTTTTACCCTAGATAAGTTTTCCGGAATAACCCTTCACCGGTGTTTGCAAAATGTTTTTGTGGGTTTGGTTGGTTTCAGATTTGAAAATTTTAGCTCAAAACTTATGGTTTTGTGTCACCCACTTGCTAACCTTGTATTAGGAAAACAACAGGTCCAGTTTACTTGCTCCGTATAATACCTTTTGGTAAACTACTGTCCGGTTGTAAAGGAAAGCGTTAAACAAGCAACTGTTAAGGCAATGTCCCCTGACATGCTTTTGTTCATGGTCTAAAACGTATCAGATGCAATTACTATTCTTTGTAGGAGCAATAGTAAAGCTCACCCTATGGTTTTTCGGTCTGGCACAAGGTCCTGTCTTTGACCATGCTATGCAACCACCTTTCTTACGGTTGACACCCGATTTAGTTCAGGTGACCTAATGAATTCCAGGTGAATTCCTAGGATTTTACGTTCAATGGTAATGAACGCATTAAAAATGGGTTTTTCAGAAAACAAATCGGTTTGTAATTTTGATCAAAATATTTTCTCGTTCAAGCTCGAGTTTAGATATCATCGAATTCCATGAGTTTGTAATTCTCAATCTTTAAAAGTCAATCTCTAGGATTGAGTAATATCAGTCTTAAAATCTGATTTTTGATCTTTAAGGAGATTATCCTTTCTGGGGATCTGATTCATTAGTCTTATCAAGCTATTTTGCACGGTGCCCTCCCCATTTTACGAGACAGATCCTCTCATGGTTAGGATAAGTCTGACCACTTGGCGACCCTGTTTGATGCTGAGGTCCGTGGATTTCCAGCTGATTTTCGAGAAAACTTTTCAAGGTTTTTCGTAGACTCTACAACTGGTCTGGACGACAACTTCCTGACCTAAATTAAGAAGCGCGTTTCTTTTTCGAAAGACTTTACTTCCTTTTAATGATGGAATTGATTCATCGTGTAGATCCATCTTTTCTTTCAAATATATTATAAGAAATTGGGTAAAACTGATAAAATTGTCCAAAACAAAAGTATCTTCAGTTATTTGTACAGAAATATGTGATATATGTTTTAAATAACTTGATAAATTTTTCCACACTTAGCTTTTATTTTTCTTTCTTTGCCTTTTTATTGTCCTCTATTCCATTTTAAATGAATTCTAATATTTTGGGTTGTTTCTCAATTTATGTCCTTTCCGAGGTAACAATAATTTCGGTGTTAACATCTAGTTTTATCGTTCACAAATATGTATAAACATGATTTTGAATTCATTTAATTGAAAATTTTAAAAATTTTACTAGAATTGGGTAGTCAGTATATAAGACTAGGGCTGTTCTTTATTATCAGAGAGCACTAGATTCTAATACAACTACTGCGTTACTAGTATTTTTAATTGTAACCAAGTGTTTAAATTAAATTTTTTTTAAAAATCCGAAAGAATTTAACCCCTTCCCACACTTAAGATCTTGCAATGCCCTCATTTGTAAGAAATCAGTAACATTTTAAATTATTGAGGATGATTAGCGTAGAAAAACGATTAAATTTTACCAAAGTTTCCAAACATATTGGCGTTTGTTTGTTGAATGATAAATGGTGCACATCATTTGTTCATTCTGTCTTGTTGTTACATCACATTTGTTTTTCGTTTTGTCGTCAAAATTAGTAGCTTTTGCTGAACTTAATGCCAATCTTTGAAAATGCGATGTTTTACCCTGTTGTATACAATTGAAAATATACATACATACAAATATAAACATGCATGGTAATTTGAAATGGGACTTAAAATCCCACTTTCAAATCAAATATGAAATATTAGTACAACATAATAAAAATATTAAATATTTCATAAAAGTATCAATATTTGTATGCTTAAACATAAATAAATAAAAATAATAAAAATCATAAAAATCACCAACGGAACTATATCAATCTGGATAGGGGTTCCAGTTCATGTCATCGGTCGGGTTCCATGGTTGGTGATAGGTGTACTGGTAGGCCTGGTTAGGGTCGTAGAGAGTATATGGTGGTCTCATCTCGGGCTGGTGTGGAGGATAGTAAGCAAATCGGGTCGGTACGTAGTGATCCTGAGGTGATAGCCGGCTCATGATCTGACGCTGATGATAGTCCCATCTATCATGCTGTCGTTGCTTGGAATGCTCGTACTCATTTCGGGCTTGCCACTGCTCGTACCGTCTATGTCTCTCCTTGTTTGTCATTTCTACCTCATCTACACACTGGTAGACGTCAGTCATAGCCTCCCTAATGACATCCCTAATGTCATCCGCTTCCTCCATTTCCTCATCTGAACCTCTCTCTACCTGAGGATGATTACCAACATATGGTATTGTCTGCTCTTTAATACCTTAGCACCCTGATAGACCCTCAATCCTAAAGGCTCAACCTGTTCCCTACATTCCAAAAGTGGACCCCCTTGATCCCTATCTACACCCAAATACTCTCCAATGAGAGTAACAAAAATACCTCCTCCTATTATTCCCCCTTCCTGTATTCCTTCTACCATCTTAGACAAATAAAAACCAATACAGTAAGGGATATTAACAAAGCCTCTTAGGTCTCGAATACATTTTAGGTAAAATAAATCATGTAAGGTCATTTTCTCCTTGTTGTGACCTCTCTGTGTAATCGAGTTAGCCAGAAATCTATAAATTATACGAAGCTCAGCTTTGTGAATATTAGGTATGTGTTCCTACCCACCCAAAAACATTAAAATCTGACATACGCCTCCAGACGGCGTTAGCATCAAAATTCCTATCTACCCTTTCACCATGATAAATAAAATTCATACAATCGGGTAGTAGTAATTCAGCGGGCGTATATATCTGTAAAGCCATGGCCATGTCCAGCATGGACATCCTGTACATCCTACGGCCAAGTATAAATCTAAGAAAACTTCTATCATCTAACCTATATACATCCGCATTTAACGCTATAGTACTCATAAGCTCAATGCACCATTCCTTATATACAGGTCTACGAATGGTGAATAAATGTTCCCAATCGTGAAAAGAAGAGCTGCCATACCTTTGGATCAAATGCTGTCTAACTGAGTTAGCAAGTTGGACCCTTTCCAAAGGCTCCTAATCGATTTCCCTTGGCACTTCTACATTTTTCGGTACCAGTTTGAATTTGTTACTTTGATATGTTGGGTAATCTTTCCAGCTTCGATCAAATCTTAGATTAGGATGCAACTGTTCTTCATGAATAGTTGGGTGAGCTACTATCGGATGCATCGGAAATACTACGTAAGCATCAACATATTCTTGATACGGATCATAATAAGGTACTTGTTGATCAGGTTGTTGTTGTTGTTCCTGTTGTTGCTCCGGTTCATATTGCATTTCCGATTCAGGTTCTGGAGCAGGTTGTTTAGATGATGATGTTGTACCATCAGTATTAGTAAATCTCTGCAAAACACATGTGCATCCAAATATGCATTAGTGTTAGCAAAATAATAAATTAACACAATTACAATAACATGTTTAATCAAAATTAAACTTATACACATTTTCACAATTTTAACAATTCTACACTTTTTCAAATAAGCATATATGAAAATGTTTACAAAGTTCATAAGTATTCAACTCAAATAACATGTTAAAACAACCATTACTAGCAATTAAACAAGTTTCAAATGGCATTTACATCAATTTAATCAAGTTCATGAATTTTATACCTAAAAAGTCCACTTTAATTCTTAAAAATCATGTTTAGGATCAAAGTTTGGATCATTTAGCTATCTAAACATGTTACACTACTTAATTTAGCAATAATTCATGACAAAAATCGGCCATAACATGTTTATATCAAAAAGCCCCAAATTGCTCAAGAACACAAACCCTAGATTCCTAAAAATTTTAAAGTTTTTGGCTTCAAATCATGTTAAATAGCATCAACCTAGGTTATACATGCATAATATACTAACAATTTAACTCTAATTACACTAGAAATTAACAAAATCAAATTAAGAAAATTATAACTCAAGAACACTAAAAATCAAATTTAAAGAGGTTTAGGGGTGAAATTGTTACCCTTCTTGATAAACTTCTTATCAAATTCATGATTAGAGCGAGAAATTTGACGAATTATGGTAAAAAAATTGTGAATTTTAGAGGTGATTTGGGAGAATTTTCGGGTGTTTATGTGTGTGGTGGTGTGAAGAGCAGAGAGCTCGTGGCCTTTTTGATCTGCCCAGTATTTTCCTCCCATGCGATCGCATGGATATTCAGGCCAAACCCCATGCGATCGCATGGGGTCCGGGTACTGTTGTTGTTGTTGTTTTTTTTTTATATATAAACCTTATACTTTTTAAAATAAATAATTAATTAAATTTTAAATTTTGTTTCTTTTTAGGAATGAGAGCGTTTTGGATCGTTGTCCTAGTTCGTCTCTCGACAAAATTTTAAAATTTGTCATTTTTAAGCGCGGTTTTAAAAGTAAAGATTTTTGGGTTTTTTTAATGTTTTTGGCATACTTTAATTCAATATGATTAAAAATAATGATAATAAAAGATCTCGTTCCTCCCTTGGGTAGAGCAATTTCGGTTCAACGACTTAGTTTTTAACTCACGACGAATTTTAAAAATCATATTTTTAACTTAGTGAAATAAAGTAAATTTTTGTTTTTAAATTCACACCAAACTTAAATTTAAAATACATAAAATTAAAAATTCATATTATTAAAATTAAAAATTCACACCAAATTTATATTATATTTTCGTTGTTATACATACAAACTTATATTAAAAATATTAATTTTTCAAATATTTACAAACTTAAATATATTGATTTTAAAAAGTTTACAATATTAATTTAATATTTATATATTAGTTTTAAAAATATGGTAAAAATTAAAAATTAAAAATCTTTTTGGTCTTTTATCCCACTTTAATCAATCAAATATTATCAAAAATATACGCCCCTCTTTTCGGTAAAGTAATTTCGGTTCAACGACCTAGTTTTACTCCTGCCGAATTTTTGAAATATTTTGGGTTGATTGATTAAAGATATTTATACCTTGAGAATAAACGGTAAATTTCGCAGTGATGTAATAAATTTTTGTATGATATCAATAATTTCGGTTACGCATACCTAATTTTATTGAATACCAATTTAATACTTTATAGCGAATGATTCAGCGTTTATTATCAAAAGGTTAAAAGTAATAAAAAATAAAAACTGTACATACTTACCTGTGAGAAAGAATTCTCAGAGACCTGCTTTAGCCTACTCATAGGAGAGTCGTGTGATTTGGTTCTCCATAGCTACATAAGCATAACCTCGAATCTTCAATATCTTTTCTTCTAAATATATAAACGGTCCTTCTCTGCATAGAGTAACAAATTCGGTGTTTGAGTATGTTTGATTATTCGAACATTTACCTTCGTGTGACCATTTTCCGCATTTATAACATCTTTCAAGGTGTCGTGCTCTTCTTTTTGTTGCGGATTTTGATTTTCCTTTTCCAAAATGTATCTTATGATGATCTTTTCTGAGTTCTTTTCTTACTCCGTCCATTTTTTCTCTTATGAATGATACCAGTTCACTCGGAAGTGTGTCATTATTACGTTTAGTAATCATAGCATGTAGCATTAGACCATGGTTCAGATCAAGGGAATTCTTCATCTCGTAAAACCTAAAAAAAAATAAAAATTTCAGAATGGGTGGAGAAGACTAGTTCTTTAGGGTCTGCTAGGGAAAGACCATTCGGATTCCATTCTCGAGAACTACACGAAAACATAATATCTAACTCTAACAGAAATACATATTACCCTAAAAAGATTCGAACCTTCCCACACTTAGTTAGCTGTGGTGTCGAAATTGTGATTAACTTCATTTTCAATAGGACTATCAACAACTTGTATATCTTTGACTTTTACTTCAAGCCAATTGTTGATTTCCTCTGTAACTTTCACAAATTCAACTAACATTGCCTTTTCTTTTGGCGATAAATTGGATACTAATCGGTTACATAACTTAAAGTTTCCCTTAATCCTAGCATCGTGAATCCGTTTATAAAGTTTCTTCATTGAACTGTTAAAGCCAGGTTCATCTAATTTCGTATCATCAACGGGGTTCTTTGTGATCGGATCATCATTAAGTGTTTCTTCATCTTCCTTATACTTATGCGTTTTTATTGGTCTAACAGTTTTGGTTGGTGGAGATCTAAACATTCGGTTCACAAAGGTGATCGATTTATCACCATCCCTAAGTGTCATTCTACCTTCTCTTACATCAATGAACGCCTCGGTGGTTGCTAAAAATGGGCGACCTAAAATTAGAGGAATATCAAGGTTTTCCTCCATATTAATCACTATGAAGTTTGCAACAAAGGTCAAACTTCCCACGTTAACAAGTAAATTATTTGCTATTCCAAACGGGTGTTTAATGGTTAGGTCAAATGATTGAACACCTATTTTGGTTGGTTTTAATTTTCCATACCTAATCTTTTGTATAAGGAAAGAGGCATAATATTTGCGCTTGCTCCTAAATCTGCGAGTCCATTATATATAGGACCATCATTAAGCAAGCAAGAAATGATAAATTCGCCCGGGTCTCTTGCTTTAGTAAGTCGAGTTGGTTTGTAAACCTTTTTCGGGTGTTCTTTTCTTGGTTCTTTCACTTCTATTTGAACTTCTTGTTCATATTTTTCTTCGTTTCTTAGAATGGGAGGTTTGTATAAGAATTCTTCTTCATCACTCCAATTTGAATCCTCCCTATTTTCCAATTTTTGATTTTTCATATGTTGTTGATAACATATTTATGTTTTCATTTTGAGGGTTTTCTTGAGTGGTGAAATTATGATTGACTTCATTGTCAACTTCCATCGGACCATGTATGTAATGTTTAATTCTGTGACCATTAACTTTAAATTCAGTCTCATTTGAATTTATTAACTCTATTGTTCCGTACGGGAAAACTCTTTTGACCATGAATGGTCCAGACCATCTTGATTTCAATTTTCCAGGAAATAGCTTGAATCTTGAATTGAAAAGAAGAACTCTGTCTCCTTCTTTAAATTCTTTTGAACTTCTGATTCTTTTATCATGCCATTTCTTCGTTCTTTCTTTATAGATTATGGAATTTTCATATGCTTCATGTCTCAATTCTTCTAATTCATTTAGTTGACTTAATCGTAGACGTCCGGCTTCATGTAAATCAAGATTACATGTCATTAAAGCCCAAAATGCTTTGTGTTCAATTTCTACTGGAAGATGACATGCTTTTCCGTAAACGAGTTTAAAAGGTGTGGCTCCAATTGGAGTTTTGTAGGCTGTTCTAAAAGCCCAGAGTGCATCCTCCAATTTCATGGACCATTCCTTCGGATTTGATCCTGCGGTTTTCTCTAGAATACGTTTTAAAGCTCGGTTGGTATTTTCAACTTGTTCACTTGTTTGTGAATGATAAGCGGTTGAGATTTATGAGTTACTCCATATCTTTTGAGAACTTTCTCAAGTTGATTGTTACAAAAATGAGTACCCCGATCACTTATTAAAGCTTTCGGTGTTCCGAACCTTGCAAAAAGACGTTTTAAAAAGTTGACTACAACTCGTGCATCGTTAGTCAGGAGAGCTTGTGCTTCCGCCCATTTAGATACATAATCAATGGCAATGAGAATGTAGAGATTATTATGAGATTTTAGAAATGGACCCATAAAGTCAATACCCCAAATGTCAAATACTTCACATACTTGAATGACATTTTGTGGCATTTCATCACGTTGACTTATTTTTCTGGCCCTTTGACATGCATCACAGGATTTGCAAAGAAGGTGTGCGTCTTTGAAAATTGTAGGCCAATAGAATCCAGCATCGTAAACTTTTCTTGCTGTAAGTTGAGGCCCATAATGCCCTCCTGTTAGTCCTGTGTGACAATGGTTTAAGATTTGACTAGCTTCATCTCCGAATACACATCGGCGTATTATTCCATCGGGACAACTTTTAAACCAATGTGGATCTTCCCAGAAATAGTGTTTTATATCACTGAAGAATTTCTTTCGTTTTTGGTACGACAATCCTTTTTCAAGGAATCCACATACTAAGTAGTTTGCATAGTCTGCAAACCATGGAATTTCATTATAATCTATCTTCAATAGATATTCATCAGGAAAGTTGTCTTGTATGGCCGATTCATTTAGAACTTCTAATTCAGGATTTTCAAGACGAGAAAGATGATCAGCTGCGAGATTTTCTGCTCCCTTTTTATCTCGGATTTCAATATCGAACTCTTGTAAGAGTAAGATCCAACGGATTAATCTTGGTTTGGCATCTTGTTTCAAAAATAGGTATCTAAGAGCAGAATGATCGGTATAGACCACCGTTTTAGCTAGAACGAGATATGAACGAAATTTGTCAAAAGCAAAGACAATAGCAAGGAGTTCTTTTTCAGTAGTTGTGTAATTTGTTTGTGCTCCTTGTAACGTCTTACTAGCATAATATGTAGGTTGAAATCGTTTTTCAATCCTTTGTCCTAAAACGGCTCCCATTGCAAAATCACTTGCATCGGACATAAGTTCAAATGGTAGATTCCAATTGGGAGTTATCATGATCGGCGCATTAGTGAGTTTTTCTTTAAGAATATTAAAAGATTTGATGCATTCATCTGAAAAGATGAATGGAGCATCCTTTTCTAGGATTTTATTCTGTAATGACCCGGAATTTTCCGACCAAATTATACTTATGAGATTAATATTTACATAAATTAAACCATACCAACATGATAAGCAATCCAAATTGTTGAGACTTGTGTTTTTGAAAAGAGTTTTACACAACGTTTGACCGTCCAATATGACCGATGATATCACGAACTATATAACATACGATAATTATACGTTTGTGTATATATATGTATTTATATATATTTAACATGATCTAAGGATGGTTTAACATCTCATTGTATACTAATGACAATGAGTTATAAGTATATTTTGAAACTACTAACTTAAGTTTTCAAAACGATAACTATACGTAACATTCCTTGATATATATACTTATAATCTATAATGCTTATACATGTATCGTATATATAATGTATTTAATCACTTTTTAAGGACTTAAATACATAAAACAACATAAGTATGTTCACAAAAGATAGCTATATTTGAATTCTCGTTCCGTTTCCTCAAGATTTCTATACGTATATCTAGGGTATGTGTACCCGTATCATACCCAGCTTCTATATGTATTTACTATTAGTATATACACATCAAATCAACATCCTAATCAACATTATTACTGCCCTAGATATGAGGTAACTAGGATTTGTCAAGTAGTATGAATTATTAGTAAGAAAACAAAATTAGGAATCCTTTTCTTTCTTTATAAACTAAAAACGTTTTTATAAATGAACACCATTTCTTCACTCCATTTTCTCATACCTACACCCTCATTTCTCTCTCAAAATACTCCAAACTTCATACTTGATCATCTCCAAGCATTTTCCCCATCATTTAGCTTCAATTATAAGCCTTAAACACCATAAGAAAACTCTTTCAAGAACATATCAAAATAACCACCCATTTGAAGAAGTTTACTTCCAACCTTTTGATCTAACTCCACCACTCTTTGATTCCAAGATTATTTCTTATCTTTTGCAGTAACTTTGTCCAAGTAACTTGAGGTAGTAACCTTGTTCATAATCTTATTCAATTCATATTCATATAGCTATCTTATTTTGTGGTATAAAATTTTAACAACAAGAATATAGTTTGAATGATTTCAAACTTGTTCGTAAACTAAATAGATCCTTCTAACTTGACTTTTAAAACACTTCAAGACCTCTAATATATTATAATGATATGCTAACCTAACAAGATATAACTTGGTTTTACAAAGAACATCTTAAAAACTGAATCTACGTCGTCGGAGTGCAACCGGGGGCTGTTTTGGGTTGGATAATTAAAAACCATCTTGAACTTTGAATTGGAAGTTCATGTTCTGGAAAAATGATATTTCTTATGAATATGTTAACACATAAAAATTTCATGGTTTAACTCAAAGTGTAAGTATTTTTAGAAAAATGATCATTAAATGTTGTTTTTATGATGGAAAAAAATCACTTTCATAAGTTTCACCAAAGTTTGACCTATAACCTATGATTTCGAATACAAACTAAGGTATTTTCAGTTCATATTCTTAAAATTTGACTCGATCCAAGGAAGTGGCAAGTTGAACCAACAAAAACAGAGTTGTAATGAAGAAATTACGACTACAACAAGATTGGGTATCCGAAGCTAGTTTAGCTACGAAAATATTTGGAGAAAAAGTAAATTAATCATATCTTTTCTAATTAATATGATATTTTATATATAATTACTTATGATTTGATTTTATATATTTCAGGACCACCCGTAAACAACACGAGAAGATTAATCATAAGACCTCATGATTGTACGCAACACGTCATTTGACAACACGGTACTTTATGTACGCAACACGTCATTTGACAACATGGTACCATGGGTCGAGATTAATTCTGATCAATACGAATACGATGGGGTCTTTATTTATTTTATTTAAGCAACTAATTGTGGACCACTAACATCGGACTGCTAACTACGGACTAAGAAAATATTAAAAGTATTAAAAGTATATATATATATGTAACGATTACTTAAAAAGAAAATATGTTAATATATTATATATATGGTTAGGTTCGTGATATCTATCGGAGACCAAGTCGAATTAAATACCTTCAAGGCAAAAGTGAGTTTCATTTGCTCCCTTTTTAATTGCTTTTGCAATATATATTTTTGGGTTGAGAATACATGCGCTGCTTTTATAAATGTTTACAAAATAGACATAAGTACTTAAAAATATATTCTACGTTGAGTTGTACCACTGGAATATTTCCCTGTAGCTTGGTAACTACTATTTACATGGGTATTGTAAACGCGAATCCTGTTGATAAATCTATCGGGCCTGACAACCCCAACCGGACTGGACGACCAGTATTCAACAGTTGCACAGTACTTTGTTTTGGTGACTACACTTGGTACGGTGTAGTGAGATTTCATAATAAAGGGAATATGCGACGTTGATTAAATGTTAAGTATGGTTACCAAGTGCTCAACCATTTAGAATGCTTTACATACACTTGCGAGTGTATTATGTTTATGATTATGAAATCTTGTGGTCTATTAACATATTGAAATGATTGTTATGATAAACCTATAAACTCACCAACCTTTTGGTTGACACTTTAAAGCATGTTTATTCTCAGGTACGAATTAAGTCTTCCGCTGTGCATTTGCTCAATATAAGGACATTACTTGGAGCCGATCATCGCAATGGGACCAAATGTTGATGACTTCGTCCAGGTGGATTAGGACGGGTCCTTTCATATTCATAGGAGTGGCAACTTTAGAAAAAATCTTTTATGAAACATCGGTAAAAACCGGCATGCCCTAGAAAACTCCTAACTCCTCTAACATTGGTGGGATGTGGAAGTTTAGCAATTACATCTACTTTAGCTCTATCCACTTCAATTCCTTCCTTTGAAATTTTATGACCAAGAACGATGCCTTCTTTAACCATGAAATGGCATTTCTCCCAATTAAGTACTAGATTTGATTGTTCGCATCTAATAAGCATTCGTTCAAGATTAACTAGATATGTTTCAAAAGTATCACCGAAGACTGAAAAGTCATCCATGAAAACTTCCATGCATTCTTCTATCATGTCGTGAAAAATCGCCATCATGCACCTTTGAAAGGTTGTAGGGGCGTTGCAAAGTCCAAATGGCATGCGTTTATAAGCAAAAGTACCATAAGGGCACGTGAATGTGGTTTTTTCTTGGTCTTCGGGTGCTATTGGAATTTGAAAATATCCGGAAAAACCATCAAGAAAACAATAGTAACTATTTCCGACTAATCTTTCCAACATTTGATCAATGAAAGGTAAGGGAAAGTGATCTTTTCTGGCGGCGTCATTTAATTTTCTATAATCAATACAAACACGCCATCCTGTTACAGTCCTAGTAGGAATAAGCTCATTTTTCTCATTTGTGATGACAGTCATGCCACCCTTCTTAGGTACGCATTAAACTGGGCTTACCCATGGACTATCAGAGATTGGATAAATTAAACCTGCATTTAGCAGTTTAATAATTTCTTTCTTAACAACATCTTGCATATTAGGATTTAGTCTTCTTTGGCGTTGCACATACGACTTATGACCTTCTTCCATAAGGATTTTATGTTTGCAATACGAAGGACTTATGCCTTTAATATCAGGAATCTTCCATGCAATAGCTGGTTTATGAGCTTTTAGCACAGAAATGAGTTGAGATTTTTCATTTTCAGTAAGAGAAGACGATATTATTACAGGTAATTCAGATTCACCATGTAAATAAGCATATTCCAAATGGTTTGGAAGTGCCTTTAATTATAATGTCGGTGGTTCTTCTATCGATGATTTATATCGATATCCGTCTTCTTCTTTTAGCATTTGAATTTCTTCTGTTGTTGGTTCATATCCATTAGCCATAAGTGTAGCTAACATTTCAGTTTCATCAATTGGTTCAGTTCCTTCTCCTAAAGAACATTCTCATGTTCCTTGTAATTCTGGAAATTCTTCTAACAATTCTGCATGTGAATCTATAGTTTGAATATAATAACATGTATCATCTGCAGATTGCGGTTGTTCCATGGATCTATCAACTGAAAAGGTAACACTCTCGTCCTCTATACTTAGGGTCAGTTTCTTACCAAACACGTCTATTATTGCTTTAGCCGTGTTTAAGAATGGTCTTCCTAATATGAGAGGAACTCGAGAATCTTCTTCCATGTCCAGAATAACAAAATCTACTGGAAATACTAAAGTACCAACTTTAACTAGCATGTTTTCCATTATCCCTCTAGGATATTTTACTGATCGATCGGCTAGTTGTATGCTTATTCGTGTTGGTTTCAATTCTCCAAGGTCTAGTTTAGCGTATAGTGAATACGGCATTAAATTTATACTAGCACCTAAGTCTGCCAATGCTTCGATTGAACTAAGACTACCCAGAAAATATGGAATCGTGAAACTTTCTGGATCAGATAATTTTTCTGGTATCTTATTCAATAGTACTGCAGAGCAATTAGCATTCATAGTAACAGCCGAGAGTTCTTCCATTTTCTTTCTATTTGTGATTAGATCTTTCAAGAATTTAGCATATCTAGGCATTCCTGAAATTACATCAATGAAAGGAAGATTTACATTTATTTGTTTAAACATATCCAAGAATTTGGATTGCTCGGCTTCAAGTCTTTCTTTTTTCATTTTACTCGGGTAAGGAAGTGGTGGTTGGTATGGTTTAACATAAGGTTTTGCCTTAACTGTGTTATCTTCATTAACCTTTTCAACTACCGGTTATATTTCCTTATCTTGCTCAGATTGTAGTTCTTGTAGAGTAGGAATAGCTTCATTAGAAATTACAGGCATTTCAGGTGGTTTAAGTGTAATACCACTTCTTGTGATAATGGCTTTAGCTGTTTCATTCTGGGGGTTAGCATTTGTATCACTAGGTAAACTTCCCGGTTTTCTTTCACCTATCAACCTTGCTAGGTTGCTTACTTCTTGTTCCAAATTTTGAATAGAAGCTTGTTGATTTCTAAATGCTTGAGCATTTTGTTCATTGGTTTGTTTCTGAGATGTGAAAAACTGCGTTTGAGATTCAACTAGCTTCGACATCATGTCTTCTAAATTTGGCTTTTTATCATCGATTTGTGGTGGTTTGTTTTGAAAATTAGGTCTTTGCTAATTGTAAGTATTATTGGATACTTGTTGATTGCTAGGACCTTGTTGATTGTTGTATGGAACATTTCGGTTATAATTCTGATTTTGATTGTAAATTGGTCTTGGCGGTTGATAATTATTCTGATAATTATTTCCAGGCCTTTGGTTTATGTATGAAACATTCTCTCTTTGTTCCATTGTTAGTTCAATACTGAGACAATCTTTTGTCAAATGTGGTCCTCCACACTGCTCACAACTAATTCGTATTGAGTGAATATCTTTAGTCATCTTTTCCATTCGTCTCTCAACATCATCTATCTTTGCAGAAATGGAATCAAAATCATGGCTAGAATCGGCTCTAGCTGCTTTAGATGATCTAACGATATCTTTTTCTTGGTGCCACTCATGTGAGTGGGAAGCAGTGTTATCAATAATTTTGTAAGCGTCAGTTGCGGTTTTCTTCATAATGGAACCACCAGCTACTATATCTATGTCTTTTCTTGTAGTGATGTCACATCCTTGGTAGAATATTTGTACTATTTGACAGTGTCTAAACCATGTTGCGGACATCCTCTTAATAACTTTCCATATCTTATCCACACTTCATATAGAGTTTCACTTGGCTTTTGCGTGAACGTAACTATTTCTCCTTGAAGTCTCACGGCTTTAGATGCCGGAAAGAATTGTTTAAGAAAATTTTCAACTAAAACATCCCATGTATCAATCGCCCCTCCAGGTAACGATTCTAACCAATCTTTGGCTTCTCCCTTTAAAGTCCAGAGAAATAACATGAGATATATCTGTTCATCCTCCACTTCTCTTATTTTAAATAGAGTACAGATCCTATTAAATGTACGAAGATGTTCGTTTGGATCTTCCTTCGGCGCACCACTAAATTGGAATTGATTAGTTACCATGTGTAGGATTTGTCCTTTGATTTCATAATCTGGTGCATTAATGTCTGGTTGAGTAATTGCGTGACCTTGGCCAGTGCGTTTAGCTCTCATTCGGTCTTCATACTTAGAGGTTCCAGATTCTCCATTATTGAATTTATTGAATCTGAATCTCTAGAGGATTCTGATTTAATGGGTTGTTCCTCTACAAACTCTGTTTGAATGATTGGTGGTTCCGGAGGAAAGATTAATGGTTCAGGATCTCTGAATTGTCCCTGAATATCCTCCGAATTCTCAATTGTGAGGTCGAGTTCAAAAAATGAATTATCGGAAATTTGAATTGGAGTACTTGGTTGACTGGATGACGATTCTGAAAAAAAAAATCAACGGTGACAATATTGGCTAGATGTCCTGATCGAGTTACAGGTGGTGAACGTATAAAAGGTGGTGAACATTTTGCTTGGTGTATTCACTGAATATCCTATTAGTTATAAAAGATAAAAAATTATATAAGTTACCAAATTAATAGACTTTTCTGCTTTTGCCCACGTTTCGAAAAGCCAAAAGATGTAGCAGGGAGCCAGAACCCTTTAAATCGGAAGCTCACAACTCAGCCACTATCAAATCAAACTATTACTACGAAGCAGAAAATTTTGGATGTCTATCAATTTAACCGCTTAAAATAAGTTTTCGTTGAAATTTAAAGAAATTTTAAAGAAGAAATAGAAAATTCTATGTCCTAAAAACTAGAGCGTCGAGAAATAAGAAAGAAAAAGAGTGCGTCGAAAAACGTCGAAAAATAAAAGGTCAAAAAATAATAAAAAGAACGTAGCGCGTCGAAACTTAAAAGTCTAAAAACTAAAAATTAAAAGTTACGTCTAAAGGTATTAAAGCTTAAAAAAAATACTATATCCAAAATGGCAATAACTTAAAAAGGTAGTAAAATATTAGAACGGCGTCGCAAAATTCTAAAGCATCTAAATCTTAGTCTAAAGAAAAAGTACTTAAGGGATTTTACGGCAAAGCCTAAAAATCTAGAAATAAAAATAACTACGGCAAAAACTATGACTTAAAACTAAATACGAACGAAAAATACAAATATTACGCTAAAACAAATAAAAAGATAGAAAATATAAAAATAAACTTAAAGTTGTAAAAAGTACAATTTTTATAAAAATATTACTTTTATATTATTTATTTTATAAAACTATTAATTTTATATATTAATTAAAACTAGATTAAAACTAAATAATACAAAATAAATAAATAAAACTAAACTAATTAATTAATAAACCCTAATAAGGTTTTTAATTAATAATATTAATTATAATTATTAACCCTAATCTGGTCGGCTGAGGTTACAGACCTGTCAACTCAAGCCATGCGATCGCATGGCTTCGAGGTTATATTTCCATGCGGTCGCATGGAGTAGAGTTTCGGGCCAGGTGTTGGGCTGCTACAGTTCTCGGGCCAAGGCTTTATATATATATTTTTTTTCTGTTTTTAAAATTCTGTTTTATAATTATTTAAATTATTTATATAAAATAAATAAAAACTTAAATTTTAAAAACTAAAATAAAAATACTTTATAATTTATGTATTTTAAACAACTCTTAGAAATATATACTTTATTTTTCTTTTTATATTTTTGTATTTTTAATAATTAAAACGTATTTTTACAAAAGAAAACTATTTTTTTTTTAATATAGATAGCGTTTCGCTTCCAGCGTTTAAGCAGTTCTCCGGCAGCGGCGCCAAAAATACTTGATGTGCGTAGAGGTGTATACAAAATAGTTATATTTTTACAAGGAAATACTATTAAATACGATACAATTTTATACAAGTTATTTATTTATTTATTTATAGAGTGGATATACCTAAACCTTGCTACAACACTTATAGGCAGTGCACCTAATCGTACAGTAGTGTAGTTTTTAGTAAGTCCGGTTCGTTCCATAGGGATCTTAGCCAAGTTTAACGATATATTTTTAAAACAATAATTGTAAATATATAAATATATATAAGTAGTATTATTATTATAAAAAGGGGGTTTTCACCGTTTAATGACCGGTTTGTCGATTTTAAAACTTTAGTCGCAGTTAAAACCTAATGTAAAATATTAAAAATAAATATAACTTAATTTTAAGCGTAACGTAAATAACGATAATGAAATTGCGATAAATAAAAGTGCCATAAATAAAATTGCGATAATTAAAGAGTACGATAATTAAAAGTGCAATTAAATAAAATAACAATAAATAAAAGTGCGATAATTAAAAGTGCAATTAAATATGAAATAAAGGAATTATGCTTATTTAAACTTCCGTAATCATGATGTTTGACGTGTTGATTTTAGTTTATTACCATGGGTTAATTGTCCTTTGTCCCGGATTATTCAATATGTCTATACAGATTTGTCCATAATAGTCCATCAGTCATAATCATAAAGTGCGGAGGTCTTCGTCAAATTATTCTTATTCCCGAAGTCAAATATTCCAACTAATTGGGGATTCGAATTGTAACAAGGTCTTAATACTTTGTTTAATGAATACACCAGGTATCGACTGCGTGTAGTTCAAGGTTTTACTACTTTGTTAACAATTACACCAATTACCCTTGAATGTAATCCACCCCTGTTTTAACTAGATCATTAACTTTAATCCAATCCCGTGTCCGGTAAAATGAACAATTATTGGTATTTATAGATATCCCGCCCACCGTACCCAGTCAAGCGTATGTGGTTATATATAAATATGTCAAATTATAAGTTTATATATTAAATTAATGAGGTATCGTTAAGTTAATATAAAACCCATTAATAGCCCATAGTCTAATTTCCACAAGTGTCGTTCTTTTATCCAAACCCCAATTATGGTCCAAAGCCCAATTACCCAATTTTAATATTTAGCCCAACATCACGATTACTTCAGCTTAAATAAGCATAATAATAACTTAGCTTCAAGACATTAATTTAAAAAGGTTGAACATAACTTACAATGATTAAAAATAGCGTAGCGTTACACGGACAGAATTTCGACTTACACCCTTACAAGATTCGCTAACATACCCTTATTATTAGAATTAAAATTAAAATTAAAATTAAAATTAATATATATATATATATATATACGTTGATAGATAGGAAGAGAAAAAGATATGTTAATTTGAGCCAAAACACGCGAAATTTATAGATGTGGCCTGATAATTGGGGCCATGCGATTGCATGGTTTTCCTTTTTCCTAGCCATGCGATCGTATGGCCAGCTGGGAGAGTTCACATGTTGTTGTTTGCTTCTTGCCGACGGTTTTTAAATAATAATATAATATATAAATAATTTTAAGAATTAATAATATATTATATTATATTCATGTGCATAGTTGACTTGTAATTTTTAGTCCGTTGCGTCGAGCGTTGAGAGTTGACTCTGGTCCCAGTTTCGGATTTTCGAACGTCCTTGCGTACAATTTAATATGTTGTATTTTGCATTTTGCGGCTTGTACTCTTGTAATTTTGAGACGTTTCTCACCAATAATTTAAACCACTTTGATTGTACTTTGTACTTTTTAGCTTTTTGATCGTTTGCGTCTTCAATTTGTCGAAACTATCTTTTGTCTTCACCTTTTATTATTTAAACGAATATCACTTGTAAATAGAAGAATTGTAACTAAAAGCTTGTCTTTCTTGAGGGATAATGCTATGAAATATATGTTCATTTTTAGCATTATCAAACTACAACCCTAATTCTAATTAATAATAATAATAATTAATAATCCTAATCCTAATTCGATCAGCCTAGGATACAGACCTCTCCAATCAGCTCAAGCTGAGTGTTTTAATACCATGCGGTCGCATCAGCTCAGGCCAATTGTTTGGGCTGCTACAGTTGGGCCCGATTACTTTTACTTAATTTTTTTTTGTTTTTAAATTATAGAAAATATAATATATAATAAAAACTTATATTTTAAAAAAAATACTTATTAGTTTTTGTAAATTAAAAACTTTTTTTTAATTTAAACACTTAAAAATATAGTTATGCGAGGTGTATACGAAATAGTTATATTTTTATTGCGAAATACTATTAAATACGATACAATTTTACACAAGTTATTTATTTATTTATAGAATGGGATATACCTAAACCTTGCTACAACACTTATAGGTAGTGTACCTAATCGTAGAGTAGTATTGTTTTTAGTAAGTCCGGTTCGTTCCACAGGGATACAACTAAATTTAACCATATATTTATTTTAAACTATATTTGTATAAATATATTTATATATATATAAGTAGTATTATTATTATTATAAAAGGGGGTTTTTACCGTTTAATGACCGGTTTGTCGATTTTATGTCTTAAGTCGCAATTAAAACCTAATGTAAAATATTAAATATACAAATGACTTAATTTAAAGCGTAAAGTAAATAACGATAATAAAAGTGCGATAATTAAAATTTCAGTAATTTAAAGTACGATAATTAAAAGTGCAATAAATAAAATGATAGTAAATAAAAGTGCGATGAGATATAAAATAAAGGAATTATGCTTATTTAAACTTCCGTAATCATGATGTTTGACGTGTTGATTTTAATTTATTACCATGGGTTAATTGTCCTTTGTCATGGATTATTCGATATGTCCATCTGGTTTTTGTCCATAACAGTCCATCAGTCATAAATATAAAGTGTGAGTGTCCTCGTCAAATTATTCTTATACCCGAAGTCAAATATTCCAACTAATTGGGGACTTAAACTGTAACAAGGTCTTAATACTTTGTTTAATAATTACACCAGGATATCGACTGCATGTAACCCAAGGTTTTAATACTTTGTTAACAATTACGCCAAGTGTCCTTGTACGTAATCCACCCTTATTTTAATGAGTCCATTGACTATTAATCCATTCCCGTGTCCGATTAAATGAACGATTATTAGTATTTATAAATATTCCGCCCATCATGTCCGATCAAGTGTATGTGGTTATTTATAATTACCTCAAATTGTAAATCTCTATATTAAATTAACTAACTATCATTCAGTTAAAAAAATAAAAAGCTCATTAATAGCCCATAGTCCAATTTCCACAAGTGTCGGTCTTTTATCCAAACCCCAATTATGATCCAAAGCCCAATAACCCCGTCTTTAATATTTAGTCCAACATCATGATTACTTCGGCTTAAATAAGCATAATAATAACTTAGCTACGAGACATTAATTTAAAAAGGTTGAACATAACTTACAATGAGTATTAATAGCGTAGCGTTACACGGACAGAATTTCGACTTACAAACTTAAAACATTCGCCACTATAACCTTATTATTATTAACTTAAAAGTAAAATTAAAATTATAAAATATAAATAAATATATTAAGAGAGTATGATGATAGATGGATATATGGTGTTATAAACTTGTCCGAAAAATGCTGAATTTATAGACCTGGCCAGGCTTTTGGGGCCATGCGATCACATGGGCTTCCTTTGCATCTGCCATGCGATCGCAAGGTGACTTGGGACAGCTCACAATCTTTTGTTTTCTTGTTTGCCGACGGTTTTTATTTTAATATATAAATATAATATATATATATATATAATTTATAGAATTATTTATATATTATATTATATTCTTGTGCATAGTTGACTTGTAATTTTAGGTCCGTTGCGTCACGCGTTGATAGTTGGTTCATGTCCCGGTTCTGTATTTTCGAACGTCCTTGCGTACTATTTGATATCTTGTACTTTGCGTTTTGCGGCATGTACTCTTGTAATTTTTAGACGTTTCTCATCAATAAATTGAACCACTTGGATTGTACTTTGTACTCTTTAGCATTTTGGTCATTTGCGTCTTCAAATCGTCGAATCTGTCTTTTGTCTTCACCTTTTATTATTTAAACGAATATCACTTGTAAATAGAACAATTGCAACTAAAAGGTTGTCTTTATTGAAGGATAACGCTATGAAATATATGTTCGTATTTAGCATTATCAGCCTGGCTGCCTTATCTCCATGCGATCGCATGGGAAGAAAAGAGTGGCCAAGTCCTATAAATTGGAATGTTTTATGCCGAATTCAGTACACCTCCATCAACTGATCTCTTACTCTCTCTCAAATATATTTATATTTATTTTATAATTATAATTTTAATATTAAGTTAATAATAATAAGGTTATAGTGGCGAATGTTTTAAGTTTGTAAGTCGAAATTCTGTCCGTGTACACTACGCGATTAATACTCATTGTAAGTTATGTTAAACCTTTTTAAATTAATGTCTCGTAGCTAAGTTATTATTATGTTTATTTAAGCCGAAGTAATCGTGATGTTGGGCTAAATATTAAGACGAGGTTATTGGGCTTTGGACCATAATTGGGGTTTGGACAAAAGACCGACACTTGTGGAAATTGGACTATGGGCTATTAATGGGCTTTATATTTATTTAACTGAATGATAGTTCGTTAATTTAATATAGAGATTTACAATTTGAGGTAATTATAAATAACCACATACACTCGATCGGACACGATGGGTGGGATATTTATAAATACTAATAATCGTTCATTTGACCGGACACGGGGATGGATTAATAGTCAATGGACTCATTAAAACAGGGGTGGATTACATATAAGGACACTTGGTGTAATAGTTAATAAAATATTAAAACCATGGATTGCGCACAGTCGATAACCTGGTGTAATCATTAACAAAGTTTTAAGACCTTGTTACAGTTTAAGTCCCCAATTAGTTGAAATATTTGATTTCGGGTATAAGGGTAACTTGACGAGGACACTCGCACTTTATATTTATGACCGATGGACTGTTATGGACAAAAACCAGATGGACATATCGAATAATCCAGGACAAAGGACAATTAACCCATGGTAATAAATTAAAATCAACACGTCGAACATCATGATTACGGAAGTTTAAATAAGCATAATTTCTTTATTTTATATCTCATCGCACTTTTATTTATCGCAATTTTATTTATCGTACTTTAAATTACTGCAATTTTATTTATCGCACTTTTATTTATCGTCATTTACTTTACGCTTTAAATTAAGTTATATTTGTATTTAATTTTTTACATTAGGTTTTAATTGTGACTTAAGACATAAAATCGACAAATCGGTCACTAAACGGTAAAACCCCCCTTTTATAATAATAATAATATTATATATATATATATATATATATATATATATATATATATATATATATATACAAATATAGTTTAAAATATATAGCGTTAAACTCAGCTAGCTCCCTGTGGAACGAACCGGACTTACTAAAAACTACACTACTCTACGATTAGGTACACTGCCTGTAAGTGTTGTAGTATTTCGTAGTAAAATATAATCTATTTCGTACTACACCTCGAACAACATCAAGTATTTTTGGCGCCGCTGCCGGGGAACACTCAACACTGAAGCGAAACGCTATAAAATTTTTTTAGTTTTTAAGCTATTTTTGTAAAAATATAATTTTATATAAGTTACAAAAATATAAAAACATAAAAAAAAATTATATAAAAATATATATCTATATTTTTAAGAGTTTAAATTAAAAAGTTTTTCTTAGTTACAAAAACTAATAAGTTTTTTATATAAGTTTTAGTTATATTATATTTTCTATAAAATAAGAAAATAAAAAAATCAAAGTAAAAAGTAAAAAGTAAAAAAAAATATATATATATATATACAAAACTGAACCTGTAATTTTTCGACCTGCATTGATCTGAACCTGCTTCTCATGCGACTGCATGAAAATGGAGTATTAAGTCCATGTGACCGCATGGAAAGGCCTGACACGCCTGACCTGATCCTCTTACAGCATTAATTACGGAGTATTATTAATTATTATTATTAAATCTAATTAGGGTTTAGTTATTTAATAATTAGTTTTAATTTTAATTAATATTGTATATTAAGTTTTAATTAGTTTTATTAAATATAAAGTTAATACTTTTATATAATAATAAGATAAAATTAATATTTTTATAAAATTGTATTTTTTATCAATTTAGTTTCTTTTTATATTTATATCTTTTTAATCGTTTATTCGTATATTGTATATTTTTCGTTCGTAATTAGTTCGTAACTTAGTAGTTTGCCATAGTTATTTTTATTTTTAGATTTTTAGGCTTTGCCGTAAAATCCCTTAAGTGTTTTTTCTTTAGATTAAGATTTAGGCGCTTTAGAATTTTACGACGTCTCTTATCGCTTTAATATTTAATAGATTTTAGTACCTATTAAGTTATTGCCGTTTTGGATATAGAATTCCTTTAAGCTTTAATTCCTTTAGATGTAACTTTTAATATTTAGTTTTTAGACTTTAAGTTTCGATGCTTTACTTTCTTTTTATTATTTTTCGACCTTTTATTTTTCGACGTATTTCGACGCGCTCTTTTTCTTCCTCTTATTTATCGACGCTCTAGTTTTTAGGATATAGATTTTATCTTCAAAATTTTGACGAAAAATTATTTTAAGCGGTTAAATTGATAGACATCCAAAATTTTCTGGTTCGTAGTAATAGTTGGATTTGTTAGTGGCGAGTTGTGGGCTTCCGATTTAAAGGGTCCTGGCTACCTGCTGCATCTATTGGCTATTCAAAACGTGGGCAAAATCAGAAAAGTCTATTAATTTGATAACTTATATAATTGTTTATTTTTATAACTAATAGGATATTCAGTGAATGCACCGAGCAAAACGTTCACCACCTTTCATACGTTCACCACCTGTAACTCGATCAAGACATCTAGCCAATATTGTCGCCATTGATTTTTCTTTAGAATCATCATCTAGTCGACCAAGTACTCCAATTCAAATTTCCGATAATCCATTTTTTGAACCCGACCTTACAATTGAGAACCCGGAGGATATTCAAGGACAATTCAGTGATCCTGAACCCCTAATCATTCCTCCTGAATCACAAACCATTCAACCAGAGATTGTCGAGGAAGAAACCATTAAATCAGAATCCTCTAGTGATTCAGATTCAACAAATTCAATCATGGAAAATCCGGAACCTCTAAGTATGGAAGATCGAATGAGAGCTACATGCACTGGCCAAGGTCATGCCATTACTCAACCAGATATTAATGCGTCAGATTATGAAATCAAAGGGCAAATCCTACACATGGTAACTAATCAATGCCAATTTAGTGGTACGCCGAAGGAAGATCCAAACGAACATCTTTGTACCTTTAATAGGATCTGTACTTTATTCAAAATCAGAGAAGTTGAGGATGAACAGATCTATCTCATGTTATTTCCCTGGACTTTAAAGGGAGAAGCCAAATATTAGTTAGAATCATTACCTGAAGGGGCGATTGATACATGGAATGTTTTAGTTGAGAAATTTCTTAAAAGATTCTTTTCAGCATCTAAAGTCGTGAGACTTCAAGGAGAAATTGTTACGTTCACACAAAAGCCAAATGAAACTTTATATGAAGCATGGACAAGATTTGGAAAGTTGTTGAGAGGATGTTCTCAACATGGTTTAGACACTTATCAAATAATACAAATATTCTATCAAGGATGTGACATTACTACATGAAAAGACATCGACATAGCAGCTGGTGGTTCCATTATGAAGAAAACCGCAACTGAAGCTTACAAAATTATTGATAACACAGCCTCCCACTCACATGAGTGGCATCAAGAAAAAGACATCGTTAGATCATCTAAAGCGGCTAGAGCCGATTCTAGCCATGACTTTGATTCCATTTCCTCAAAGTTAGATACTTTCGAGAGACGAATGGAAAAGATGACTAAAGATATTCACGCAATACGAATTAGTTGTGAGCAGTGTGGAGGACCACATTTGACAAAAGATTGTCTCAGTATTGAACAAACAATGGAACAAAGAGAGAATGTTTCATACATGAACCAAAGGCCTGGAAATAATTATCAAAATAATTATCAACCGCCAAGATCGAACTACAATCAAAATCAGAATTATAACCGAAATGTTCCATACAACAACCAACAAGGTCCTTGCAATCAACAAGTATCTAATAATACTTACAACCAGCAAAGACCTATTTTTCAAAATAAACAACCACAAACCGATGATAAAAAGCCAAATTTAGAAGATATGATGTCGAAGCTAGTTGAATCTCAAACGCAGTTTTTCACATCTCAGAAACAAACTAATGAACAAAATGCTCAAGCATTTAGAAATCAACAAGCTTCTATTCAAAATCTGGAACAAGAAGTAAGTAACCTAGCAAGGTTGATAGGTGAAAGAAAACCGTGGAGTCTACCTAGCGATACAAATGCTAACCCCCGGAATGAAACAACTAAAGCCATTACCACAAGAAGTGGTATTACACTTAAACCACCTGAAATACTTGAAATTTCTGATGACTCTATTCCCACTACACAGGTACCACAGCCTGAGCAAGAGAAGGAAACAGAACCGGTAGTTGAAAAGGTTATTGAAGATAAACAGTTAAGGCAAAACATTATGTTAAACCATACCAACCACCACTTCATTACCCAAGTAAAATGAGAAAAGAAAGACTTGAAGCCGAGCAATCCAAATTTTTAAATATGTTTAAACAAATAAATGTCAATCTTCCTTTTATTGATGTGATTTCAGGAATGCCAAGATATGCTAAATTCCTGAAAGGCCTAATCACAAATAAAAAGAAAATGGAAGAACTCTCGGCTGTTACTATGAATGCTAATTGTTCTGCAGTGCTGTTGAATAAACTACCAGAAAAATTATCAGATCCAAGAAGTTTCACAATTCCATGTTTTCTGGGTAGTCTTAATTCAATAGAAGCATTGGCAGACTTAGGTGCTAGTATAAATTTAATACCATATTCATTATACGCTAAACTAGACCTTGGAGAATTGAAACCAACAAGAATAAGCATACAACTAGCCGATCGATCAGTAAAATATCCTAGAGGGATAATGGAGAACATGCTAGTTAAAGTTGGTACTTTAGTATTTCCAGTAGACTTTGTTATTCTGGACATGGAAGAAGATTCTCGAGTTCCTCTCATATTAGGAAGACCATTCTTAAACACGGCTAAAGCAATAATAGACGTGTTCGGTAAGAAACTGACCCTAAGTATAGAGGATGAGAGTGTTACCTTTTCAGTTGATAGAGCCATGCAACAACCGCAATCTGCAGATGATACATGTTATTATATTCAAACTATAGATTCACATGCAGAATTGTTAGAAGAATTTTTAGAATTACAAGGAACAGGAGAATGTTCTTTAGGAGAAGGAACTGAACCAATTGATGAAGCTGAAATGTTAGCCGTACTCATGGCTAATGAATACGAACCAACAACAGAAGACTTCAAGTGTTAAAAGAGGAAGACAAATATCGATACAAATCATCGATAGAAGAACCACCGATAATAGAGTTAAAGCCACTTCCAAACCATTTGGAATACGCTTATTTACATGGTGAATCTGAATTACCTGTAATAATATCATCTTCTCTTACAAAAAATGAAAAATCTCAACTCATTTCTGTGCTAAAAGCTCATAAACCAGCTATTGCATGGAAGATTCATGACATTAAAGGCATAAGTCCTTCGTATTGCACACATAAAATCCTTATGGAAGAAGGTCATAAAACATATGTGCAACGCCAACGAAGACTAAATTCGAATATGCAAGATGTTGTTAAGAAATAAATTATTAAACTGCTAGATGCAGGTTTAATTTATCCAATTTCTGATAGTCCATGGGTAAGCCCAGTTTAATGTGTACCTAAGAGGGGTCGCATGACTGTCATCACAAATGAAAAAGATGAACTTATTCCTACTAGGACTGTAACAGGATAGCGTGTTTGTATTGATTATAGAAAACTAAATGACGCCACCAGAAAAGATCACTTTCCCTTACCTTTCATTGATCAAATGTTGGAAAGGTTAGTTGAGAATAGTTACTATTGTTTTCTTGACGGTTTCTCCGGATACTTTCAAATTCCAATAGCACCCGAGGATTAAGAGAAAACCACGTTCACGTGCCCTTATGGTACTTTTGCTTACAAACGCATGCCATTTGGACTATGCAACGCCCCTGCTACCTTTCAAAGGTGCATGATGTCGATTTTTCACGACATGATAGAAGAATGCATGGAAGTTTTCATGGATGACTTTTCAGTCTTCGGTGATACATTTAAAACATGTCTAGTTAATCTTGAATGAATGCTTATTAGATGCGAGCAATCAAATCTAGTATTTAATTGGGAGAAATGCCATTTCTTGGTTAGAGAAGGCATCGTTCTTGGTCATAAAATTTCAAAGGGAGGAATTGAAGTGGATAGAGCTAAAGTAGATGTAATTTCTAAACTTCCACATATAAAAGATTTTTCTAAAATTGCCACTCCTATGAATAAACTCCTAGAAAAGGATGCTCCATTCATCTTTTCAGATGAATGCATCAAATCTTTTAATATTCTTAAAGAAAAACTCACTAATGCGCCGATCATGATAACTCCAAATTGGAATATACCATTTGAACTCATGTGCGATGCAAGTGATTTTGCAATGGGAGTCGTTTTAGGACAAAGGATTGAAAAATGATTTCAACCTATATATTACGCTAGTAAGACGTTACAAGGAGCACAAATGAGTTACACAACTACTAAAAAAGAACTCCTTGCTATTGTCTTTGCTTTTAACAAATTTCGTTCATATCTCATTCTAGCTAAAACGGTGGTCTATACTGATCATTCTGCTCTTAGATACCTATTTTCGAAACAAGATGCCAAACCAAGATTAATCCATTGGATCTTACTCTTACAAGAGTTCGATATTGAAATTCGAGACAAAAAGGGAGCAGAAAATCTCGCAGCTGATCATCTTTCTCGCCTTGAAAATCATGAATTAGAAGTTCTAAATGAATCGGCCATACAAGACAACTTTCCTGATGAATATCTATTGAAGATCGATTATAATGAAATTCCATGGTTTGCAGACTATGAAAACTACCTAGTATGTGGATTCCTTGAAAAAGGGTTGTCGTACCAAAAATGAAAGAAATTCTTTAGTGATATAAAACACTATTTCTGGGAAGATCCACATTTGTTTAAAAGTTGTCCCGATGGAATAATCCGGCGATGTGTATTCGGGGATGAAGCTAGTCAAATCTGTAACGACCCGCACTTTTTCGATCGTTCTATACTTATAAGATTAATATTTACATAAATTAAACCTTACCAACATGATAAGCAATCCAAATTGTCGAGACTTATGTTTTTCGAAAAGAGTTTTACACAACGTTTGACCGTCTAGTTTGACCGATGATATCACGAACTATACAATATATGATAATTATACGTTTGTGTATATATATGTATATATACATATTTAACATGACCTAAGAATGTTTTAATATCTCATTTTGTATTAATAACAATAAGTTATAAGTATATTTTGAAACTACTAACTTAAGTTTTCAAAACGATAACCATACGTAACGTTATTTGACTTAAATACTTATGACCTATAATGTTTATACATATATCGTATAAGTAATGTATTTAATCACTTTTAAAGACTTAAATACATAAAACAATATAAGTATATTTACAAAAGATAACTATATTTGAATCCTCGTTCCATTTTCTCAAAGATTTCTATACGTATACCTAGGGTATATGTACCCGTATCATACGCAGCTTCTAGATGTATTTACTATTGGTATATACCAATAAAAATCTGCTCCTTAGCAGCCTTAAATGATTAAGAAATATGTGGAACCAACCATTTGTCAAGTAGCATGAATTATTTAGCAAGAAAACAAAGTTAGGTATCTTTTTTTCCTTTATAACCTAAAAACGTTTTTATGCATGCACACCATTTCTTCACCCCATTTTCTCATACTTACACTTCCATTTCTCTCTCAAAATACTCTTAACTTCATACTTGATCATCTCCAAGCATTTTCCCCATCATTTAGCTTAAAAAACAACACTTAAACCTCATAAGAAAACCTTACAAAAACACTTCAAGAATCCTTTCAAGAACACAAGTTTACTTCCAATCTTTCATCCAATTCCATCACTCTTTTGGTTCTAGGTTCTTACTCCTCTTTTACAACAATCTTGTCCAAGTGACTTGAGGTAGTAACTTTGTTCATAACCTTATTCGATTCATATATATATAGCTATCTTATTTTATGGTATAAAATTTTAACAACAAGAACATAGTTTGAATGTTTTCAAACTTGTTTGCAAACTAAATAGATCCTTCTAACTTAACTTTTAAAATACTCCAAGACCTGTAATATAACTTAAATATATGCTAATTTAACAAGGTATAACTTGGTTTTTCAAAGATTATCTTAAAAACTGTTTTTACGACGTCGGAGTGCCACCGGGGGCTGTTTTGGGTTGGATAATTAAAAACCATCTTAAACTTTGAATTGGAGGTTTATTTTCTGGAAAAATGATTTTTACTATGAATATGATAACACATAAAAATTTCATGATTTAACTCAAAGTATAAGTATTTTTAGAAAAATAATCATTTAAGGTTGTTTACATGATGGAAAATGATTAACTTCATAAGTTTCACTAAAGTTTGA
This sequence comes from Rutidosis leptorrhynchoides, assembly GCF_046630445.1. Classification (NCBI taxonomy): domain Eukaryota; kingdom Viridiplantae; phylum Streptophyta; class Magnoliopsida; order Asterales; family Asteraceae; genus Rutidosis; species Rutidosis leptorrhynchoides. The sequence continues at coordinate 148,466,314 of NC_092334.1, read as the reverse complement.
CCTATGCCGTGTGATTTTGAATACAAACTAAGGTATTTACAGTTCATAGTCTTAAAGAGGGACTCGATCCAAGGAGATGGCAAGTTGAATCAACGAAAACGGAGTTGTAACGAACAAACTATGACCGAAACAAAATCGGATATCCAAGACTAGTTTAGCCACGAAAATAATTGGGAAAAATTAAATAAATCACATCTTTTTAAGTTAACATGATATTTTATATATATGTACTTATAATTCAATTTTATATGGTTCAGGATCACCCGTAAACAACACGAGAAGATTAATCATAAGATCCCATGATTGTACGCAACACGTCATTTGACAACACCGGTACTTTATGTACGCAACACGTCATTTGACAACACCGGTACCGTGGGTCAAGATTAATCTTGACCAATACATATACGATGGGGTTTTATTTATTTCGTTGGGGTTTTTATTTATTTCATTGGGGGTTTATTAAACACCTAAAAATGAACCATTAAAATTGAATTACTAACATCGGACTGCTAACTACGGACTAAGAAATTATTAAAACTATTAAAAGTATAAAAAGTATATATATGTGACGATTGTTTAAAATAGAAATATATTGATAAACTATATATGGATAGGTTCGTGATATCAATCGGAGACCAAGTCGAAATTACATATCTTCAAGACAAAAGTGAGTATATAGTCCCACTTTTAAACTCTAAATATTTCGGGATGAGAATACATGTATTTTATGTTTTACGTTATGGACACAAGTAACTGAAAAATATATTCTACGTTGAGTTGTACCACTGGCATACTTCCCTGTAGCTTGGTAACTGTTATTTACAGCGGTATTGTAAACTTGAATCCTGTTGATAGATCTATCGGGCCTGACAACCCCAACCGGACTGGACGACCAGTATTCAACGGTTGCACAGTACTTCGTTTTGTGACTACACTTGGTACGGTGTAGTAAGATTTCATATTAAAGGGAATATGCGACGTGATTAAATGTTAAGTATGGTTACCAAGTGCTCAACCACTTAGAATATTTTTATTAAACTGTTTATATACGAAATCTTGTGGTCTATATATATATATTGCTGCCGGCATTAAACCTATATCTCACCAACTTTATGTTGACCTTTTAAAACATGTTTATTCTCAGGTGATTACTAAAGCTTCCGCTGCATTATGTTGAATTTGAGCAGGATCTTGCGTACGCATATTTGTGTCAAAAATAAAACTGCATACCCAAGGATTTGTGTTGTAAAATATGCTCGAAATCGTGTTGTTATCATTATATGTAAAGTTTGTAAGTCGAAGATTATCGCTAAACGATAATCAACTTTTTATTGTCTAAAGCTTGTAATAAAAATAATGGTTATGGTTTGTAATGTATAATATATGCAGTTTCTCTTTTAAAAATGTCGCATATAGAGGTCAATACCTCGCAATGAAATCATACGTTATCTAACACGTTCTTATGGTTAAGGACGGGTTATGACATGTGGTATCAGAGCGGTGGTCTTAGCGAACCAGGTTTGCATTAGTGTGTCTAACTGATAAGTCGTTAGGATACATTAGTAAGTCTGGACTTTGACCGGGTCTGATTTAAAAACCATTGCTTATCATTGTTGGTTAAAATTTATATGTAAATATTATGTAGTACTAATGGGTTAGTTGTTGTGTGATAGATGTCGGGCTCAAAACTTGTCATCACATTCAGCGACTCCGAACCAGAATCTTCAGATGGTGTTCCAGTCATTAACCTATCCGATGACGAAAATAATATCTTTGGGGAAGACTCACAAATTCCGGATGAACCGACTATAGAGAACCCGGAAAGTGAACCCGAGGAGGAAAGTGAACCCGAGGAGGAAAGTGAACCCGAGGAGGAAAGTGAACCCGAGGAAGAAATACAGGAAATTACAAAAGACGAGTTCGAACTAGGAAAGAAACGAAAGGCTAATGAATTAGAAAATTCAAATCCCGAGTTTAGTAAGGATGATGTGGCACCAACTCCACTAGACACTACCACCCCTATTCCCGCTATTCCTATTCGTTCTATCCCGGCATCCAGTTCTTCAGCCCCACAGCCAAAATATAGGCAGACAGCCAGGATAAGCGTTAAGCGATTCTTTGAACCTAAACGTCCTAGAAAATAGACCAAACGATGCGCTGCCGTATTAAACCATGGGATCATATAATGTTTTGTATAATATTATTAGTGTGGTTTGCTTAATGTTCGATGTAAGATAAGCATATGTAAAATAGTGAAGTGTGAAATGCAATAATTTTCCATGGTTAAGTATTACTTAGATGGTAGTAATTGATTCTGTACTAAGCTATTAAGTATGGACATTAACGGGTAGGTACTACCCTAGATATAATTATAAAACGCTAATAAGAAGAAAAGGCTTTTATAATAATACCTGGTTCATATTATTAATAAGCTATAATGTACTGTAAATATACACTACATCTATAATATTCCATGTGAATAATTATTTTCTTTTCATTCTTATAGAAGAATATGGCACGATTGAATCGAATGACGGAACAAGAAATCCAGGAACTCATCAATCAGCGAGTGAACGACAGAATGTTATGGGTCGAGGCTGCAAGAGGTGCTGCAGTTAACCCAAATCCTCGTGTGGGGTGCACTTACAAAACTTTTCAAGCTTGCAAGCCCTCATCATTCAGTGGAACAGAAGGACCAATCGGTTTAACCCGGTGGATAGAAAAGATGGAGACTGTGTTTAAAATAAGTGGTTGTGTTGAAAAGGACATGACCAAATATGCATCGTGCACTTTACAAGATAGTGCACTCACGTGGTGGAAAAATTATGTGAAGGCTGTAGGAGGAGATGTAGCTTATGATACTCCTTGGGAAGAATTCAAAACAATGTTAATCAACGAGTATTGTCCAAGGAACGAGGTTAGGAAGTTGGAAGATGAATTACGAAGCCTGAAGGTTGTTGGTACTGAAATCACCAACTACAATCAGCGATTCATGGAATTAGTTTTGCTATGTCCTGAATTGGTTCCAACCGAAGAACGGAAGATTGAAATGTACAAAGATGGTTTGCCCAAAAAGGTCAAGGCAAACGTTACAGCATCGAAACCTAAGACAATTCATGAAGCTATAACCATGGCAAACGAGCTAATGGATCAGGTCATCATGGATAAGAAAGCATCCAATACTGATGTGAAGGTATCAGGTAACAAAAGAAAGTGGAATGGAAATTATGATCGAGGTAACCAACAACAATCTTTTAAGAAACAAGAAACCATACAAGGTGCAGGTAGTGGTTCAAGCTTTGGTTACAAAGGACAAAATCCTTTATGCAACCGATGCCACAAACATCACTCTGGCTACTGTAATGTGGTATGCAACAAATGTAATCGAAAGGGTCATCTTGCTGAAGATTGTAGGGCTCTCGTTACAAATACAAATGGTACCAAGACTCTTGCCACCAATGCAAATAGAACTGCTTTGGCTACCATTACTTGTTTTGGGTGTGGAAAACAAGGTCACTATAAGAGCCAGTGCCCGAATCCAGAGAAGAATAATGGATCTGCACGTGGAAGAGCATTTGTTATTAACGCTAGAGAGGCGTGTGAAGACCCGGAGCTTGTTACGGGTACGTTTACCATTAATAACTTATCCGCATCTATTATATTTGATACTGGTGCCGATAGAAGTTACGTGAGTAGAGGCTTTTACGCTAAATTGAATTGTTCATCATTACCTCTAGATGCTAAGTACATGATTGAGTTAGCTAATGGTAAACTAATTAAAGCCGATAAAATTTGTCGTGATTGTAAAATAAATTTAGCCGGAGAAACATTTAAAATTGACTTAATACCCGTAGAATTAGGAAGTTTTGATGTAATAGTCGGCATGGACTGGATGTCCAAAGTAGGAGCTGAAGTTGTGTGTGCCAAGAAGGCAATTCGCATTCCTTGTAAGGATAGAATGCCGGTGATGATTTATGGAGAGAAGGGTAACTCAAAGCTAAAACTCATTAGTTATTTGAAAGCTCAAAAGTGCTTGAAGAAAGGGTGCTATGCTATCTTAGCACATGTTAATAAAGTCGAAAATAAAGAAAAAGAGAAGTGCATCAACGACGTACCTGTGGTAAGAGATTTTCCTGAAGTTTTTCCGGAAGAGTTGCCGGGATTACCTCCATTTAGATCTGTAGAATTTCAAATAGATTTAGTACCAGGAGCCGCACCAGTGGCTCGTGCTCCATATAGACTTGCACCGTCCGAGTTAAAAGAACTTCAGAGTCAGTTAAAAGAATTACTGGATCATGGATTCATACGACCAAGTACTTCACCGTGGGGAGCTCCGATTCTATTTGTTAAAAAGAAAGATGGATCTTTTAGGATGTGTATAGATTATCATGAATTAAATAAGTTAACTATCAAAAATCGGTATCCACTACCGAGAATTGACGACTTATTTGATCAACTCCAGGGATCATGTGTTTATTCGAAAATCGACCTAAGATCGGGCTATCATCAACTACGTGTCAAAGAAGAGGACATTCCGAAAACTGCTTTTCGGACACGTTATGGTCATTACGAATTTTTGGTCATGCCGTTTGGATTGACGAATGCGCCAGCTGTATTCATGGACCTCATGAATCGAGTTTGTAGTCCGTATTTAGATAAGTTTGTTATCGTTTTCATTGATGACATTCTTATCTATTCCAAGAGTGAGCAAGAGCATGAGCAGCATTTAAGGTTGATATTAGAGTTGTTGAGAAAAGAACAGCTATACGCTAAATTTTCTAAGTGTGCTTTCTGGTTGAAAGAAGTGCAATTTCTTGGCCACGTTGTTAGTAGCAAAGGAATTCAGGTTGATCCAGCAAAAATTGAAGCCATTGAAAAATGGGAGACTCCTAAAACACCAATGCAGATACGCCAATTTTTGGGTTTAGCCGGTTATTATAGAAGGTTTATTCAAGATTTTTCCCGAATAGCTAAGCCGTTGACAGCATTAACGCAAAAAGGGAAGAAATACGAATGGACCTCGGAGCAGGAGAACGCATTTCAATTACTGAAGAAGAAGTTAACTACGACGCCTATTTTATCGTTACCTGAAGGGAACGATGATTTTGAAATATATTGTGACGCTTCGCGACAAGGTTTTGGTTGTGTTCTTATGCAACGAAAGAAAGTTATTGCATACGCATCCCGACAATTAAAGATTCACGAGCGGAATTATACGACGCATGATCTAGAACTGGGAGCAGTCGTGTTTGCATTGAAGATATGGAGACACTACTTGTATGGGGTTAAATGCACTGTGTTTACTGATCATAAAAGCCTTCAACATATTTTCGATCAAAAACAGCTGAACATGAGGCAACGTAGGTGGGTTGAGTTAATAAATGACTATGATTGTGAAATTCGTTATCATCCCGGGAAAGCGAACGTGGTGGCCGACGCTCTAAGCAGAAAGGAACGAGAACCAATTCGAGTACGAGCGATGAACATAAAAATTCGCATGAATCTCAACTCACAAATCAAAGAAGTTCAACGAGAAGCACTTACTAAAGAAAATATAGGAAATGAAATAATGAAGAAGTATGAGAAGCAACTCGTTATGCGGGAAGATGGAATTCGATATTTTGCAAATCGTATTTGGGTACCGAAGTTGGGTGGATTAAGGAAGTTGATATTGAACGAGGCACATAAGACAAGATATTCGATACATTCTGGAGTTGGAAAGATGTACCAAGATCTTAAGACGCATTATTGGTGGCCTAATTTGAAGACAGACGTTGCAACATATGTTGGGGAATGTTTAACTTGTTCCAAAGTCAAAGCAGAACACCAGAAGCCGTCAGGGTTACTTCAACAACCAGAAATTCCAGAATGGAAATGGGACGGTATTACCATGGATTTCATCACGAAGTTACCAAAGACTGCCTGGGGATACGACACCATTTGGGTGATTGTTGATCGTCTCACCAAGTCTGCACATTTCTTGCCTATAAAGGAAACGGATAGAATGGAGAAACTATTACGATTGTATATAAAGGAGATTGTTTCAAGGCATGGAATACCTATTTCCATTATATCTGATCGTGATAGTAGATTTACCTCAAAGTTCTGGCAATCACTACAGGAGGCCCTAGGAACTCGTTTGGATATGAGCACCGCATATCATCCGCAAACCGACGGGCAGAGTGAAAGAACAATTCAGACTCTTGAAGACATGCTCAGGGCATGTGTGATCGATTTTGGAAACGGATGGGATAAATATTTACCATTAGCAGAATTCTCGTATAATAATAGTTATCATGCGAGCATTAAAGCTGCGCCATTCGAAGCATTGTACGGAAGGAAGTGTAGATCTCCTATCTGTTGGAATGAAGTAGGAGATCGACAATTAACTGGTCCCGAGATCATACATGAAACTACTGAAAAGATAGTACAAATCAAGGAGAGATTGAAAACAGCCCGTAGTCGCCAAAAGAGCTACGCCGATGTCCGAAGGAAACCATTAGAGTTTCAGATCGGTGACATGGTTATGCTAAAGGTGTCACCTTGGAAAGGTGTAATACGTTTCGGTAAAAGAGGTAAACTGAACCCAAGATATGTAGGCCCGTTCAAGATCATCGAACGCATTGGACCGGTAGCTTATCGACTCGAGTTACCGCAACAACTCGCCGGAGTACATAATACATTTCACGTCTCGAACCTTAAGAAGTGTCTTGCAAAGGAAGACCTCACCATTCCTCTTGAAGAAATTCAAGTTGACGAGAAACTACAATTCATAGAAAAACCAATCGAGATCATGGATCGTGAAGTTAAACGGCTCAAGCAGAGCAACATACCGATCGTTAAAGTTCGTTGGAATGCACGAAGAGGTCCCGAGTTTACTTGGGAGCGAGAGGATCAGATGAAACAAAAGTATCCACACTTGTTTCTCGATGACGCAAAATAGGTACAATTTTAAAATTTCGGGACGAAATTTATTTAACGGGGATGTAATGTAACGACCCGCACTTTTTCGATCATTCTATACTTATAAGATTAATATTTACATAAATTAAACCTTACCAACATGATAAGCAATCCAAATTGTCGAGACTTATGTTTTTCGAAAAGAGTTTTACACAACGTTTGACCGTCTAGTTTGACCGATGATATCACGAACTATACAATATATGATAATTATACGTTTGTGTATATATATGTATATATACATATTTAACATGACCTAAGAATGTTTTAATATCTCATTTTGTATTAATAACAATAAGTTATAAGTATATTTTGAAACTACTAACTTAAGTTTTCAAAACGATAACCATACGTAACGTTATTTGACTTAAATACTTATGACCTATAATGTTTATACATATATCGTATAAGTAATGTATTTAATCACTTTTAAAGACTTAAATACATAAAACAATATAAGTATATTTACAAAAGATAACTATATTTGAATCCTCGTTCCGTTTTCTCAAAGATTTCTATACGTATACCTAGGGTATATGTACCCGTATCATACGCAGCTTCTAGATGTATTTACTATTGGTATATACCAATAAAAATCTGCTCCTTAGCAGCCTTAAATGATTAAGAAACATGTGGAACCAACCATTTGTCAAGTAGCATGAATTATTTAGCAAGAAAACAAAGTTAGGTATCTTTTTTTCCTTTATAACCTAAAAACGTTTTTATGCATGCACACCATTTCTTCACCCCATTTTCTCATACTTACACTTCCATTTCTCTCTCAAAATACTCTTAACTTCATACTTGATCATCTCCAAGCATTTTCCCCATCATTTAGCTTAAAAAACAACACTTAAACCTCATAAGAAAACCTTACAAAAACACTTCAAGAATCCTTTCAAGAACACAAGTTTACTTCCAATCTTTCATCCAATTCCATCACTCTTTTGGTTCTAGGTTCTTACTCCTCTTTTACAACAATCTTGTCCAAGTAACTTGAGGTAGTAACTTTGTTCATAACCTTATTCGATTCATATATATATAGCTATCTTATTTTATGGTATAAAATTTTAACAACAAGAACATAGTTTGAATGTTTTCAAACTTGTTTGCAAACTAAATAGATCCTTCTAACTTAACTTTTAAAATACTCCAAGACCTGTAATATAACTTAAATATATGCTAATTTAACAAGGTATAACTTGGTTTTTCAAAGATTATCTTAAAAACTGTTTTTACGACGTCGGAGTGCCACCGGGGGCTGTTTTGGGTTGGATAATTAAAAACCATCTTAAACTTTGAATTGGAGGTTTATTTTCTGGAAAAATGATTTTTACTATGAATATGATAACACATAAAAATTTCATGATTTAACTCAAAGTATAAGTATTTTTAGAAAAATAATCATTTAAGGTTGTTTACATGATGGAAAATGATTAACTTCATAAGTTTCACTAAAGTTTGACCTATGCCGTGTGATTTTGAATACAAACTAAGGTATTTACAGTTCATAGTCTTAAAGAGGGACTCGATCCAAGGAGATGGCAAGTTGAATCAACGAAAACGGAGTTGTAACGAACAAACTATGACCGAAACAAAATCGGATATCCAAGACTAGTTTAGCCACGAAAATAATTGGGAAAAATTAAATAAATCACATCTTTTTAAGTTAACATGATATTTTATATATATGTACTTATAATTCAATTTTATATGGTTCAGGATCACCCGTAAACAACACGAGAAGATTAATCATAAGATCCCATGATTGTACGCAACACGTCATTTGACAACACCGGTACTTTATGTACGCAACACGTCATTTGACAACACCGGTACCGTGGGTCAAGATTAATCTCGACCAATACATATACGATGGGGTTTTATTTATTTCGTTGGGGTTTTTATTTATTTCATTGGGGGTTTATTAAACACCTAAAAATGAACCATTAAAATTGAATTACTAACATCGGACTGCTAACTACGGACTAAGAAATTATTAAAACTATTAAAAGTATAAAAAGTATATATATGTGACGATTGTTTAAAATAGAAATATATTGATAAACTATATATGGATAGGTTCGTGATATCAATCGGAGACCAAATCGAAATTACATATCTTCAAGACAAAAGTGAGTATATAGTCCCACTTTTAAACTCTAAATATTTCGGGATGAGAATACATGTATTTTATGTTTTACGTTATGGACACAAGTAACTGAAAAATATATTCTACGTTGAGTTGTACCACTGGCATACTTCCCTGTAGCTTGGTAACTGTTATTTACAGCGGTATTGTAAACGCGAATCCTGTTGATAGATCTATCGGGCCTGACAACCCCAACCGGACTGGACGACCAGTATTCAACGGTTGCACAGTACTTCGTTTTGTGACTACACTTGGTACGGTGTAGTAAGATTTCATATTAAAGGGAATATGCGACGTGATTAAATGTTAAGTATGGTTACCAAGTGCTCAACCACTTAGAATATTTTTATTAAACTGTTTATATACGAAATCTTGTGGTCTATATATATATATTGCTGCCGGCATTAAACCTATATCTCACCAACTTTATGTTGACCTTTTAAAACATGTCTATTCTCAGGTGATTACTAAAGCTTCCGCTGCATTATGTTGAATTTGAGCAGGATCTTGCGTACGCATATTTGTGTCAAAAATAAAACTGCATACCCAAGGATTTGTGTTGTAAAATATGCTCGAAATCGTGTTGTTATCATTATATGTAAAGTTTGTAAGTCGAAGATTATCGCTAAACGATAATCATCTTTTTATTGTCTAAAGCTTGTAACAAAAATAATGGTTATGGTTTGTAATGTATAATATATGCAGTTTCTCTTTTAAAAATGTCGCATATAGAGGTCAATACCTCGCAATGAAATCATACGTTATCTAACACGTTCTTATGGTTAAGGACGGGTTATGACAAAATCTTAAACCATTGTCACACAGGACCAACAGGAGGGCATTATGGGCCTCAACTTACAGCAAGGAAAGTCTACGTTGTTGGATTTTATTGGCCTACAATTTTCAAAGATGCACACCTGCTTTGTAAATCCTGTGATGCATGTCAAAGGGCCGAAAAAATAAGTCAATGTGATGAAATGCCACAAAATGTCATTCAAGTATGTGAAGTATTTGACGTTTGGGGTATTGACTTTATGGGTCCATTTCCAAAATCTCATAATAATCTCTACATTCTCGTTGCCATTGATTATGTATCTAAATGGGCGGAAGTACAAGCTCTCCCAACTAACGATACACGAGTTGTAGTCAACTTCTTAAAACGTCTTTTTGCTAGGTTCGGAACACCAAAAGCTTTAATAAGTGATCGGGGTACTCATTTCTGTAATAATCAACTTGAGAAAGTTCTCAAAAGATATGGAGTAACTCATAAAATCTCAACCGCTTATCATCCACAAACAAGTGGACAAGTTGAAAATACCAACCGAGCTTTAAAACGTATTCTAGAGAAAACCGTAGGATCGAATCCAAAGGAATGGTCCATGAAATTGGAAGATGCACTCTGGGCTTTTAGAATAGCCTACAAAACTCCAATTGAAACCACACCTTTTAAACTCTTTTACGAAAAAGCATGTCATCTTCCAGTAGAAATTGAGCACAAAGCATTTTGGGCTTTGAAGACATGTAATCTTGATTTACATGAAGCCAGACGTCTACGGTTAAGTCAACTAAATGAATTAGAAGAATTAATACATGAGGCATATGAAAATTCATTAATCTATAAGGAAAGAACGAAGAAATGGCATGATAAAAGAATCCGAAGTTCAAAAGAATTCAAGGAAGGAGACCGAGTTCTTCTTTTCAATTCACGATTCAAGCTATTTCCTGAAAAATTGAAATCAAGATGGTCTAGACCATTCATAGTCAAAAGAGTTTTCCCATACGGAACAGTAGAGTTAATAAATTCAAATGGGGTTGAATTTAAGGTTAATGGCCATAGAGTTAAACATTACATAGATAATCCAATGGAAGTTGAAGATGAAGTTAATCACAATTTCGACACCACAGCTAACTAAGTGTGGGAAGAATCGAACATTTTAAGGGTAATATGTATTTCTATTAGAGTTAAATTTTCTGTTTTCGTGTAGTTCTCGAGAATGGAATCCGAATGGTCTTTCCCTAGCAGACCCTAAAGAACTAGTCTTCTCCCTCCATTCTGAATTTTTATTTCTTTTAGGTTTTACGAGATGAAGAATTCCTTTGATCTTATCCATGGTCTACTACTACACGCTATGATTACTAAACGTAACAATAACATCTTCCCGAGTGAACTGGTATCATTCATAAGAGGCAAAATGGACGAAGTAAGAAAAGAACTCAGGATAGATCATCATAAGACAAATTTTGGTAAAGGAAAATCAAAATCCGCAACAAAAAGAAGAGCACGACACCTTGAAAGATGTCACAAATGCGGAAAATGGACACACGAAGGGAAATATTCGAACAATCAAACACATTCCAATACCGAGTTCGTTACTCTATGCAGAGAAGGACCATTCATATGTTTAGAAGAAAAGTTATTAAAAATTCGAGGTTACGCTTATGTAGCTATGGAAAACCAAATTGAACGACTCTCCTATGAGTCGACTAAAGCAGGTCTCTGAGAATTCTTTCTCACAGGTAAGTATGTACAGTTTTTAATTGTTTTTATTTATTGCTTTTAACCTTTTGGTAATAAACGCTGAATCGTTCGCTATAAAGTATTAAATTGATATTCAATAAAATTAGGTATGCGAAACCGAAATTATTGATATCATACAAAAATTTATTACATCACTGTGAAATTTACCGTTTATTCATAAGGTATAAATATCTTTAATCAATCAATCCAAAATATTTCAGAAATTCGTCAGGAGTAAAACTAGGTAATATAGCCGAAATTACTTTACCCAAAAGAGGGACGTATATTTTTGTTAATATTTGATTGATTAAAGTGGGATAAAAGACCAAAAAGATTTTTATTTTATTTTTCCCTTGTTTTTAAAATTAATATATAACTATATTGTTTCCAAATGTAAGATTGTAAAATTAATGTTTATAAATATAATTAATATTTATATGAAATTTTATGCATTTTAAATTTAAGTTTGGTGTGAATTTAAAAACAAAAATGTACTTTATTTCATTAAGTTAAAAATATGATTTTTAAATTTCGTCGTGAGTTGAAGACTAGGTTGTGGAACCGAAATTACCTTACCCGAGGGTGGGACGAGAAATTTTATTATCATTATTTTTAATCTTATTGATCTAAAGTATGCCAAAAACATTTAAAAAACCCAAAAATCTTGCTTTTAAAACAATCGCTTTGAAATTGAAAATTTTAAAATTTTGCTGAGGGACGAACTAGGTAAATGAACCGAAACGACTTCATTCTAAATATCAAGGAACACAAAATTTTAAAATTAATTAATTAATTATTTTTCTTAGTTAAAGATTTATATATATAAAAAAAAGAGAAAATATACCCCATGCGATCGCATGGGGTTTGCAAGGGGAACCCATGCGATCGCATGGGCACCCTGACCTGATCAGATTCATAAAACCATTCGAGCTGCTCTCTGTCTCCCACATTTAACACACACATACACGAATAACCATCAAAAAACTCTCAAATTTCTCCATTTTTTTCACTAAAATCATCCAAATTTCGTGATGTGATCCGCTATAATCATGCCTTTCTTAAGATGGGGAAGCAAAAAGGTAGAAATTTCACCCCTAAACTCCTAAATTTCCTAATTTTTGTGATAATTATAATTAATTGTCCTAATTTAATTTTGATGATTTCTAGCTTGATTAGAGTAAAATTGTTAGTATATTATGCTTGTATAACATAGATTGATGCTATTTGTCATGATTTGAAGCCTTAAACTTCAATTTTTTTAGAAATCTAGGGTTTGTGTTCTTGAGAAATTTGGGGCTTTTTGATATAAACAGGTTATTGTAAGACCCAAATATTTATTGTACATAATGTATTTATGGTGTACGATGCATGTATGAGGTGTACGAAGCATGTACGTGTTGCTTGCTCGAACGTCGAAGGAAACTGGACGTTGTCTGAAGTGATAAGGTGTGTACGCATCTTTTCAACCCCAAATAAAGTTTGTGTTGATATTTAAAAACCTTACCATTGGAAAGAAAATCTTATTATGTTTCCAACGATATTTGATTCATCGAAAATGGAGCTACGGTCAAAAAGTTATGGCCAAAACAAGTTACTGAAAACTGACCTGAAGTTTGGAGCGGCGCTCCACCTTATGGAGCGGCGCTCCGAATGCGTCTGATGCAATTTTCAGCATTTTTAAAGTGTTTAAATGAGGGGTACTTTGGTCTTTTCACTTAGGGTCAGTTTGGGGTCATCAAAACTGATCCATTGATCATTCTTATCCTCATTTCACCCACACAAACACTTTCATCAAACCGTAGAGGGAGAAACCCATTTTAGTGAGAGAGAGCTCCAATTGGAGAAGAAGAAGAGTGTTTCGGGTCAAACCTCAAGTATTAAAGTTGTTCATCTCGTAAACGGCATCATTTTGGCGGAATTGGTAATTTCAAACTCCGAATTTCATTTTTTAGATTTGATATTCAAGTTAGGGTTTGAGATTGTTAGTTGTAAAACCCATTTAGTTAATGAAGAGGGTTTATGGAAACTTTCTATTTTGATATTTGGTGGGTTTTGGGTTGGTTAATGATTTAACCATGTTTAAGACTTGTAAATGGTGTATAATCACTAGTATTAGTGATTATTGATGTTTTGGAGACCATTAGGGTTCTTGTGGTTGACTAATTTTGACTAGAGTCAAAATTAAGGTTTGTTGATGATTATGACTCAATTGTCGAGGTAATAAGGTTTATAAACTTAAAATGGATTAAGTTGAAGCATAGAACCGAGTTAAATATGGTTTGATGTCAAAACTTGCTAATGGCGTGATGTTGACTTCTTATGGGTCAAAATTAGGGTTTAAGTGTCATTTTGGGCAAGATAGGTGTTTAACACCTATGATTGGGTTTAATTGGCATATTAGGACCATTCTCACTTGTGTTAGTGATTATAGGTTAGTATGGGCACGGTTTGTGCTTGGATGTGCATTTGGGTCAAAATGGCACTAAGTGTCGAATTGGGTTGGTTTGTAAGTCAACCCTAATTATGTTGCTTGTTTCATGATAATGGAATAAGTACTTTCCATTAACGAGTCGTGGATTACTTGGAAGCATTCATTAAGGCGACAAGGTGAGTGTTAATATCCTATGTGCATATGTATGTGTAGGATGGGTGCAGGTCGGGTGAAGTGGTTCTCGGTTATAGAGCTCACTTCACATATAGGTGGATTTGATGGACTTGTGTATAGGTCCAATTAGCACGGATGTGCGGTTTAGTTGACCACCTTTGGCGAGGTATACGTTTTGTGTGTACATTATCACACGTGATTGTGAATTGGATAACCCCAATGGCGAAGGGTTGATATTGAATTGTGATGTTTTTATTTTTATGAATGGATATGTGTTGTCCAAGTTAGTGATATATGTGTTGTACACTAACGGCTTTACGAATGGATATGTGTTGTCCAAGTTAGTGATATATGTGTTGTACGCTAACGGCTTTACGAATGGATATGTGTTGTACAAGTTAGTGATATTTGTGTTGTACGCTAACGGTTTTATGAATGGATATGTGTTGTCCAAGTTAGTGATATATGTGTTGTACGCTAACGGTTTTATGAATGGATATGTGTTGTCCAAGTTAGTGATATATGCGTTGTACGCTAACGATTTCATGAACGGATATGTGTTGTCCAAGGGTTAGTGATATATGTGTTGTACACTAACGGTTGTTACGAACACCGATGGGAAATTCGAGTACCATTCCTTTGTACGATTGGTTAACCTTGGGCGGTTTTACGCTCTGTTATATATATATATTAATGTATTGTTGTGATGTAGCTAACCCTCCGGGTGTAGCTTATTGGCGTTGTTCACATCGTCGTTGGTGACTTACTTTATGGTTGTTGTTACTAGCTTGTTGCTTAGTGATTATACGGTATGCTTAGCTTAGCTTGCCTTTATGCTTGGATGCTCCGGTATGCGGTATTTGATTATTTGTGTTACGTGTCCATTTTATGCATATATATGTATGTAGTATATTTTTACTCACTAAGCGTTAGCTTACCCTCTCGTTGTTTACTTTTTTATAGATGTGCATGGATGCGGTGGCTCGGGTAAGCATGGGAATTAGTGGACTTGCGTAGTTGCTTAAAAGACTTGCTTTTGGATTTGATTAGGATTGGGTAGCGTATTCCCAATCGCCATGCTCGGATTTATTTTGTAATAAAAGTCATATGGTCGAAGTTTGCATTTTGTACAAAAAGGGTAATTTAGGCATATGTGGGCCCGGTGTCGTATAACTCATTTTATTATTGAAACGTGTTAGTTTTAACTATTATTAAATTTTGTGAAAACCGTTTCGTCTAAAAGTGTCAGGAAGCGGCGCGCCCCTATATGGAGCACTCCATTTGCCTGTAAACTTGATCTTTGTAAAAAAAAAAAATGTAAGCGTGTTTTGGTTGGATAACGGGTTGGGATGTTACAAGTGGTATCAGAGCATGGTCTAAGGGATTTAGGTGACTTGAGATAGGTGCCTAGACTTAGACTTTTGTGCGTGCTAAATTTTGTGCGGGACTTGTAGGAGTACGGGTCGGAATGTGTTTAGTTAGTGCCTTGTTTATAGGATGACTAACGTTTATATTAGTAATGCGGATATTATTAATATGCTATTGTGTTGTGATATTGATTCCTGCGTTGTGTTTTGTTTGTGTTTGCGGTTGCATATATCATCGAGCGAGGCGGTCAATATACTAACGAGTTGATACGGCGTGCGTGCGTAATAAGGACTTGCAAACCTTATTACGGGTGCTAATCGTGTCTAACAAGTGATGTACGACTAGTGTTTATCTAGATGGGGTGCTGTTGTGTGTGCGGTTTTATACGTTCGTGGACTAATCATTTTGCATTCTTTAGAATGAAGACGCGAAACGAGATCGAGACGAATGACGCTGAGTTTAATGCTAGAGTTGCGGCCGCTGTTGCGGAGCAAATGAGTGTGTTTCGTGAAGAAATGGATAGGAAGTATTCCGAATCTCGGAGTAGTGGTGAAATGGAGCGTTGTCTTAAGAGCTTCATGAGGACTAAACCTCCGAGGTATGATGGGAAACCGGATCCTTTGGTAAGCACCACATGGATCTCGGATGTTGAAGGATGTTTTCACACTATTAAATGCCCTCCCGAGAAAAAGACGAGACTCGCTACTAGTTTGTTGCGGGGTAGGACAAGGGATTGGTTGGATGGCAAGATTGATCTTGTCGGTGGCGAAACGTTTATGACTTTATCGTGGGACGAATTTAAGGAGGAATTCTTCGAGGAGTTCCGGACTTCAGCCGATTTGTGGGAATTGCGTAATGAGTTGCGAAATTTGTGACAAGGATCTATGGATTTGAATACTCTCAAGACGAACTTTATGGCAAAGGCTCGTTTTTGCCTGGAGTATTTTGGGAATGATCATTTGTTGATGCAAGATTTCTATCGAACCTTGAATAATGACTTGAAGAGTAAGATTAGCAGAGTTTCGGCAAAATCGTTTGTAGAGTTATTCGACGCGGCTAGAGATTTCGAGTCGTATTCGCGATCGAAGGTTGGTGAACCTTCATGTGAGAGAAGGGTTGTTTCTTATGGTGCTCCAAGTAAGAGGACTAAGGGTCCGAGCGTGAGCACGGGTGGTACACGGATGGGTATATCGGATTCTAGTGCGTCTAGGTGTTACAATTGTGGCGTGAGGGGTCACAAGTCTTGGGAATGTCCGGTGCTAAAGGGTGATGGCACGGTATGCTTCAATTGCCAAGAAGAAGGACATCGTAAGTCAGAATGTCCCGAGTTAGCGTTTCATTTTAATAAATATGTCCTTTGATTATTTATTATGTGCCGTTTGAGTTGGAGTATGTTAAATGCATCGTGTTGTGCATGTTATCGTCATGGGTGACGTTCCTAATGGAAGTACCCTATGGTGATGTTTTGATTGTTGGGCGAAGGGCGTAAGACTTGGTGCAACCAAGCATTCCTTAGTATTTTGGAAATGTTTCTACCAAGCCATGGAAATGGATTTTGGTGTTCGGTTGTTAAGCGCGTGTTCGCTTTTGTGTTGAAGTTGATGAATGTAGTGACCCGAACTTTTCCATGTTTATATATATATTAAATGAAATTGTTATTTACATGATTAAGTGTTTCCAACATGTTAAGCAATCAAACTTGTTAAGACTTGATTAATTGACCACCCAAGTTGACCGGTGATTCACGAACGTTAAAACTTGTAAAAACTATACGATGACATATATATGGTTATATATATAGTTAACATGATTTTATTATAAGTATGTATATCATTAGTTATTTTCACAATGAGTTATATACATAAAAATGAGACTATTAATTTAAGAAACTCGAAAACGATATATATAACGATTATCGTTATAACAACGTCTTACTAGGTACATATGAATCATATTAAGATATTGATACACTTGGTTAATTATGTTAAATGATAAGTAAATATATTATTAAGTGTATTAACAATGAAATACATATGTAAAAATAAGACTACTAACTTAATGATTTCGAAACGAGACATATATGTAACGATTATCGTTGTAACGATATTTAACTGTATATATATCATACTAAGATATATTATATATCATAATATCATGATAATATAACAATTTAACATCTCAATTGTTATAATAAACAATGGGTTAACAACATTCAACAAGATCGTTAACCTAAAGGTTTCAAAACAACATTTACATGTAACGACTAACGATGACTTAACGACACAGTTAAAATGTATATACATGTAGTGTTTTAATATGTATTCATACACTTTTGAAAGACTTCAATACACTTATCAAAATACTTCTACTTAACAAAAATGCTTACAATTACATCCTCGTTCAGTTTCATCAACAATTCTACTCGTATGCACCCGTATTAGTACTCATACAATACACAGCTTTTAGATGTATGTACTATTGGTATATACACTCCAATGATAAGCTCTTAGCAGCCCATGTGAGTCACCTAACACATGTGGGAACCATCATTTGGCAACTAGCATGAAATATCTCATAAAATTACAAAAATATGAGTAATCATACATGACTTATTTACATGAAAACAAAATTACATATCCTTTATATCTAATCCATATACCAACGACCAAAAACACCTACAAACACTTTCATTCTTCAATTTTATTCATCTAATTGATCTCTCTCAAGTTCTAACTTCAAATTCTAAGTGTTCTTCATAAATTCTACAAGTTCTAGTTACATAAAATCAAGAATACTTTCAAGTTTGCTAGCTCACTTCCAATCTTGTAAGGTGATCATCCAACCTCAAGAAATCTTTGTTTCTTATAGTAGGCTATCATTCTATTACAATGTAATAATCATATTCAAACTTTGGTTCAATTTCTATAACTATAACAATCTTATTTCAAGTGATGATCTTACTTGAACTTGTTTTCGTGTCATGATTCTGCTTCAAGAACTTCGAGCCATCCAAGGATCCGTTGAAGCTAGATCCATTTTTCTCTTTTCCAGTAGGTTTATCCAAGGAACTTAAGGTAGTAATGATGTTCATAACATCATTCGATTCATACATAAAAAGCTATCATATTCGAAGTGGTAAACTAGTAATCACTAGAACATAGTTTAGTTAATTCTAAACTTGTTCGTAAATAAAATTAATCCTTCTAACTACACTTTTAAAATCAACTATACACATGATCTATATCTATATGATATGCTAACTTAATGATTTAAAACCCGGAAACACGATAAACACCATAAAACCGAATTTACGCTGTCGTAGTTACAACCGGGGGCTGTTTTGGTTTGGATAATTAAAAACTATGAAAAACTTTGATTTAAAATCTATACTTCTGGGAAAATGAGTTTTTTTATGAACATGAAACCATATCCAAAAATCATGGTTAAACTCAAAGTGAAAGTATGTTTTACAAAACAGTCATCAAGATATCGTTCTTTTGACGGAAATGACTACCTCTTTCAAAAACGACTTGTAACTTGTATTTCCAACTATAAACCTATACCTTTTCTACTTAGTTTCATAAATTCAAGTTCAATACGAAACCGTGGCCGCTTAAATCACTCAAAACGGATTAGAAACGAAGAAATGGTGAGCAAAACAAAATTGGTAAAAACTACTCATTTTAGCTACGTGAAAATTGGTAACAAATCTATTCCAACCATAACTTAATCAACTTGTATTGTATATTATGTAATCTTGAGATACCATAGACACGTATACAATATTTCGACCTATCATGTCGACACATCTATATATATTTCGGAACAACCATAGACACTTTATATGTGAATATTGGAGTTAACTATACAGGGTTGAGGTTGATTCCAAAATATATATAGTTTGAGTTGTGATTAATACTGAGATACGTATACACTGGGTCGTGGATTGATTCAAGATAATATTTATCGATTTATTTCTGTACATCTAACTGTGGACAACTAGTTGTAGGTTACTAACGATGACAGCTGACTTAATAAACTTAAAACATCAAAATATATTAAAAGTATTGTAAATATATTTTGAACATACTTTGATATATATGTATATATTGTTATAGGTTCGTGAATCAACCAGTGGCCAAGTCTTACTTCCCGACGAAGTAAAAAAATCTGTAAAAGTGAGTTATAGTCCCACTTTTAAAATCTAATATTTTTGGGATGAGAATACATGCAGGTTTTATAAATAATTTAAAAAATAGACACAAGTACATGAAACTACATTCTATGGTTGAATTATTGAAATCGAATATACCCCTTTTTATTAAGTCTGGTAATCTAAGAATTAGGGAACAGACACCCTAATTGACCCGAATCCTAAAGATAGATCTATTGGGCCTAACAAACCCCATCCAAAGTACCGGATGCTTTAGTAGTTCGAAATTTATATCATATCCGAAGGTTGTCCCGGAATGATGGGGATATTCTTATATATATGCATTTTGTTAATGTTGGGTACCAGGTGTTCACCATATGAATGATTTTTATCTCTATGTATGGGATGTGTATTGAAATATGAAATCTTGTGGTCTATTATTATGATTTGATAATATATAGGTTAAACCTATAACTCACCAACATTTTTGTTGACGTTTTAAGCATGTTTATTCTCAGGTGATTATTAAGAGCTTCCGCTATCGCATACTTAAATAAGGACGAGATTTGGAGTCCATGCTTGTATGATATTGTGTAAAAACTGCATTCAAAAAACTTATTTCGTTGTAACATATTTGTATTGTAAACCATTATATAATGGTCGCGTGTAAACAGCATATTTTAGATTATCATTATTTGATAATCTACGTAAAGCTTTTTAAACCTTTATTGATGAAATAAAGGTTATGGTTTGTTTTAAAATAAATGCAGTCTTTGAAAAACGTCTCATATAGAGGTCAAAACCTCGCAACGAAATCAATAAATATGGAACGTTTTTAATCAATAAGAACGGGACATTTCAGTTGGTATCCGAGCGTTGGTCTTAGAGAACCAAAAAATTTGCATTAGTGTGTCTTATCGAGTTCGTTAGGATGCATTAGTGAGTCTGGACTTCGACCGTGTTTTCTTTAAAAATGATTGCTTAACATTTTTGTTGGAAACTATATATTATTAACATGTATATATTATGTGATATATTAATCTCTTAACATGTTTGATATTGTGTGATAGATGTCTACCTCTAGCACAAATTCCATTGACTCACCTAATAATAATGAAGAGTCGAATATATATTGGACTGATTCACAAGTTCCCGAAGAAGAACCGGAAGAAGAATCAGAATTGGAAGAAGAATCAGAACCGGAAGAGGAGGAACCGGAGGAGGAAATAGAACCAGTGGGGGAAATAATAAAACGGTTAAGTAAAAGAAAATCCTCAACCAACCGACCAAGGTTAATTATGGTCAATGGTGTTTCCGCTAAGGAAGCAAAATATTGGGAGGATTACCAATTCTCCGATGAATCGGATTCCGACGAGAATTCCGATGATGTTATAGAAATTACCCCAACTGAATTTAAAAAGGCAAAAGAAAATAATAAGGGAAAGGGCATAAAAATAGAGAAATCTAATTCCAACCCCGATGAACTTTATATGTATCATCAACCCCCGAAGCCCTTAAGTTGTAACAATGACCCGGGAACCTCTAAACCACCATGTTTTTCTAAACCGTTGTGGAAAACGACAACTCGTATTATGGGAACATCATATATCCCTAGAAACTTGGCAAAACAAACCAAAACCGAAGAAGAAGAAACGAGCGAGTCGGAATAAGATAGTTGTATTCGTGTGGTGTAATATATGTAATATAGTGTGCTTATGCTTTATGATATATGTAAAAATTGCTTGTATTAATAAGTATTTTTTTTATGAATCTAACTCTTGTCTATTTTACAGTATAAAAACACAAAATGGATAGACAACCCAATATTTTAAGAGACCTACCCGGAGACATGATTGATGAAATCTTGTCTAGAGTCAGTCAGAATTCTTCGGCACAACTATTTACGGCGAAATCAGTTTGTAAGACATTCGAAGATCGTTCCAAGAATGTCTTGGTTTATAAGAGACTTTCGTTTGAAAGATGGGGGATATCACATTGGGAAACCCATAAGTTACGATGTGTTTACTTTGACGCATATATTGTAGGGAACCCAAATGCTATTTTACGCAACGGGTTAAGAAATTATTTTGACTCAATGTATCCGAATATAGGACTTCATGATTTAGAAAAAGCGGCTAACATGCAACATAAAGAAGCATGCTATGCTTACGGGTTAGTAATGTTCGCTTCTCACCAAAGTGAGAAAAAGAACATCGGGCTACAACTATTAAACAAAATGTTCCCACAAGTGACGGAGTCGGTAATTGGGGTAAGAAATGAGGTTTTTAGGTTATTACGAGACTGTTGGTCATTACGTAACCCTCTTCCCTTTGACAACATTACAACACGCTGTCTTATCAACGGCCATAACGGTTATGTTCCACAAGACCAAGGATGGGAAGTAGTCCTAGTAAAACCAGAATGCATGACTTGTTTCTGGACGTATGAATTACGTGTCTTTATTGCCTTTGCTGAACGACTTGTGTACTAGCTAGAATTATCTTCACAACTATCTTGTATCAAAGTTATTGTGTGCTATATTTCATGCTTTATGTAAAATAAGCGGTATTGTAAGTTTGTAAAATATTGTATAAAAGTTTGAACGCGAAATATTATTATAATCAGTTTTTCATATAGAATTGTAGTAGTTGAATTGTATATTAGCTACTAAGTATGAACTTAACGGGTAGGTACTACCCGAATTTAAACTTATAAAACGCTAATATGAAGAAAAAGCTTTTATAAATGAGTTCATATTATGCTACGAAATACTATTAACTACTCTTAATATTCTGCATGATTAACTTGTTCCATTTGACTATTTTGAAGGAAATGACACCGACTACTCGACACACCGTGAATATGAATGAAGAGGAATTCCGTACTTTTCTAGCTTCAAACATAGCTGCAGTACAGGCTGCGCTACATACCAACAATAACCTTGGATCTAGCAGTACAGGAAATCGTGTAGGATGCACCTACAAAGAATTCACTGCCTGCAAACCTTTGGAATTTGATGGAACCGAAGGACCGATCGGATTGAAACGGTGGACCGAGAAGGTCGAATCGGTGTTTGCCATAAGTAAGTGTACTGAAGAGGAAAAAGTGAAGTACGCTACGCATACCTTCACAGGTTCTGCGTTAACATGGTGGAATACCGATCTAGAGCAAGTGGGACAAGATGATGCGTACGCACTACCGTGGTCAGCATTCAAGCACTTGATGAACGAGAAGTACCGTCCCAGAACTGAGGTCAATAAGCTCAAGACAGAACTTAGAGGGTTACGAACCCAAGGATTTGATATTACCACGTACGAAAGATGATTCACAGAATTGTGCCTATTGTGTCCGGGAGTGTTCGAAGATGAGGAAGAGAAGATCGACGCATTTGTGAAAGGATTACTGGAAAGAATCCAAGAAGATATAAGTTCACACGAGCCCGCCTCCATACAACAGGCATGTAGAATGGCTCACAAACTAGTGAACCAGATTGAGGAAAGAATTAAAGAACAGATGGCTGAAGAGGCCAATGTGAAGCAAGTCAAAAGAAAGTGGGAGGAAAACGGTGATAAGAATCACCAATACAACAACAACAGCAATTACAATAATAATCGCAACAATTATCCCAACAATCGCAACTTCAATCGCAACTACAACAAACGGCCCAATAACAACAACAACAACAACAACAGCAACTACAACAATCATCCCAACAATAATAACAACCGCAACAACAACAACAATCAGAAGCAGCTATGCCAAAGGTGTGAAAAGTATCACTCGGGGTTCTGCACCAAATTTTGCAACAAGTGTAAAAGAAATGGTCGTAGCGCGGCAAAGTGTGAGGTCTACGGACCAGGGGTTAACAGAACGAAAGGAACAAATGGTGTCGGAATGAGTAATGGCGGAGCAAGTAGTGTCAGAGCAAGTTATGCCAATGTAGTTTGTTATAAATGTGGAAAACCGGGCCACATTATTAGAAATTACCCGAACCAGGAGAACACGAATGGACAAGGCCGCGGAAGAGTTTTCAATATTAATGCGGCAGAGGCACAGGAAGACCCGGAGCTTGTTACGGGTACATTTCTTATTGACAATAAATCTGCTTACGTTTTATTTGATTCGGGTGCGGATAGAAGCTGTATGAGTAGAGATTTTTGTGCTAAATTAAGTTGTCCATTGACGCCGTTGGATAGTAAATTTTTACTCGAATTAGCAAACGGTAAATTAATTTCAGCAGATAATATATGCCGGAATCGAGAAATTAAACTGGGTAGCGAAATATTTAAGATTGATTTGATACCAGTAGAGTTAGGGAGTTTTGATGTAATAGTTGGCATGGACTGGCTGAAGAAGGTGAAAGCAGAGATCGTATGTTATAAAAATGCAATTCGCATTGTACGAGAAGAAGGAGAACCCTTAATGGTGTACGGAGAAAAGGGCAACATGAAGCTACATCTTATTAGTAATTTGAAGGCACAAAAACTAATAAGAAAAGGTTGCTATGCTGTTCTAGCACACGTCGAGAAAGTACAAACCGAAGAAAAGAGCATCAATGATGTTCCCGTCGCAAAAGAATTTCCCGATGTATTTCCGAAAGAATTACCGGGACTACCTCCACATCGATCTGTTAAATTTCAAATAGATCTTGTACCAGGAGCTGCACCAATAGCTCGTGCTCCTTATAGACTCGCACCCAGTGAGATGAAAGAACTGCAAAGCCAACTGCAAGAACTATTAGAACGTGGTTTCATTCGACCAAGCACATTACCATGGGGAGCTCCTATTTTGATTGTCAATAAGAAGGATGGTACATTTATGTTGTGTATTGACTACAGAGAGTTGAACAAACTTACCATCAAAAACCGTTATCCACTGCCGAGAATTGACGACTTATTTGATCAACTACAAGGCTCGTCGGTTTATTCGAAGATCGATTTACGTTCTGGATATCATCAAATGCGAGTAAAGGAGGATGATATTCCAAAAACTACTTTTAGGACGCGTTATGGTCATTACGAGTTTATGGTTATGCCGTTTGGATTGACTAACGCACCAGCTATGTTCATGGACCTTATGAACCGAGTGTGTGAGCCATATCTTGACAAGTTTGTCATTGTTTTCATCGATGACATACTTATTTACTCAAAGAATGATCAAGAGCACGAAGAACATTTGAGAAAAGTGCTAGAAGTATTGAGGAAAGAAAAACTGTACGCTAAGTTTTCAAAGTGTGCATTTTGGTTGGAAGAAGTTCAATTCCTCGGTCACATAGTGAACAAAGAAGGTATCCAGGTGGACCCGGCAAAGATCGAAACCGTTGAAAAGTGGGAAACCCCAAAAACTCCGAAGCATATACGTCAATTTTTAGGATTGGCTGGTTACTACAGAAGATTCATCCAAGATTTCTCCAAAATAGCAAAACCCTTGACTGCATTAACGCATAAAGGGAAGAAATTTGAATGAAAGGATGAACAAGAGAAGGCGTTTCAATTATTGAAGAAAAAGCTAACTACGGCACCTATATTGTCATTGCCTGAAGGGAATGATGATTTTGTGATTTATTGTGACGCATCAAAGCAAGGTCTCGGTTGTGTATTAATACAACGGACGAAGGTGATTGCTTATGCGTCTAGACAATTGAAGATTCACGAGCAAAATTATACGACGCATGATTTGGAATTAGGCGCGGTTATTTTTGCATTAAAAAATTGGAGGCACTACTTATATGGGGTCAAAAGTATTATATATACCGACCACAAAAGTCTTCAACACATATTTAATCAGAAACAACTGAATATGAGGCAGCGTAGGTGGATTGAATTGTTGAATGATTACGACTTTGAGATTCGTTACCACCCGGGGAAGGCAAATGTGGTAGCCGACGCCTTGAGCAGAAAGGACAGAGAACCCATTCGAGTAAAATCTATGAATATAATGATTCACACTAACCTTACTACTCAAATAAAGGAGGCGCAACAAGGAGTTTTAAAAGAGGGAAATTTAAAGGATGAAATACCCAAAGGATCGGAGAAGCATCTTAATATTCGGGAAGACGGAACCCGGTATAGGGCTGAAAGAATTTGGGTACCAAAATTTGGAGATATGAGAGAAATGGTACTTAGAGAAACTCATAAAACCAGATACTCAATACATCCTGGAACGGGGAAGATGTACAAGGATCTTAAGAAACATTTTTGGTGGCCAGGTATGAAAGCCAATATTGCTAAATATGTAGGAGAATGTTTGACGTGTTCTAAGGTCAAAGCTGAACATCAGAAACCATCAGGTCTACTACAACAACCTGAAATCCCGGAATGGAAATGGGAAAACATTACCATGGATTTCATTACTAAATTGCCAAGGACTGCAAGTGGTTATGATACTATTTGGGTAATAGTTAATCGTCTCACCAAGTCAGCACACTTCCTGCCAATAAGAGAAGATGACAAGATGGAGAAGTTAGCACGACTGTATTTGAAGGAAGTCGTCTCCTGACATGGAATACCAATCTCTATTATCTCTGATAGGGATGGCAGATTTATTTCAAGATTCTGGCAGACATTACAGCAAGCATTGGGAACTCGTCTAGACATGAGGACTGCCTATCATCCACAAACTGATGGGCAGAGCGAAAGAACGATACAAACGCTTGAAGACATGCTACGAGCTTGTGTCATTGATTTCAGAAACAGTTGGGATCGACATCTACCGTTAGCAGAATTTTCCTACAACAACAGCTACCATTCAAGCATTGAGATGGCGTCGTTTGAAGCACTTTATGGTAGAAAGTGCAGGTCTCCGATTTGTTGGAGTGAAGTGGGGGATAGATAGATTACGGGTCCGGAGATAATACAAGAAACTACCGAGAAAATCATCCAAATTCAACAAAGATTGAAAACCGCCTAGAGTCGACAAAAGAGCTACGCGGACAGTAAAAGAAAAGATATAGAGTTTGAAATTGGAGAAATGGTCATGCTTAAGGTTTCACCTTGGAAAGGCGTTGTTCGATTTGGTAAACGGGGGAAACTAAATCCAGGGTACATTGGACCATTCAAGATTATAGATCGTGTCGGACCAGTAGCTTACCAACTGGAGCTACCTCAACAACTCGCGGCTCTACATAACACTTTCCACGTCTCAAATTTGAAGAAATGTTTTACTAAAGAAGATCTCACTATTCCGTTGGACGAAATCCAAATCAATGAAAAACTTCAATTCATTGAAGAACCCGTCGAAATAATGGATCGTGAGGTTAAGAGACTTAAACAAAACAAGATACCGATTATTAAGGTTCGATGGAATGCTCGTAGAGGACCCGAGTTCACCTGGGAGCGTGAAGATCAGATGAAAAAGAAATACCCGCATTTATTTCCAGAAGATACGTCAACACCTCCAACTGCTTAAAATTTCGGGATGAAATTTATTTAACGGGTAGGTACTATAGTGACCCGAACTTTTCCATGTTTATATATATATTAAATGAAATTTTAATTTACATGATTAAGTGTTTCCAACATGCTAAGCAATCAAACTTGCTAAGACTTGATTAATTGAAATAGGTTTCATATAGACAATTGACCACCCAAGTTGACCGGTGATTCACGAACGTTAAAACTTGTAAAAACTATACGATGACATATATATGGTTATATATATAGTTAACATGATTTTATTATAATTATGTATATCATTAGGTATTTTAGCAATGAATTATATACATAAAAATGAGACTATTAATTTAAGAAACTCGAAAACGATATATATAACGATTATCGTTATAACAACGTCTTACTATGTACATATGAATCATATTAAGATATTGATACACTTGGTTAATTATGTTAAATGATAAGTAAATATATTATTAAGTGTATTAACAATGAAATACATATGTAAAAATAAGACTACTAACTTAATGATTTCGAAACGAGACATATATGTAACAATTATCGTTGTAACGACATTTAACTGTATATATATCATACTAAGATATATTATATATCATAATATCATGATAATATAACAATTTAACATATCAATTGTTATAATAAACAATGGGTTAACAACATTCAACAAGATCGTTAACCTAAAGGTTTCAAAACAACATTTACATGTAACGACTAACGATGACTTAACGACTCAGTTAAAATGTATATACATGTAGTGTTTTAATATGTATTCATACACTTTTGAAAGACTTCAATACACTTATCAAAATACTTCTACTTAACAAAAATGCTTACAATTACATCCTCGTTCAGTTTCATCAACAATTCTACTCGTATGCACCCGTATTCGTACTCGTACAATACACAGCTTTTAGATGTATGTACTATTGGTATATACACTCCAATGATAAGCTCTTAGTAGCCCATGTGAGTCACCTAACACATGTGGGAACCACATTTGGCAACTAGCATGAAATATCTCATAAAATTACAAAAATATGAGTAATCATTCATGACTTATTTACATGAAAACAAAATTACATATCCTTTATATCTAATCCATACACCAATGACCAAACACACCTACAAACACTTTCATTCTTCAATTTTCTTCATCTAATTGATCTCTCTCAAGTTCTAACTTCAAGTTCTAAGTGTTCTTCATAAATTCTACAATTTCTAGTTACATAAAATCAAGAATACTTTCAAGTTTGCTAGCTCACTTCCAATCTTGTAAGGTAATCATCTAACCTCAAGAAATCTTTGTTTCTTATAGTAGGTTATCATTCTAATACAAGGTAATAATCATATTCAAACTTTGGTTCAATTTCTATAACTATAACAATCTTATTTCAAGTGATGATCTTACTTGAACTTGTTTTCGTGTCATGATTCTGCTTCAAGAACTTCGAGCCATCCAAGGATCCCTTGAAGCTAGATCCATTTTTTTCTTTTCCAGTAGGTTTATCCAAGGAACTTAAAGTAGTAATGATTTTCATAACATCATTCGATTCATACATAAAAAGCTATCATATTCGAAGTGGTAAACTAGTAATCACTAGAACATAGTTTAGTTAATTCTAAACTTGTTCGCAAATAAAATTAATCCTTCTAATTACACTTTTAAAATCAACTATACACATTATCTATATCTATATGATATGCTAACTTAATGATTTAAAACCCGAAAACACGATAAACACCATAAAACCGGATTTACGCCGTCGTAGTTACAACCGGGGGCTTTTTTGGTTTGGATAATTAAAAACGATGAAAAACTTTGATTTAAAATCTATACTTCTGGGAAAATGATTTTTCTTATGAACATGAAACCATATCCAAAAATCATGGTTAAACTCAAAGTGAAAGTATGTTTTACAAAACAGTCATCAAGATGTCGTTCTTTCGATGGAAATGACTACCTCTTTCAAAAACGACTTGTAACTTGTATTTCCAACTATAAACCTATACCTTTTCTATTTAGTTTCATAAATTCAAGTTCAATACGAAACCGTGGCCGCTTAAATCACTCTAAACGGATTAGAAACGAAGAAATGGCGAGCAAAACAAAATTGATAAAAACTACTCATTTTAGCTACGTGAAAATTGGTAACAAATCTATTCCAACCATAACTTAATCAACTTGTATTGTATATTATGTAATCTTGAGATACCATAGACACGTATACAATGTTTTGACCTATCATGTCGACACATCTATATATATTTTGGAACAACCATAGACACTCTATATGTGAATGTTGGAGTTAGCTATACAGGGTTAAGGTTGATTCCAAAATATATATAGTTTGAGTTGTGATCAATACTGAGATACGTATACACTGGGTCGTGGATTGATTCAAGATAATATTTATCGATTTATTTTTGTACATCTAAATGTGGACAACTAGTTGTAGGTTACTAATAAGGACAGCTGACTTAATAAACTTAAAACATCAAAATATATTAAAAGTGTTGTAAATATATTTTGAACATACTTTGATATATATGTATATATTGTTATAGGTTCGTGAATCAACCAGTGGCCAAGTCTTACTTCCCGACGAAGTAAAAAAATCTGTAAAAGTGAGTTATAGTCCCACTTTTAAAATCTAATATTTTTGGGATGAGAATACATGCAGGTTTTATAAATGATTTACAAAATAGACACAAGTACGTGAAACTACATTCTATGGTTGAATTATCGAAATCGAATATACCCCTTTTTATTAAGTCTGGTAATCTAAGAATTAGGGAACAGACACCCTAATTGGCGTGAATCCTAAAGATAGATCTATTGAGCCTAACAAACCCCATTCAAAGTACCGGATGCTTTAGTACTTCGAAATTTATATCATATCCGAAGGGTGTCCCGGAATGATGGGGATATTCTTATATATATGCATTTTGTTAATATCGGTTACCAGGTATTCACCATATGAATGATTTTTATCTCTATGTATGGGATGTGTATTGAAATATGAAATCTTGTGGTCTATTATTATGATTTGATAATATATAGGTTAAACCTATAACTCACCAACATTTTTGTTGATGTTTTAAGCATGTTTATTCTCAGGTGATTATTAAGAGCTTTCGATGTCGCATACTTAAATAAGGACGAGATTTGGAGTCCATGTTTGTATGATATTGTGTAAAAACTGCATTCAAGAAACTTATTTCGTTGTAACATATTTGTATTGTAAACCATTATGTAATGGTCGTGTGTAAACAGCATATTTTAGATTATCATTATTTGATAATCTACGTAAAGCTTTTTAAACCTTTATTGATGAAATAAAGGTTATGGTTTGTTTTAAAATGAATGCAGTCTTTGAAAAACGTCTCATATAGAGGTCAAAACCTCGCAACGAAATCAATAAATATGGAACGTTTTTAATCAATAAGAACGGGACATTTCAATGAACCATGAGGTTCGTCGGGTGGTTTGGAACCCAAAAGAGATCAAGTGTTTGATCTCGATGTATGTTGGTAAAGGAGTCTATGTGACGCGACATTAGGTGCCTCTCTCATACCTACTAGTATGGTGTTCGACTCCGTTTGTGTTGCGGTTACATTGTACTTAGGGTACCAAAGTGAAACCCTTAGGTACATGAGTGATCGGGTGGAAGTTGACAAACTATAGCAATTGGATGATTGCGAGAGTAGAGTTTGTGTAATTTTGCGTGACACTTTTCGTTCAAAGTGTTTAAGGATTGGTTAAAATCCTTCGGGTGCTCAAGGTTGGAGCAAGATGTGGTGATGGGTCGTGTGAGCCCAATTGTGGTAAAGTCTACCTTTGGTAGCATTGTATGGTTGTACGAGATGCGGTTATGGGACGTAGTTCCAAGTGGGGGAGTTAAACTCCCGTACGAGGAAGTTTTAGTGTGAGATTTCGGATAATGCTTTTGGTAGATCTGGAACTTGTGTTGGGACCTAGTTTTGGTCGATTTGTGGTAGAGTACAATTTTGGTTAAATTCTACTTATGATTTTGAATTTGGAAATTATCACCGAGGTGGTAATGGGGTAAATCTCGTTGAGAGATAATGGACGTGTTTGGCTAGCAAGGTGAAATTCCTCGGTTAAGGGATGTGTGTGTCGGATTCTCTTTTAGAGAATTATTGTTTTGTACCTATATTTGATATAGGTGGTTCTTGCTCGATTGTGTGGATGGTTAGTGGTATCCGTTAGGGTTCACTATAGTGTAGCAGAGCGCGATGTTGCACTACTCGTGGTTCGAGGCCAAAAGTGCGTATGTGATTGGTGAAGCGTGACCGTTCGGGGTCCGCTGACTTCATCATGGGAGTATGTAATTGGTGAAGCATAACCGTTCGGGGTCTGCTGACTTCATCATGGGAATAGTGATATATCGGTGAAGCATGACCGTTGACGGGGTCCGCTGACTTCATCCGGTGTTGAGTGATCTATCGGTTGTTTTATACACCGATGGTGGGGTCGTAAGGACCGTGTGGTCTGATCTATCGGTTGTTTTATACACCGATGGTGGGATCGTGAGGATCATGTTGTGTGATTAGTGATGCGATAGCCGTGTTTCGCTCACATGTTGTTACGGGTGTGACAATAGTCGATTTTGTACACCTTAGGATTAGCGTTGCCATAGTCGTTTTGGGCGCTTTTGGTTTTAGCCGTTGCTTATGATGTTAGGATAGTGGCGTATTGGTTGTATTGCGCACTATAAAGGATGTTTAGTGATTGGTGTTATCCGTAAGGATTCGTTTGGTTCGGTCTTCATCGTTTCGGGTTATTGACCTTAGGTTGAGACTTGGTTGCTTTTAGCATTGTACTCGGTAAGGGTATGCTAAGGGATTGATATCTCGGTTCAAGATTTGGTTGAGTTTTCCCGATGTGAGGGATTGAGTAAGTTTGGGTGCTCGAAATTGTAGATTTCAATAAATCGCGGGTGACGATTTAGTTGTTAAAGGCGATTCATTTGGAGGAATTGCTTAGGAAAGTCAGATTGGGACTTATGATTGAGGACCGTTGAGTAGTTCTGGATTGGTTAAGTGGTGAAGATCACGAGGACATGATCGAGTTTAAGTGGGGGAGAGTTGTAAGACCCAAATATTTATTGTACATAATGTATTTATGGTGTACGATGCATGTATGAGGTGTACGAAGCATGTACGTGTTGCTTGCTCGAACGTCGAAGGAAACTGGACGTTGTCTGAAGTGACAAGGTGTGTACGCATCTTTTCAACCCCAAATAAAGTTTGTGTTGATGTTTCAAAACCTTACCATTGGAAAGAAAATCTTATTACGTTTCCAACGATATTTGATTCATCGAAAACGGAGCTACGGACAAAAATTTATGGCCAAAAAGAAGTTACTGAAAACTGACCTGAAGGTTGGAGCGGCGCTCCACCTTATGGAGCGGCGCTCCGAATGCGTCTGATGCAATTTTCAACATTTTTAAAGTGTTTAAATGAGGGGTACTTTGGTCTTTTCACTTGGGGTCGGTTTGGGGTCATCAAAACTGATCCATTGATCATTCTTATCCTCATTTCACCCACACAAACACTTTCATCAAACCCTAGAGGGAGAAACCCATTTTAGTGAGAGAGCTCCAATTGGAGAAGAAGAAGAGTGTTTCAGGTCAAACCTCAAGTATTAAAGTTGTTCATCTCGTCAACGGCATCATTTTGGCGGTATTGGTAAGTTCAAACTCCGAATTTCATTTGTTAGATTTGATATTCAAGTTAGGGTTTGAGATTGTTAGTTGTAAAACCCATTTAGTTGATGAAGAGGGTTTATGGAAACTTTCTATTTTGATATTTGGTGGGTTTTGGGTTGGTTAATGATTTAACCATGTTTAAGACTTGTAAATGGTGTATAATCACTAGTATTAGTGATTATTGATGTTTTGGAGACCATTAGGGTTCTTGTGGTTGACTAATTTTGACTAGAGTCAAAATTAGGGTTTATTGATGATTATGACTCAATTGTTGAGGTAATAAGGTTTATTAACTTAAAATGGATTAAGTTGAAGCATAGAACTGAGTTAAATATGTTTTGATGTCAAAACTTGCTAATAGCGTGATGTTGACTTCTTATGGGTCAAAATTAGGGTTTAAGTGTCATTTTGGGCAAGATAGGTGTTTAACACCGATGATTGGGTTTAATTGGCATATTAGGACCATTCTCACTTGTGTTAGTGATTATAGGTTAGTTTGGGCATGGTTTGTGCTTGGATGTGCATTTGGGTCAAAATGGCACTAAGTGTCGAATTGGGTTGGTTGGTAAGTCAACCCTAATTGTGTTGCTTGTTTCGTGATAATGGAATAGGTACTTTCCATTAACGAGTCGCGGATTTCTTGGAAGCATTCATCAAGGCGACAAGGTGAGTGTTAATATCCTATGTGCATATGTATGTGTAGGATGGGTGCGGGTCGGGTGAAGTGGTTCTCGGTTATAGAGCTCACTTCACATATAGGTGGATTTGATGGACTTGTGTATAGGTCCAATTAGCACGGATGTGCGTTTTGGTTGACCACCTTTGGCGAGGTACACGTTTTATGTGTACATTATCACACGTGATTGTGAATTGGATAACCCCAATGGCGAAGGGTTGATATTGAATTGTGATGTGTTTATTTTTATGAATGGATATGTGTTGTCCAAGTTAGTGATATATGTGTTGTACGCTAACGGCTTTACGAATGGATATGTGTTGTCCAAGTTAGTGATATATGTGTTGTACGCTAACGACTTTATGAATGGATATGTGTTGTCCAAGTTAGTGATATATGTGTTGTACGCTAATGGTTTTATGAATGGATATGTGTTGTCCAAGTTAGTGATATATGTGTTGTACGCTAACGGTTTTATGAATGGATATGTGTTGTCCAAGTTAGTGATATATGCGTTGTACGCTAACGATTTCATGAACGGATATGTGTTGTCCAAGGGTTAGTGATATATGTGTTGTACACTAACGGTTGTTAAGAACACCGATGGGAAATTCGAGTACTATTCCTTTGTATGATTGGTTAACCTTGGGCGGTTTTACGCTCTGTTATATATATATATTAATGTATTGTTGTGATGTAGCTAACCCTCCGGGTGTAGCTTATTGGCGTTGTTCACATCGTTGTTGGTGACTTACTTTATGGTTGTTTTTACTAGCTTGTTGCTTAGTGATTATACGGTATGCTTAGCTTAGCTTAGCTTGCCTTTATGCTTAGCTTAGCTTAGCTTATATTTGATTATTTGTGTTGCGTGTCTATTTTATGCATATATATGTATGTAGTATATTTTCACTCACTCACTAAGCTTTAGCTTACCCTCTCGTAGTTTACTTTTTTATAGATGTGCATGGATGCGGTGGCTCGGGTAAGCATGAGAATTAGTGGACTTGCGTAGTTGCTTAAAAGACTTGCTTTTGGATTTGATTAGGATTGGGTAGCGTATTCCCAATCGCCGTGCTCGACTTTATTTTGTAATAAAAGTCATATGGTCGAAGTTTGCATTTTGTACAAAAAGGGTAATTTGGGCATATGTGGGCTCGGTGTCGTATAACTCATTTTATTATTGAAACGTGTTAGTTTTAACTATTATTAAATGTTGTGAAAACTGTTTCGTCTAAAAGTTTCAGGAAGCGGGAGATCTTTTTGCGAGTAAACGACTTTTGGGACAGCAGGGATCGGAGCGGCGCGCCCCTATATGGAGCGGCGCTCCATTTGCCTGTAAACTTGATCTTTGTAAAAAAAAAAAAAAAAAAAATGTAAGCGTGTTTTTGTTGGATAACGGGTTGGGATGTTACAGTTATGGCCGATTTTTGTTATGAATTATTGCTAAATTAAGTAGTGTAACATGTTTAGGTAGCTAAATGATCCAAACTTTGATCCTAAACATGATTTTTGAGCATCAAAGTGGACTTTTTAAGTCTAAAATTCATGAACTTGATTAAATTGATGTAATTGCCATTTGAAACTTGTTTAATTGCTAGAAATGGTTATTTTAACATGTTATTTGATTTGAATGCTTATAAACTTTGTATACCTTTTCATATATGCTTATTTGAAAAATTGTAGAATTGATAAAAATATGAAAATGAATATAAGTTTAATATGGATTAAACATGTTATTGTAATTGTTTTAATTTGTTATTTTGCTAACACTAATGCATATTTGGATGCACAAATTTTGTGTTTAATATGTTTTGCAGAGAAATACAGATACGGACGGTGCATCATCGTCTAGACAACATGAACAAGAACCTAAACAAGAACCTGATCAAGAACCACAACTGGAACCACAACCTGAACAACAACAACATTATGATCAACACATGCTATATTATGAGTCGGAACCACTATTTTACGCTCATTATCGTCAATTTCAGCCTCACCCGAGGATTATGCACCCACTTATCGATGACCAACAATTACATCCAAACCTAAGATTCGATCGTTGTTGGACTGAATACCCGAAATTTCAAAAGAACATGCACATTCTTTACCACAAAAATATTGAAATGCCTCGGGTAATCGATTGGGAGCCTTTGGAAGCGGTTCACCTAGCCGAACCTGTTAGGGATTTACTAGTTCAGAGGTACGGTAGCTCTACATTTAACGATTGGATCCGCTTATTTACTACACGTAGAACTATATATAGAGAATGGTGTGTTGAATTGCTTAGCACTATAGAGTTAAATAATGAAGCTACTATGATATGAGATAAAAGTTTTATTAGATTTCTTTTAGGAGGTACAATGTACAGAATGTCCATGTTGGACATGGCTAGAGCTCTATTAATCTACACCCCCGCTGAGATTATTACACCTGATTGTAATAGTCTAATTACTGAAGGTGAAAGAGTAGATAGAAATTTTGATGCCAACGCCATATGGAGGCGTATGTCACAATTTAGGGAATTTACGCGGGGTGGAAGACACTCCTACTTAGATATTGATAGAGCAGAGCTCCGGATAATACATAGATTCTTAGCGAACTCGATTACACAACGGGGTAGAAACAAAGAAAAAATGACCCTAAATGATTTATTCTATCTTAAGTGTATTCGAGACCCTAGGAGCTTTGTTAACATTCCTTATTGCGTAGGCCACTATTTGTCTAAAGTTGTTGAGGGTATGCAAGCAGGAAGTATTATAGGGGGAGGTATTTTTGTTACTCTCATTGGAGAGTACTTAGGTGTAGATAAACAGCATGGGGGTCCGATGGTAGAGATTGAGAAACAAGCCGAGAGCATAGGCTTGCAGGTTTATCAAGGTGCGAAGGTACTAAAACGGAGGCATAATATGCCAATACCATATCAGGGCACCCATCCACAGGTAGAGAGGGGTTCGGATGAGGAGATGGAGGAAGCAGATGACATTAGGGATGTCATTAGGGATAGTTATACTGATGTCTTCCAGCATGTAGATGAGGTGGAAATGAATAACCAGGCTAGGCATCATCAGTATGAGCAGTGGAGAGCCGCGAATGAGTATGAGAACTCCAGGCAACGCCAACACGATAGCTGGAAAGTTCATCAGCACCAAATCATGAGCCAGCTATCATATCAGGTACCACATAACTACATCCCGACTAGACCTGCTTTTTATCCACCACATCAGCCCAACATGCGACCACCCTT
Source organism: Rutidosis leptorrhynchoides (assembly GCF_046630445.1). NCBI lineage: Eukaryota > Viridiplantae > Streptophyta > Magnoliopsida > Asterales > Asteraceae > Rutidosis > Rutidosis leptorrhynchoides. The sequence goes on along the minus strand of NC_092334.1, from coordinate 148,429,485 downwards.
TAACCTGTACGACCCCAATCAAGTCTACCAGGACACCTATCACCAACTATGGAACCCGAACGATGATATGAACTGGAATCTCTATCCAAATCAATAGTGTTCCATTGGTGATTTCTTATCTTTTATTATTTTTATCTATTTATGTTGAACATTTAACATTTTGATACTTTTATGTAATGTTTAACATTTTTATTATTTTGTACTAATATTTCATTTTTGTAATTTGAAAGCGGGATATTAAATCCCATTTCAAAATACCATGTATGTTTATATTTGTATTGTATGTATTTTATTTCATGTACACAACAGGGTAAAACATCGCACTTTCAAAGACTGGCATTAAGTTCAGCAAAAGCAACTAGTTTTGACGACAAGATGCAAAATATATGTGAAATAACAACTGCAGGAATGAACAAATGATGTGCACTATTTATCATTCAAAGAAACAACAATATGTTTGGAAATTTTGGTAAAATTTAATCATTTTTCTACGCTAATCACCCTCAATAATTTAAATTGTTACTGATTTCTTGCAAATGAGGGCATTGCAAGATCTTAAGTGTGGGAAGGGATTAAATTCTTTCGGTTTTAAAAATTTGACAAACTTGGTTTAGTAGCCACCGTTAAACTTTACTAGTAAAGCAGTAGTTGTATTAGAATCTAGTGCTATCTGATAATAAAGAACAACCCTAGTCTTATATACTGACTACCCACTTCTAGTAAAACTTTTAAATTTTTTTAAATTAAATGAACACAAAATCATGTTTATACATATTTATGAACGATAAAACTAGGTGTTAACACCGAAATTATTGTTACCTCGGAAATGACATAAATTGAGAAACAACCCAAAATACTTGAATTCATTTAAAATGGAATAGAAGAGAATAAAAAGGCAAAGAAAGAAAAATAAAAGCCAAGTGTGGGAATATTTTACCAAGTTATTTAGAACATATATCACATATTATTGTACAAATAATTGAAGATACTTTTGTTTTGGACGATATTAATCAGTTTTACCCAGTTTATTGTAATATAAATGGAATGTAAAAGGAAGTAAAGTCTTTCGAGAAAAAGACACGTGCTTCTTGATTTCGATCAGGAAGTTATCATCCAGACCAGTTGTAGAGTCTACGAAAAACCTTGAAAAGTTTTCTCGAAAATCAGCTAGAAATCCACGGACCTCAGCATCAAACAGGGTCTCCAAGTGGTCAGACTTATCCTAACCATGAGAGGATCTGTCTCTTGCAATGGGGGCGCACCGTGCAAATTAGCTTATAAGACTAATGAATCAGATCCCTAGAAAGGATAATCTCCTTAAAAGATCAAAAATCAGCTTTTAAGCCTGATATTACTCAATCCTTGAGATTGACCTTAAAGATTAAGAATTCAAACTCATGGAATTCGATGATATCTAAACTCGAACTTGAATGAGAAAATATTTTGATCAAATTACAAACCGATTTGTTTTCTGAAAACCCATTTTCAATGCGTTCATTACCATTGAACGTAAAATCCTAGGAATTCACCTGGAATTCATTAGGTCACCTGAACCAAATCGGGTGTCAACCGTAAGAACAGTAGTTGTATAGCATGGTCGAAGACAGGACCTTGTGCCAGAACGAAAAACTATAGGGTGATCTTTACTATTGCTCCTATAAAGGATAGTAATTACATCCGACACGATATAGACCATAATCAAAAGCATGTCATTAGACCTTGCCTTAACAGTTGCTTGTTCAACGCTTTCCTTTACAATAGAACGGTAGTTTATCGAAAGGTAATATACGGAGCAAGTATACTAGACGTGTTGCTTTCCCAATACAATGTTAGCAAGTGGGTGACACAAAACAGCAAGTTTTGAGCTAAAATTTTCAAATCTGAAACCCACAAAACTCACAAAAACATTTTGCAAACACCAGTGAAGGGTTATTTCAAAAAACATATCCAGGGTAAAAGCTAGATTGAATTTTCAAAAGATCAAATGTTTTCATAAAGATCCAATTACCTAAAAGGATCTAAATTCTTATAGTCATGTGGGACTGTAAACCACAACGTTACTATCATTGTTCATACTGTTGGATTAATGTGCAACGTACAACATATAACTATATGGCTAAATTCATTTGAGCCTTTGGGGTCACACATATATACACCTAGACATCGAATTAAATATATATGTTGTATATATATATATTACTCAAGTGACTATATAAGTTAAAATACTCCGTTGTGAATTAATTGGATAATTAATTAATTTTGAATTGATTAATTATTGTTAAAAGAATATTTAAATGGTTAAATTAAACTAAATAATTAATTGTTAAATTGATTTACTTGTTAGCTACGTCAACAACCAATTAGATTTGGAAACCAAATTTTCTTTACGCGCTCTTGCCGATTGTCCGAATCGGTTACAATTTAATACTTTATATATATACCATCTTATTGGTCTTGGGTTACGGACGGGTAAAAAAAATAACAAATACACAGAAAGCAAAATAAATCTAAAAACCCTTTTGTTACATTTGTTGCTGTAGTCACGAGAAGAAGAACCAAAAGCAAAGAAAAATTACATATTGTTTTCGTTGTTATCAAGTAACTTCAAAAACCAACATATCATTCTTTTGGTTATTGTCAAAAAGTTTAATACGTAGTATTCTTATTCGGAGTATTATTTATTTATTATATTAATTTGATTATTATAATAAATTACTTGAGTATGGACTAGCATCCATTGATGTCGCTTGAAAGTGTAGCGGACTATCCAAAGAGACGATCATACTTTTGATCGTTGATAATGCTAAAAACGAACATATATTTCATAGCATTATTCCTCAAGAAAGACAAGCTTTTAGTTGCAATTATTCTATTTACAAGTGATATTCGTTTAAATAATAAAAAGTGAATACAAAAGACAGATTCGACGAATTGAAGACGCAAACGACCAAAAAGCTCAAAAGTACAAAATACAATCAAAGAGGTTCCAATTATTGATAAGAAACGTCTCAAAATTACAAGAGTACAAGACGCGAAACGCAAAGTACATGATATTAAATTATACGCAAGGACGTTCAAAAATCCGGAACCAGGACCAAAGTCAACTCTCAACGCTCGACACAACGGACTAAAAATTACAAGTTAACTATGCACATAAATAAAATATAATATTTAAATAATTCTTATAATTATTTATATATTATATTATTATTTATAAACGTCGGCAATAAAAGAAACAAAGGCATGTGAACTTCACCAGCTGGCCATGCGATCGCATGGCCTGGAAGGCAGAAAGCCATGCGATCGTATGGCACACTTTTTCAGCCCCAGGTCCTATAAATTCGCAGTTTGGTGAACGAAAAAAATATCCATATCCATCTCTCTATCTATACGTAAATATATTTATATTTATATTATAATTTTAATTTTAATTTTAAATTCTAATAATAAGGGTATGTTAGCGAATGTTGTAAGGGTGTAAGTCGAAATTCTGTCCGTGTAACGCTACACTATTTTTAATCACTGTAAGTTATGGTTAATGTTATTTTTAAATTAAATGTCTCGTAGCTAAGTTATTATTATGCTTATTTAATACCGAAGTAATCATGATGTTGGGCTAAATTATTAAGATTGGGTAATTGGGCTTTGTACCATAATTGGAGTTTGGACAAAAGAACGACACTTGTGGAAATTAGACTATGGGCTATTAATGGGCTTTATATTTATTTAACTAAATGATAGTTTGTTAATTTAATATAAAGATTTACAATTGGACGTACCTATAAATAACCATATACACTGGATCGGATACGATGGGCGGGATATTTATATGTACGAATAATCGTTCATTTAATCGGACATGGGAATGGATTAATAGTCTATGGAATTATTAAAACAGGGGTGAAATTATGTACAAGGACACTTGGCATAATTGTTAACAAAGTATTAAAACCTTGGGTTACACGCAGTCGATATCCTGGTGTAATTATTAAACAAAGTATTAAAACCTTGTTACAGTTTAAGTCCCCAATTAGTTGGAATATTTGACTTCGGATATAATGATAATTTGACGAGGATACTCGCACTTTATATTTATGACTGATGGACTGTTATGGACAAAAACCAGACGGACATATTAAATAATCCAGGGCAAAGAACAATTAACCCATGGGAATAAACTAAAAATCAACACGTCAAACATCATGATTACGGAAGTTTAAATAAGCATAATTCTTTTATTTCATATTTAATTGCACTTTTAATTATCGCACTTTTATTTATTGTCATCGTATTTTATCTCACTTTTATTTATCGCAATTTCATTATCGTTATTTACTTTATGCTTTAAATTAAGTTATATTTATTTTTAATATTTTACATTAGGTTTTAACTGCGACTAAAGTTTTAAAAATCGACAAACCGGTCATTAAACGGTAAAAACCCCATTTAATAATAATAATATTACTTATATATATTTTTGTATTTTTAAAAATATAGTTTTTAAAATTATAGCGTTAAGCTTGTTTAAGAGATCCCTGTGGAGCGAACCGGACTTACTAAAAACTACCCTACTGTACGATTAGGTACACTGCCTATAAGTGTTGTAGCAAAGTTTAGGTATATCCATTCTATAAATAAATAAATATCTTGTGTAAAATTGTGTCATATTTAATAATATTACGTTGTAAAAATAATACTATTTCCTAGTACACCTCGCACACATCAAGTATTTTTGGCGCCGCTGTCGGGGACATTCTTGCTTAAACGCCGGAAGCGCAACGCTATATAAAAAAAAGATTTTTATTAATTTTTAGTTTACTTTTATAAAACTACGCTTTTATAAAAATACGTTTTTAATATTCGAAATATAAAAAGAAAAATAAAATTTATATATTTTTAAGAGTTTGTTAAATATTTAAGTTCTATAAAGTTTCTTTATTTTTATTTTGTAAAAATATATGTTTTATTTAATTTATATAAATATATTATATAAATATCTAAATCAGAAAACATAAAAAAAAATTAAAATAAATAAGCACTCGGCCCGAGCACTGTAACAGCCCAAAGTCTGGCCCAAATTTGTAGACCATGCGATCGCATGGTATTTCAACGGTCAGGCCATGCGATCGCATGACCTGATTTAACAGGCCTGGTAACCTCAGCCGACAGTTAGGGTTTAATTATAATTATAATTATTATATATTTAAAACCCTAATTAGGGTTTAGTATTTAATTAATTTAGTTTAGTTTTTAATTAATTTGTTTTAATTAGTTTAATTAGTTTTAATAAATTATAAAATTATTAGTTTTATTAAATAAATAATATAAAAATAATATTTTTATAAAAATTATACTTTTTACAACTTTAAGTATATTTTTATATTTTGTACCTTTTTATTCGTTTTAGCGTAATATTTGTATTTTTCGCTCGTTTTTAGTTTCAAGTCATAGTTTTTGCCATAGTTATTTTTACTTCTAGATTTTTAGGCTTTGCCGTAAAATCCCTTAAGTGCTTTTTCTTTAGACTAAGATTTAAGTGCTTTAGAATTTTGCGACGCCGTTTTTATATTTTAGTACCTTTTTAAGTTATTGCCATTTGGGATATAGAATTTCTTTTAAGCTTAATATTTTTAGACGCAACTTTTAATTTTTAGTTTTTAGTTCCTTTTTAAGTTTCGACGCGCTACATTCTTATTTTTATTTTTTGACTTTTTATTTTTCGTCGTTTTTCGACGCGCTCTTTTTCTTTCTTATTTCTCGACATTCTAGTTTTTAGGACATAGAATTTTTCTATTTCTTCTCTCTAAATTTCTTTAAACTTTAAAAAAAAATTATTTTAAGTGGTTAAATTGATAGACATCAAAATTTTCTGGTTCGTAGTAATAGTTGGATTTGTATGTGAACCGGGTTATTGGAGCCAAACAGTACTCAATTATATTGAGACCAAACGAATCCTGCCCCTCTGCTGCATCTTTTGGCTATTCGAAACGTGGGCAAAATCAGAAAAGTCTATTAATTTGATAACTTATATTATTTTTCTTATTTTTATAACTAATAGTATATTCAGTGAATGCACCGAGCAAAACGTTCACCACCTTTTGTAAGTTCACCACCTGTAACTCGATCAAGACATCTAGCAAATATTGTCGTCGTTGATTTTTCTTTAGAATCGTCATCCAGTCGACCAAGTACTCCAATTCAAATTTCCGATAATCTATTTTTTGAACCCGACCTCACAATTGAGAATCCGGAGAATATTCAGGGACAATTCATAGATCCTGAACCATTAATCTTTCCTCCGGAACCACCAATCATTCAAACAGAGATTGTTGAGAAACCTACCATTAAATCAGAATCCTATAGTGATTCAGATTCAACAAATTCAATCATGGAGAATCTGGAACCTCTAAGTATGGAAGACCGAATGAGAGCTAAACGCACTGGCCAAGGTCACGCAATTACTCAACCTGACATAAATGCGCCAGATTATGAAATCAAGGGACAAATTCTACATATGGTAACTAATCAATGCCAATTTAGTGGTGCGCCGAAGGAAGATCCAAATGAACATCTTCGTACCTTTAATAGGATCTGCACACTATTTAAAATAAGAGAAGTGGAGGATGAACAGATATATCTCATGTTATTTCCCTGGACTTTAAAGGGAGAAGCCAAAGATTGGTTAGAATTGTTACTTGAAGGGGCGATTGATACGTGGGACGTTTTAGTTGAAAATTTTCTTAAACAATTCTTTCCGGCATCTAAAGCCGTGAGACTTCAAGGAGAAATTGTTACGTTCACACAAAAGCCAAACGAAACTCTATATGAGGCGTGGACAAGATTTGGAAAGTTATTGAGAGGATGTCCGCAACATGGTTTAGACACTTGTCAAATAGTACAAATATTCTACCAAGGATGCGACATCACAACAAGAAAATACATCGATATAGCAGTTGGTGGTTCCATTATGAAGAAAACAGAAACTGATGCTTACAAAATTATTGATAACACTGCTTCCCACTCACATGAGTGGCACCAAGAAAAAGATATCGTTAGATCATCTAAAGCAGCTAGAGCCGATTCTAGCCATGACTTAGATTCCATTTCCGCAAAGATAGATGATGTTGAGAGACGAATGGAAAAGATGACTAAAGATATTCACTCAATACGAATTAGTTGTGAGCAGTGTGGAGGACCACATTTGACAAAAGATTGTCTCAGTGTTGAACTAACAATGGAACAAAGAGAGAATGTTTCATACATAAACCAAAGGCCTGGAAATAATTATCAGAATAATTATCAACCACCAAGACCAAACTATAATCAAAACCAGAATTATAACCAAAATGTTCCATACAACAACCAACAAGGTCCTATCAATCAACAAGTATCTAACAATACATACAATCAGCAAAGACCTATTTTTCAAAATAAACCACCACAAACCGATGATAAAAAGCCAAATTTAGAAGACATTATGTCGAAGCTAGTTGAATCTCAAACTCAATTTTTCACATCTCAGAAACAAACCAATGAACAAAATGCTCAAGCATTTAGAAATCAACAAGCTTCTATTCAAAATCTGGAACAAGAAGTGAGCAACCTAGCAAGGTTGATAGGTGAAAGAAAACCGGGAAGTCTACCTAGTGATACTAATGCTAACCCCCAGAATGAAACAGCTAAAGCCATTACTACAAGAAGTGGCATCACACTTAAACCACCTGAAATACCTGTAATTTCTGATAATGCTATTCCTACTCCACAAGAACCACAATCTGATCAAGATAAGGAAAAAGAACCGGTAGTTGAAAAGGTTAATGAAGATAACACAGTTAAGGCTAAACTTTATGTTAAACCATACCAACCACCACTTCCTTACCCGAGTAAAATGAGAAAAGAGAGACTTGAAGCCGAGCAATCTAAATTCTTGGATATGTTTAAACAGATAAATGTAAATCTTCCTTTCATTGATGTGATTTCAGGAATGCCTAGATATGCTAAATTTTTGAAAGATCTAATCACAAATAGAAAGAAAATGGGAGAACTCTCGGCTGTTACTATGAATGCTAATTGTTCTGCAGTGCTGTTGAATAAGATACCAGAAAAATTATCAGATCCAGGAAGTTTCACAATTTCATGTTTTCTGGGTAGTCTTAGTTCAATAGAAGCATTGTCAGACTTAGGTGCTAGTATAAATCTAATGTTGTATTCACTATACGCTAAACTAGACCTTGAAGAATTGAAACCAACACGAATAAGCATACAACTAACCGATAGATCAGTAAAATATCCTAGAGGGATAATGGAGAATATGCTAGTTAAAGTTGGAACTTTAGTATTTCCAGTAGATTTTGTTATTCTGGACATGGAAGAAGATTCTCGAGTACCTCTCATATTAGGAAGACCATTCTTAAACACGGCTAAAGCAATAATAGACGTGTTTGGTAAGAAAATGACCCTAAGTATAGAGGACGAGAGTGTTACCTTTTCAGTTGATAGTGTAGTGACCCGAACTTTTCCATGTTTATATATATTAATTGAGATTGATATTTACATGATTAAATGTTTCCAACATGTTAAGCAATCAAACTTGTTAAGACTTGATTAATTGAAATATGTTTCATATAGACAATTGACCACCCAAGTTGACCGGCGATTCACGAACGTTAAAACTTGTAAAAACGACATGACGATATATATATGGATATACATATGGTTAACATGAGATTATGATAAGTAAGTATCTCCATAAGTATATTAACAATGAGTTATATACATATAAACAAGACTACTAACTTAAGGATTTCGAAACGAGACATATATGTAACGATTATCGTTGTAACGACATTTAAATGTATATATATCATATTAAGATATATTAATATATCATAATATCATGATAATATAATAATTTAACATCTCATTAGATATAATAAACAATGGGTTAACAACATTAATTGAGATCGTTAACTTAAAGGTTTCAAAACAACACTTACATGTAACGACTAACGATGACTTAACGACTCAGTTAAAATGTATATACATGTAGTGTATTTAGATGTATTAAAATACTTTTGGAAGACTTCAAGAAATATATCAAAACACTCATACTTAACGAAAATGGTTACAGTTACTTTCCCATTCTTTTCTTTCATCAAGAATTCTAGTCGTATTCTTACCCGTATTATACACAGCTTCAAAACGTACTTACTATGGGTATATACCAATAGGAACTAGCATGGGATTCCACTCTTGATTATGTCATGTATGACTAATCAATTTTAACTTCTACCATGAGCTAGTCAACTAACTAGAACTCCTTTTAACCCCACTCACCACTCACCAATTACCACTCATCATTCACTCCATTTCACTTCCAATTCTCTTTCTAATTCTCTCTCAACACACACACACTATTATGAACGTATTTTTCCAGTAGTTAATCATCATCTTCATCAAAAATCACTTCAAGAATCAAGCTATAATCATCATAGGAAGAACACTTCAAGAACACTTCAAAAATCCCTTCAAGTTTACTAATTTACTTCCAAGCTTTCTAATCCATTCCAAGTAATCATCTAAGATCAAGAAACCTTTGTTATATACAGTAGGTTATCTTTCTTATTCAAGGTAATATTCATATCCAAACTTTGATTCAATTTCTATAACTATAAACTATCTTAATTCGAGTAAAAATCTTACTTGAACTTGTTTTTGTGTCATGATCCTACTTCAAGAACTTTCAAGCCATCCAAGATCCTTTGAAGCTAGATCATTTCTTGTCACTTCCAGTAGGTTTACCTACTAAACTTGAGGTAGTAATTATGTTCATAACATCATTCGATTCATATATATAAAACTATCTTATTCGAAGGTTTAAACTCGTAATCACTAGAACATAGTTTAGTTAATTCTAAACTTGTTCGCAAACAAAAGTTAATCCTTCTAACTTGACTTTTAAAATTAACTAAACACATGTTATATATCTATATGATATGATAACTTAATGATTTAAAACCTGGAAACACGAAAAACACCGTAAAACCGGATTTACGCCGTCGTAGTAACACCGCGGGCTGTTTTGGGTTAGTTAATTAAAAACTATGATAAACTTTGATTTAAAAGTTGTTATTCTTAAAAAATGATTTTTATTATGAACATGAAACTATATCCAAAAATTATGGTTAAACTCAAAGTGGAAGTATGTTTTCTAAAATGGTCATCTAGACGTCGTTCTTTCGACTGAAATGACTACCTTTACAAAAACGACTTGTAACTTATTTTTCCAACTATAAACCTATACTTTTTCTGTTTAGATTCATAAAATATAGTTCAATATGAAACCATAGCAATTTGATTCACTCAAAACGGATTTAAAATGAAGAAGTTATGGGTAAAACAAGATTGGATAATTTTTCTCATTTTAGCTACGTGAAAATTGGTAACAAATCTATTCCAACCATAACTTAATCAACTTGTATTGTATATTATGTAATCTTGAGATACCATAGACACGTATACAATGTTTCGACCTATCATGTCGACACATCTATATATATTTCGGAACAACCATAGACACTCTATATGTGAATGTTGGAGTTAGCTATACAGGGTTGAGGTTGATTCCAAAATATGTATAGTTTGAGTTGTGATCAATACTGAGATACGTATACACTGGGTCGTGGATTGATTCAAGATAATATTTATCGATTTATTTCTGTATATCTAACTGTGGACAACTAGTTGTAGGTTACTAACGAGGACAGCTGACTTAATAAACTTAAAACATCAAAATATATTAAAAGTGTTGTAAATATATTTTGAACATACTTTGATATATATGTATATATTGTTATAGGTTCGTGAATCAACCAGTGGCCAAGTCTTACTTCCCGACGAAGTAAAAATCTGTGAAAGTGAGTTATAGTCCCACTTTTAAAATCTAATATTTTTGGGATGAGAATACATGCAGGTTTTATAAATGATTTACAAAATAGACACAAGTACGTGAAACTACATTCTATGGTTGAATTATCGAAATCGAATATGCCCCTTTTTATTAAGTCTGGTAATCTAAGAATTAGGGAACAGACACCCTAATTGACGCGAATCCTAAAGATAGATCTATTGGGCCTAACAAACCCCATCCAAAGTACCGGATGCTTTAGTACTTCGAAATTTATATCATATCTGAAGGGTGTCCCGGAATGATGGGGATATTCTTATATATGCTTCTTGTTAATGTCGGTTACCAGGTGTTCACCATATGAATGATTTTTATCTCTATGTATGGGATGTGTATTGAAATATGAAATCTTGTGGTCTATTGTTACGATTTGATATATATAGGTTAAACCTATAACTCACCAACATTTTTGTTGACGTTTTAAGCATGTTTATTCTCAGGTGATTATTAAGAGCTTCCGCTGTCGCATACTTAAATAAGGACGAGATTCGGAGTCCATGCTTGTATGATATTGTGTAAAAACTGCATTCAAGAAACTTATTTTGTTGTAACATATTTGTATTGTAAACCATTATGTAATGGTCGTGTGTAAACAGGATATTTTAGATTATCATTATTTGATAATCTACGTAAATCTTTTTAAACCTTTATTGATAAAATAAAGGTTATGGTTTGTTTTAAAATGAATGCAGTCTTTGAAAAACATCTCATATAGAGGTCAAAACCTCGCAACGAAATCAATTAATATGGAACGTTTTTAATCAATAAGAACGGGACATTTCAGATAGAGCCATGAAACAACCGCAATCTATAGATGATACATGTTATTATATTCAAACTATAAAATCACATGCAGAATTGTTAGAAGAATTTCCAAAATTACAAGGAATAGGAGAATGTTCTTTAGGAGAAGGAACTGAACCAATTGATGAAACTGAAATGATAGCTACACTTATGGCTAATGGATATGAACCAACAACAGAAGAAATTCAAATGCTAAAATAAGAAGACAGATATCGATACAAATCATCGATAGAAGAACCACCGACATTAGAGTTAAAGCCACTTTCAAACTATTTGGAATACGCTTATTTACATGGTGAGTCTGAATTACCTGTAATAATATCGTCTTCTCTTACTGAAAATGAAAAATCTCAACTCATTTCTGTGCTAAAAGCTCATAAACCAGCTATTGCATGGAAAATTCATGATATTAAAGGAATAAGTCCTTCGTATTGCACACATAAAATCCTTATGGAAGAAGGTCATAAAACGTATGTGCAACGCCAACGAAGACTAAATCCTAATATGCAAGATGTTGTGAAGAAAGAAATTATTAAACTGCTAGATGCAGGTCTAATTTATCCAATTTCTGATAGTCCATGGGTAAACCCAGTTCAATGCGTGCCTAAGAAGGGTGGCATGACTGTCATTATAAATGAGAAAAATGAGCTTATTCCTACTAGGACTGTAACAGTATGGCGTGTTTGTATTGATTATAGAAAATTAAATGACACCACCAGAAAAGATCACTTTCCCTTACCTTTTATTGATCAAATGTTGGAAAGATTAGCCGGAAATAGTTACTATTATTTTCTTGATGGTTTTTCCGGATATTTTCAAATTCCAATAGCACCCGAGGATCAAGAGATAACCACATTCACGTGCCCTTATGGTACTTTTGCTTACAAACGCATGCCATTTGGACTTTGCAACGCCCCTGCAACCTTTCAAAGGTGCATGATGGCGATTTTTCACGACATGATATAAGAATGCATGGAAGTTTTCATGGATGACTTTTCAGTCTTCGGTGATACTTTTGAAACATGTCTAGTTAATCTTGAACGAATGCTTATTAGATGCGAACAATCAAATCTAGTACTTAATTGGGAGAAATGCCATTTCATGGTTAAAGAAGGCATCGTTCTTGGTCATAAAATTTCAAAGGAAGAAATTGAAGTGGATACAGCTAAAGTAGATGTAATTGCTAAACTTCCACATCCCACCAATGTTAGAGGAGTTAGGAGTTTTCTAGGGCATGCCGGTTTTTACCGACGTTTTATAAAAGATTTTTCTAAAATTGCCACTCCTATGAATAAACTCCTAGAAAAGGATGCTCCATTCATCTTTTCAGATGAATGCATCAAATCTTTTAATATTCTTAAAGAAAAACTCACTAATGTGCCGATTATGATAACTCCAAATTGGAATCTACCATTTGAACTAATGTGCGATGCAAGTGATTTTGCAATGGGAGCCGTTTTAGGACAAAGGATTGAAAAACGATTTCAACCTATATATTATGCTAGTAAGACGTTACAAGGAGCACAAACAAATCATACAACTACTGAAAAAGAACTCCTTGCTATTGTCTTTGCTTTTGACAAATTTCGTTCATATCTCGTTCTAGCAAAAACTGTGGTCTATACCGACCATTCTGCTCTTAGATACCTATTTTCGAAACAAGATGCTAAACCAAGATTAATCCGTTGGATCTTACACTTACAAGAATTTAATATTGAAATCCGAGATAAAAAGGGAGCAGAAAATCTCGCCGCTGATCATCTTTCTCGTCTTGAAAATCCCGAATTAGAAGTTCTAAATGAATCGGCCATACAAGACAACTTTCCTGATGAATATCTATTGAAGATAGATTATAATAAAATTCCATGGTTTGCAGACTATGCAAACTTCTTAGTATGTGGATTCCTTGAAAAAGGATTGTCGTAGAAATTCTTTAGTGATATAAAACACTATTTCTGGGAAGATCCACATTTGTTTAAAAGTTGTCCCGATGGAATAATACGCCGATGTGTATTTGGAGATGAAGCTTGTCAAATCTTAAACCATTGTCACACAGGACCAACAGGAGGGCATTATGGGCCTCAACTTACAGTAAGAAAAGTTTACGATGCTGGATTCTATTGGCCTACAATTTTCAAAGATGCACACCTTCTTTGAAAATCCTGTGATGCTTGTCAAAGGACCGGAAAAATAAGTCAACGTGATGAAATGCCACAAAATGTCATTAAAGTATGTGAAGTATTTAACATTTGGGGTATTGACTTTATGGGTCCATTTCCAAAATCTCATAATAATCTCTACATTCTCGTTTCCATTGATTATGTATCTAAATGGGCGGAAGCACAAGCTCTCCCAACTAACGATGCACGAGTTGTAGTCAATTTTTTAAAACGTCTTTTTGCAAGGTTCGGAACACCGAAAGCTTTAATAAGTGATCGGGGTACTCATTTTTGTAATAATCAACTTGAGAAAGTTCTCAAAAGATATGGAGTAACTCATAAAATCTCCACCGCATATCATCCACAAACAAGTGGACAAGTTGAAAATACCAACCGAGCTTTAAAATGTATTCTAGAAAAAACCGTAGGATCAAATCCGAAGGAATGGTCCATTAAATTGGAGGATGCGCTCTGGGCTTTTAGAACAGCCTACAAAACTCCAATTGGAACCACACCTTTTAAACTCGTTTATGGAAAAGCATGTCATCTTCCAGTAGAAATTGAACACAAATCATTTTGGGCTTTGAAGACATGTAATCTTGATTTACATGAAGCCGGACGTCTACGATTAAGTCAGCTAAATGAATTAGAAGAATTAAGACTTGAAGCATACGAAAATTCGTTAATCTATAAGAAAAGAACGAAGAAATGGAATGATAAAAGAATCAGAAGTTCAAAAGAATTTAAAGAAGGAGATAGAGTTCTTCTTTTCAATTCACGATTCAAGCTATTTCCTGGAAAATTGAAATCAATATGGACTGGACCATTCATAGTCAAAAGAGTTTTCCCATACGGAATAATAGAGTTAATAAATTCAAATGGGATTGAATTTAAAGTTAATGGTCATAGAGTTAAACATTACATAGATAGTCCAATGGAAGTCGACAACGAAGTTAATTACAATTTCGACACCACAGCTAACTAAGTGTGGGGAGAATCAAGTCTTTAAAGGATAATATGAATTTCTGTTAGAGTTAGATGTTCTATTTTCGTGTAGTTTCCGAGAATGGAACCCGAATGGTCTTTCCCTAGCAGACCCTAAAGAACTAGTCTTCTCCCCCCATTCTGAATTTTTATTTTTTTTAGGTTTTACTAGATGAAGACTTCCTGTGAACTAAACCATGGTCTAATGCTACACGCTTTGATCACTAAACATAATAATGACACCCTTCCAAGTGAAATAGTATCATTAATCAGAGGTAAATTGGACGGAGTAAGAAAAGAATCCAGAAACGAAAATAATAAGTTATAATTTGGTAAAGGAAAATCAAAATCCGCAACAAAAAGAAGAGCACGACACCTTGAAAGATGTCACAAATGCGGAAAATGGTCACACGAAGGAAAATGCTCGACGAATCAGACATATTCCAATACCGAATTTTTTACTTTATGCAGAGACGGACCGTTCATATGTTTAGAAGAAAAAACATTAAATGCTCGAGGTTACGCCTATGTAGCTATGGAAAACCAATTAGTCCGACTATCTTATGAGTGGGCTAAAGCAGGTCACTAAGAATTCTATTTCACAGGTAAGTTTGTACAGTTTTCAATTTTTATTTTTATTTTTTATTGTTTTTAACCTTTTGATAATAAACGCTAAATCGTTCGCTATAAAGTATTAAATTGGTACTCAATAAAATTAGGTTTTGCGACCGAAATTATTGATATCATACAAAAATTTATTAAATCACTGCGAAATTTACCGTTTATTCTTAAGGTATAAATATCTTTAATCAATCAACCCAAAATATTTCAAAAATTCGTCATGAGTTAAACTAGGTTATGTAACCGAAATTACTTTACCGAAAAGAGGGGCGTATGTTTTTGATAATATTTGATTGATTAAAGTGGGATAAAAGACCAAAAAGATTTTTAATTTTATTTTTACTTTGTTTTTAAAATTAATATTAAAATAATATTGTAAACTTTTTAAATCAATATATTTAAAATTGTAAATATTTGAAAAATTAATATTTTTAATATAAGTTTGTATGTATAAAAACAAAAATATAATTTAAGTTTGGCGTGAATTTTTAATATGAATTTTTAATTTTATGCATCTTAAATTTAAGTTTGGTGTGAATTTAAAAACAAAAATTTACTTTATTTCGCTAAGTTAAAAAAATTGATTTCTAAAAATTCGTCGTAAGTTGAAAACTAGGTCGTTGAACCGAAATTGCTTTACCCAAGGGAGGGACGAGAACTTTTATTATCATTATTTTTAGCCTTATTGAATTAAAGTATGCCAGAAACATTAAAAAAAAAACCTAAAAATCTTTGCTTTTAAAATTGAGCTTAAAAATGACAAATTTTAAAATTTTGTTGAGGGACGGACTAGGACAATGATCCGAAACGCCCTCATCCTAAAAAAAAACAAATTTTAAAAATTTTATTAATTATATGTTTTATAAGTTTTAAAGTTTTTTTTTATATATATAAAAAAAAAGCAAATGGTACTGTTCCCGGACCTCCATGCGATCGCATGGAGTTTGGCCTTTATAGCCATGCGATCGCATGGCCCTAGAATTTTGGCAAGAAACAAAAGCTACCCTAAAATTCTCTCTAAAATTCACCATTTTTCACCAAATTCAACCAAATTTCTCGCTACAATCCGCTCTAAACATGAATTTGATAAGGAGTTTATCAAAAAGGGTAACAATTTCACCCCTAAATCTCTTTAAATTTGATTTTAAGTGTTCTTGAGCTATATTTTTCATAATTTGATTTTGTTAATTTCTAGTGTAATTAGAGTTAAATTGTTAGTATTTTATGCATGTATAACCTAGATTGATGCTATTTAACATGATTTGAAGCCAAAAACTTCAAAAATTTTAGAAATCTAGGGTTTGTGTTCTTGAGCAATTTGGGGCTTTTTGATATAAACAGGTTATGGCCGATTTTTGTCATGAATTATTGCTAAATTAATCCAAACTTTAATCCTAAACATGATTTTTGAAGATTAAAGTGGACTTTTTAGTTGCAAAATTCATGAACTTGATTAATTTGATATAATTGCCATTTGAGACTTGTTTAATTGTTAGTAAAGGTTGTTTTAACATGTTATTTGAGTTAAATGCTTATGAACTTTGTATACATTTTCATATGTGCTTATTTGAAAAAGTGTAAAATTGTAAAAAAATTGTGAAAATGTGTATAAGTTTAATTTTGATTGAACATGTTATTGTGATTGTTTTAATTTGTTATTTTGCTAACACTAATGCATATTTGGATGCACAAATTTTGTGTTTAATGTGTTTTGCAGAGAGCCGATACTGGAGGTTCATCATCATCATCATCTAGACGACCTGCTCAAGAACCAGAACCCGAACCAGAACCACAACAGGAACAACAACATCAGCCTGATCAACATGTACATTATTATGATCCGCTACAGTTTGTTAATGAATTCATAGTATTTCCTATGCATCCACCTGTAGAATACCCAACAATTCCTGAACACACGTTGCATCCTAATCTGAGATTCGATAGACGATGGAGAGATTACCCGGCATATCAAAGTAATAAATTCAAATTAATAACGAAAGATGTAGAGGTGCCTAGGGTAATTGATTTGGATCCTTTGGAAAGGGTCCAACTAGCTGACCGTGTTAGGGAGCATCTGATTCAAAGGTATGGCAGTTCTTCTTTTACCGATTAGGAACGTCTATTCACCATTCGTAGACCTGTACATAAGGAATGGTGTGTTGAGCTGATGAGTACTATAGCATTAAATGTAGATGTAGATAGATTAGATGATAGAAGTTTTCTTAGGTTTATACTAGGTGGTAGGATGTACAGGATGTCCATGCTTGACATGGCCAGGGCATTATAGATATATACGCCCGCTGAATTACTACTACCCGATTGTATGAATTTGATTTATCGTGGAGAAAGGGTAGATAGGAATTTTGACGCGAACGTCGTTTGGAGGCGTATGTCTGATTATAATGTTTTTGGGTGGGGAGGAACACATACCTACTTACATATTAACAGAGCCGAGCTTCATATAATTCATAGATTTTTGGCTAACTCGATTACACAGAGAGGTCACAACAAGGAAAAATTGATCTTACATGATTTATTTTACCTAAAGTGTATTCGAGACCCAAGAGGCATTGTTAATATCCCTTACTGTGTTGGTTTTTATTTATCTAAGATGGTTGAAGGAATACAGGAAGGGGGTATTATAGGAGGAGGTATTTTTGTTACTCTCATTGGAGAGTATTTAGGTGTAGATAAGAACCAAGGGGGTCCACTTTTGGAATGTAGGGAACAGGTTGAGCTTTTAGGATTGAGGGTTTATGCGGGTGCTAAGGTATTGAAGAGTAGACGCAACGAGGCAATACTCTATGTAGGTAGTCATCCGCAGGTAGAAAGAGGATCAGACGAGGAGATGGAGGAAGCTTTGGAAACTTTGGTAAAATTTAATCATTTTTCTACGCTAATCACCCTCAATAATTTAAATTGTTACTGATTTCTTGCAACTGAGGGCATTGCAAGATCTTAAGTGTGGGAAGGGGTTAAATTCTTTCGGATTTTTAAAAAAAAAAAAAATTTATACACTTGGTTACCATTAAAAATACTAGTAACGCAGTAGTTGTATTAGAATCTAGTGCTCTCTGATAATAAAGAACAACCCTAGTCTTATATACTGACTACCCAATTCTAGTAAAATTTTTCAAAATGAACTCAAAATCATGTTTATACATATTTATGAACGATAAAACTAGGTGTTAACACCGAAATTATTGTTACCTCGGAAAGGACATAAATTGAGAAACAAACCAAAATGTTAGAATTCATTTAAAATGGAATAGAGGATAATAAAAAGGAAAATAAAAGCTAAGTGTGAGAAAATCTACCAAGTTATTTAAAACATATATCACATATTTTTGTACAAATAACTGAAGATACTTTTGCTTTGGACTAATCTAAACAGTTTTACCCAATTTACTATAATATATATGAAAGAAAGATGGATCTACACGATGAATCAATTCCATCATTAAAAGGAAGTAAAGTCTTCCGAAAAAGAAACGCGCTTCTTGATTTAGGTCATGAAGTTGTCGTCCAGACCAGCTGTAGATTGACGAAAAATCTAGAAAAGTCATCACTAAAATCAGCAGGAAATTCACGGACCTCAGCATCAAACAGGATCGCCAAGTGGTCAGACTTATCTTAACCATGAGAGGATCTGTCTTGTAAAATGGGGAGGACGCCGTGCAAATTAGCTGGATAAGACTAATGAATCAGATTCCCATAAAGGATAATCTCCTTAAAAGATCAAAAATCAGCTTTTAAGACTGATATTACTCAATCCTAGAGATTGACTTTTAAAGATTGAGAATTACAAATTCATGGAATTTGATGATATCTAAACTCGAGCTTGAACGAGAAAATATTTTGATCAAAATTACAAATCGATTTGTTTTCTGAAAACCCGTTTTCAATGCGTTCATTACCATTGAACGTAAAATCCAAGGAATTCACCTGGAATTCATTAAGGTCACCTGAACCAAATCGGGTGTCAACCGTAAGAACGGTGGTTGCATAGCATGGTCAAGGACAGGACCTTGTGCCAGACCGAAAAATTATAAGGGTGAGCTTTACTATTGCTCCTACCAAGGATAGTAATTGCATCTGACACGTTATAGACCATAATTAAAAGCATGTCAGGGGACATTGCCTTAACAGTTGCTTGTTCAACGCTTTCCTTTACAACCGGACGGTAGTTTACTGAAAGGTAATATACGGAGTAAGTATACTGGACGTGTTGCTTTCTCAATACAAGGTTAGCAAGTGGGTGACACAAAACCGCAAGTTTTGAGCTAAAAGACTCAAATCTGAAACCCACCAAACCCACAAAAAAAAATTGCAAACACCGGTGAAGGGTTATTCCGGAAAACTTATCTAGGGTAAAAGCTAGATTTAATTTTCAAAAGATCAAATGTTTTCATAAAGATCCAATTTCCTTAAGGATCTAAATTTTTATAGTCATGTGGGACTGTAAACCACATCGTTACTACCATTGTTCATACCACCTTATAGAAATCACTGATGTACAAAGTGTGAAGAATAAAAAAGTGATTCTAGTATTTTTATTTTAAGACTATATTACTTGAGAACAAGCAACGCTCAAGTGTGGGAATATTTGATAATGCTAAAAACGAACATATATTTCATAGCATTATTCCTCAAGAAAGACAAGCTTTTAGTTGCAATTGTTCTATTTACAAGTGATATTCGTTTAAATAATAAAAAGTGAAGACAAAAGACAGATTCGACGAATTGAAGACGCAAACGACCAAAAAGCTCAAAAGTACAAAATACAATCAAAGAGGTTCCAATTATTGATAAGAAACGTCTCAAAATTACAAGAGTACAAGACGCGAAACGCAAAGTACATGATATTAAATTATACGCAAGGACGTTCGAAAATCCGGAACCGGGACCAAAGTCAACTCTCAACGCTCGACACAACGGACTAAAAATTACAAGTTAACTATGCACATAAATAAAATATAATATTTAAATAATTCTTATAATTATTTATATATTATATTATTATTTATAAACGTTGGCAAGCAAAGAAACAAAGGCATGTGAACTTCACCAGCTGGCCATGCGATCGCATGGCCTAGAAGGCAGAAAGCCATGCGATCGCATGGCACACTTTTTCAGCCCCAGGTCCTATAAATTCGCAGTTTGGTGAACGAAAAAAATATCCATATCCATCTCTCTATCTATACGTAAATATATTTATTTTTATATTATAATTTTAATTTTAATTTTAAATTCTAATAATAAGGGTATGTTAGCGAATGTTGTAAGCGTGTAAGTCGAAATTCTGTCCGTGTAACGCTACGCTATTTTTAATCACTGTAAGTTATGGTTAATGTTATTTTTAAATTAAATGTCTCGTAGCTAAGTTATTATTATGCTTATTTAATACCGAAGTAATCATGATGTTGGGCTAAATTATTAAGATTGGGTAATTGGGATTTGTACCATAATTGGGGTTTGGACAAAAGAACGACACTTGTGGAAATTAGACTATGGGCTATTAATGGGCTTTATATTTATTTAACTAAATGATAGTTTGTTAATTTAATATAAAGATTTACAATTGGACGTACCTATAAATAACCATATACACTCGATTGGATACGATGGGCGGGATATTTATATGTACGAATAATCGTTCATATAACCGGACACGGGAATGGATTAATAGTCTATGGAATTATTAAAACATGGGTGAAATTATGTACAAGGACACTTGGCATAATTGTTAACAAAGTATTAAAACCTTGGGTTACACGCAGTCGATATCCTGGTGTAATTATTAAACAAAGTATTAAAACCTTGTTACAGTTTAAGTCCCCAATTAGTTGGAATATTTGACTTCGGATATAATGATAATTTGACGAGGACACTCGCACTTTATATTTATGACTGATGGACTGTTATGGATAAAAACCAGACGGACATATTAAATAATCCAGGACAAAGAACAATTAACCCATGGGAATAAACTAAAAATCAACACGTCAAACATCATGATTACGGAAGTTGAAATAAGCATAATTCTTTTATTTCATATTTAATTGCACTTTTAATTATCGCACTTTTATTTATTGTCATCGTATTTTATCGCACTTTTATTTGTCGCAATTTCATTATCGTTATTTACTTTATGCTTTAAATTAAGTTATATTTATTTTTAATATTTTACATTAGGTTTTAACTGCGACTAAAGTTTTAAAAATCGACAAACCGGTCATTAAACGGTAAAAACCCCCTTTAATAATAATAATATTACTTATATATATTTTTGTATTTTTACAAATATAGTTTTTAAAATTATAGCGTTAAGCTTGTTTAAGAGATCCCTGTGGAACGAACCGGACTTACTAAAAACTATACTACTGTACGATTAGGTACACTGCCTATAAGTGTTGTAGCAAGGTTTAGGTATATCCATTCTATAAATAAATAAATATCTTGGGTAAAATTGTATCATATTTAATAATATTACGTTGTAAAAATAATACTATTTCCTAGTACACCTCGCACACATCAATCGTAGGTTTCTCTTCAACAAAGGCTGTTCGTTTTCAACCTTCACGTGGACATCAATTCAAAAAGGTATATCGTTTTACTCACTTTGTGAATTTATATATATCTAGACAATTATTAGTGGTGTAACTGGATCTCAATGGGACGGTTTAATCGTGTGAATGTTTTATTAAATAAGTGGTTATTTAATCTTATTTTTTTTGTTCAGAAAAAAATAAAAGATTATTTTTTTTAACTATCCGCTGCATTAATCTGAATTGTTAAAAGTACACACGATTTTCCATCACATACCACCATATCAAAATCACTGATGTACAAAGTGTGAAGAATAAAGAAGTGATTCAAGTATGTTTTTATTTCAAGTTCTCTATTGCTTGAGGACAAGCGACGCTCAAGTGTGGGAATATTTGATAATACTAAAAACGAACATATATTTCATAGCATTATCCTTCAAGAAAGACAAGCTTTTAGTTGCAATTATTCTATTTACAAATGATATTCGTTTAAATAATAAAAGGTGAAGACAAAAGACAGATTCGACGATTTGAAGACGCAAATGACCAAAAAGCTAAAAAGTACAATCCAAGTGGTTCAAATTATTACTGAGAAACGTCTAAAAGTTACAAGAGTACGAGCCGCAAAACGCAAAGTACAAGATATTAAATCGTACGAAAGGACGTTCGAAAATCCGGAACCACGACATGAACCAACTGTCAACGTGCGACGCAACGGAGCTAAAATTACAAGTCAACTATGCACATGAATATAATATAATATATATATATATATATATATATATATATATAATTATATATATTATATTATATTATTAAAAACCATCGGCAAACAAGAAGACAAGTGATTGTGAGCTGGATCAGGAGGCCATGCGATCGCATGGCCTGGCTGCCTTATCTCCATGCGATCGCATGGGAAGAAAAGAGTAGCCAAGTGCTATAAATTGGAACGTTTTCTGCCGAATTTATTACACCTTCATCAACTGATCTCTTACTCTCTCTCAAATATATTTATATTTATTTTATAATTATAATTTTAATATTAAGTTAATAATAATAAGGTTATAGTGGCGAATGTTTTAAGTTTGTAAGTCGAAATTCTGTCCGTGTAACACTACGCGATTAATACTCATTGTAAGTTATGTTCAACCTTTTTAAATTAATGTCTCGTAGCTAAGTTATTATTATGTTTATTTAAGCCGAAGTAATCGTGATGTTGGGCTAAATATTAAGATGGGGTTATTGGACTTTGGACCATAATTGGGGTTTGGACAAAAGACCGGTACTTGTGGAAATTGGACTATGGGCTATTAATGGGCTTTATATATATTTAACTGAATGATAGTTCGTTAATTTAATATAGAGATTTACAATTTGAGGTAATTATAAATAACCACATACACTCGATCGGACACGATGGGCGGGATATTTATAAATACAAATAATCGTTCATTTGACTGGACACGGGGATGGATTAATAGTCAATGGACTCATTAAAACGGGGGTGGATTACATACAAGGACACTTGGTGTAATTGTAAATAAAGTATTAAAACCTTGGATTGCACACAGTCGATAACCTGGTGTAATCATTAACAAAGTATTAAGACCTTGTTACAGTTTAAGTCCCCAATTAGTTGGAATATTTGACTTCGGGTATAAGGGTAACTTGACGAGGACACTCGCACTTTATATTTATGACCGATGGACTGTTATGGACAAAAACTAGATGGACATATCGAATAATTCAGGACAAAGGACAATTAACCCATGGTAATAAATTAAAATCAACACGCCGAACATCATGATTACGGAAGTTTAAATAAGCATAATTTCTTTATTTTATATCTCAACGCACTTTTATTTATCGCAATTTTATTTATCGTACTTTAAATTACTGCAATTTTATTTATCGTACTTTTATTTATCGTCATTTACTTTACGCTTTAAATTAAGTTATATTTATATTTAATTTTTTACATTAGGTTTTAATTGTGACTTAAGACATAAAATCGACAAACCGGTCACTAAACGGTAAAACCCCCCTTTTATAACAATAATAATATTACTTATATATATATATATATATATATATATATATATATATATATATATATATATATATATATATATATATATATATATATTGATACAAATATAGTTTAAAATATATATAGCGTTCAACTCAGCTAGCTCCCTGTGAAATGAACCGGACTTACTAAAAACTACACTACTCTACGATTAGGTACACTGCCTATAAGTGTTGTAGCAAGGTTTAGGTATATCCATTCAATAAATAAATAAATAACTTGTGTAAAATTGTATCATATTTAATAGTATTTCGTAGTAAAATATAATCTATTTCGTACTACACCTCGAACAACATCAATAGCTCTAGGTGTTAATCTAATCACACATCCATTGTTGTGGTTTGACTTAATTAATCTCAAAAAGCATTTCATATTCACTAGAGAGTTTGATTCACTAATTCCGCCTTTGTGTGAGTTAAATCTGTTGATTTCGAAGTTCCTAGTCATGTTTCATCACAGACCCTGTGTTACATCCTCGGTCATACCCTGACTCACTACCTGATCTCATACAGAAGTCTGAACACTGGCAGATGTATCTCTATGTGTGCTGACGAGGTTTCGCGCAAAAATGTTGTTGGCCAAATCCTCATACCATGTGCTCTGCTCCCATGGTGAAGAAGGAAAGACTGTGTGCTGTGTATAGTGATGATGAGGAGGAGGTGGTGGTGGGCACTGATAACTAGTCCTTGCATCTCTAGTATTAGGATATGGTGGCATGTTAAGCTGCCTCCCTGCATGATACGTGAAGTGCTGAAGGTTCTGGAATATCGCAGACTCAGCGAACCACCTATCGGGCCCAGAAATGTCTCCCATATGATAATGATAAGGCTCGTAATATGGTTGAGCCCCCTGGCGTACTGGTGAGTACCTTTGGGTGTCACTATCGGTGGGTCCACCATGAAACGTGGGATCATCCTCATCCCTTGGTTCCCGTGAATGCCGTGCTCGTCTCCTGTCATCCATCGTCCTAGGTTCGGGCCTAAAACCTCTAACTGTCACACTAAGCACTGTCTGATCGACTGAACCTGCAATCGCTGGGTTAGCTAGAACTACCAACTGCTGATCCCGTATCTGGATGAACTGCCAATTGTTCAGCAGTTTATACCCGATCTCCTCCGACTCAGTCTCTCTCCTAAAACCCATTGCTTCAACACTACCCAAGATGTGCATACGCCTAAGAAGTTTTGTGACTACAGCCCCTAAAACTGGCTCAACTGTACGCGGTGTGTTTTTCTCATTAGTGAACGCCTGGGCCAGAAGGTATGCAATCTGCTTATTCTGGTTATGGAATATGGAGTGCATAAGATGTATGTCAGCAATGGTGACAACTCCATTATGCCAGGTTTTCAGATGAAGAATCTTAGCTATGAGGTGATGGAGGATGCGATGGACTGGGTTAATGAAACTGGAGGCCTTTTTCCCTGACCTCTAGGCTTCTTGATCGATGGTGTAGGTTTGCCAGAAAACCTGGTGATCAGCTGTAGGATCCAAAGTAGTGTACCCTCTCTTGAATACGGGGCGGTTTACATGAGAATTCTTGTACAGCTCCAGATGAGTGGCGAACTGTGCAAGAGTGAGATGGTGAGTGACATTTTGGTGGCGGAAGTGGATGCAAGAACGAGTGTTGTACTCTTCTTGGTCAACATTTGCCTCAAAATTCCATGTAGCCATAAAATCAGCAAACAGTTCTTGAAACACGCGCTCGTTCATCCGCCCACCCACATTGCTCTATTATCTCCCAATTAATGAATTTGTTATGACCCTTTCGCCTGTTTATCCAGTTTCTCATAAATGGCTCATTTATCCCCAGATTATCTTGCCCGTGAATAGGATGGGGTAGCTCGTACTCGTCGGGAAGATGATATTTATTTGCCATCTGCAAAAATCAAACAACGTAGGTTATGTTCCAAAAATAACATAGGGCTTATAACAATAAGACATGAAAAGTGTATATAATTTTCGAAAAAATAAGAAATGTGGGCTTTAAAAATGGCACTTTCCGTATCCCTGTTATCGACAATTATAGCCAAAATTACCGCAAACAATATCTAAACTATCTATAAACATATTTCAAGCAAAATTCAGAGCGTACCCGTGATTGCAACAAATATTGCTAAAAATAATAATTATAGCGAGTTAGTTGAAATAAGAAATTTTGTTTTAAGTTTGATGATTTTTAAGCATAATATGATCATAATGACCATTTTTAATTACCTTAAACATCAAAATTTTCCTATAACGTCTTTAGTCATGATTTAAAACCATTTAATCGAAAAATGTTCATTTTAATCAAAACGTACATAATAAGAAAAATCAAAGACTAGGTTCCAAATTCTTTATTAAGTCAATGATATCTTAATTTAAACTAGTTCTCAAGTCATCCTAATTTTTAAAAACGTTTTAACGTTAGGAAAAATCGAAAGCCTAATTTTGTATATTTTTATCAAAATTGAAATTTTTAATCAAACGATCCTAAATTGTTCCAAAACTTATTCCTAAGTGTATTAGGTGAATCACTAAGCCTAAATGAGCTAGCAAAACATCAAAATTCCAAAATTTTCACCAATTTCTAGCCTATAACACAAATTCACGAATCGTATGCCAAAAGTGAACCAAAATGCCTCAATCGAACCTAAAACTAACATATATCAATAACATTGTCTAACTAAGCATGAAAGGAATCAAAATTGGGCATAAAACACAAATTTTTACAAAAGTGAAAATTTTTACCCTAAGCAAAAATTCGATTTTAACCGTGAAAGAGTACCTTTCTCGTGAAATTGACGTTGGAAATGAGTTTAGAAGGTATGAGAGACTTTGATTCGAGCTTTGATTCGTTGAAATTGGTTGAGAAATGATGATGATGGTGTGTGTGTGTGTGTGTGAGGTCGCGGCCGAACAAAGGAGAAGGGAGGGAGAAAAAGAAAAAAGAAAGAAAAGAAAGAGAAGAAGCAAAGAAAAGAGGAAGAAAAATCGGCCCGTGTGGCGCACAGACTTATTCCCCCGACACGACTCACGATTTTTTCTTATTTTTAATTTTGTCACTAAATTAAAAGAAGTTTTATAAGATTTTGCTTCAGATTTTAATCCGGTTATTTTTGAGATTTAAACTAAAAATTTAAAAGAACAATACAAACGGACATAGTGAAATAAAAATTCTTATTTTTATTAATAACACAAATTACACATGTTCCACAACTAAGTTCCAGAAATGACGCGGAAAGAAAGATAAATTTAAAGCTTCATTGACCATCCAGAGTAAATCAGCAGAGTGTAGTGAGAATATTTCGAAATCACTTAGCATTTTACACTCACGCTTTTGTAAATCCCCGATGTCTTCCATAAGTTTAACCAAAGCCCTTCTAACTTTCTTAATATTTGAAATTCCATCCATTGGTCCAGTATCTCAGTAATTAAGTTCGAAAAGAAGTTTTGACACTGTGTCTTGAAATAAAAGATCTTCCGCGAAGTCAGGATCACCGATAGAAATTTTAAATTTTTAGATATTTCTCGAATGACCTTCCTTTGCGGAGTTGTAAATGGAAATTTTGACGTAGTGAGGATTTGCACAAGTTCAGAATATATTTCCTTTCTTTTTGCGAAGAGATTCTGATGTATTCTTTTCTCGATTGAATCCGGAAAAACTTCGATTAATCTTTTGATGAGAAATGATACTGGATCAAAGTAGAAGAAATCTCGATCTCTGTATTTTGAAATAGGGTTAGGTGTTTTGCTTTCAATCCAAAATTCTAATTCAGAAATCATTGCGGCGACATGTGGGTTGATGTAAATTTGAGAAAACTCCTTATCATCGATATGAGGTAGAAACTGACAAATGACTCTAAATCAAATTTGAGGTCGATTTCTGCATCCCGATACTTGACAAAAATATCATCCCCACATTCCTTTAACAGTTTGTGAAGAGAACGAACTTGATTACGCAGCTCTTTTAATAGATTTATTTGAAACTTTGAAAATGGGAAATCCGAGGAATAGATGTGCCAAACGAATTCTCTATAGATGTCTAACCCTCTGCTAGGATTTAATAGATTCCCGGTAAATGGAGGATCCGAGTTATCAATGTGTCGTTTCTCTTTTGGAACATATTCAAACAAGTCTAGATATTTGAAAATAGTTGGGTACTATTACCGTATTTCATCTTCCATAATGAGGAGTTCATTAAGACTGAACTTCCCTTTTGGATTGTGAAGAGGGTTGAATCCTAGTTCATATGAGTAAAACTTATCCAAAAGCAATGAAATCTCTAAGTTGGATGAAATTATCCGGCTTCTTAGACTACAAGGATCAAGAATTAGTTTTTGATGAGACTCATTAGGGTTTAGATTCGTTTACCTTTTATATTTATAAAGAAAAACTTCTCCGGTTTCCGAAGTTGTGGGAGAGCAACTACCTTTCGCACTCTCTTCGTAATCGGTTAAGTTTGAACTAGAATATACAGAAATTAATACCATAATTAATATTTTGTTTTTGTTGTTTTAAAAAGGTTTTACTATAATGGCGACTTTAAATCCTATACCGACAAACTCTCTATTTGTGAAGCATGAGTGTTCCGTATCAATTTTATCTTTAAAACAAGTGGCCAGATCAACAATGGAGAGGCAGGATCCTTTTGGTTCCAATATAATTGGAGATTGTTCGAAAAATCCAACAACCAAGTCCGTGTATAATTGTCTTTCTTAGACACCAGTCAAGAATCTCAAATATCTTGACAGAATTAATGATTACCTTAACAAACAGAAAATTCGATCCCCGGCGGCGGCGTCAAAAACTTACTCTCCCTTGATATGGCCAAAACGGATGGTTTTATTTGTGCGGTGTCGTGAGGTCACAAAACGTCAGAATCAGTTACCAAGAGGGAGTAATGGTTTTATTATTTATATTTAGCTGGGTTTCTTAGCTCACCTACTTGTCTTCTTTTTAACGAGTAAGTGTTAAGTATAATTTAAGTTCGTATTTTTGTATGTTTGCTCAGTAATGCGGGACAAAAGTGCCTAGATAGTTAACCCTAGCGACAAGTGGTGATAGATTAAACTTAACTAAGGTAATGTAGACTATAAAGGTAAAAATGGATAGGTATGAAGAATAGAATACTGATGGAGGGTTGTTAAAAGAGTTTAACTTCCTAGAATAAACACTAAACCTCAACCAATTGGGCTATGAACCTAATCGATTTGTCACTAAGATTTTAGGCTTTGAAGATTCTGGCTAAGACGGATATCCCTACTCCCAACGTTAACCTTGAAGGGTTTAAATGACCTTATGAATAGAGTCCTATGTACATGAATAAAGTGGCATATCCCTAAAGGAAAGTCTCAGCTTTTCTAAATCCTAGTTGGTTTAACTACAATAATAATCCTCCACTTAATACTAAGCTATGCCTTAACATTAACAGATGTACAATCTTAGATATTCTAAGGTACTGCTAATTGGATTAGAGGTCTCTCCTTTGTAATCACTTACTAAACCCCGAATCATCTTACAACATCTCAAGAACATTGCTTCTGACGCGAATTATGCTTTTGAGTAAGCCAGTGTTCACTGAACTCTATATTGCCTACTTTAATCACAACCTAAATGGGCAGCTCTTCTTTGACGGATAAATGATTAATCGTACGTAGGTACTATATCCCTATTGTGACGTAAAGCTCACATAACTACTTGCCTTGTATCTTAGGGTTGATCAAGTCCTAATACTAGGTTATATCCACGTGAGTAAATGGAAAGGGTGGTCCATAAATTAGACTTCTAAACCGTTAATGTTTTAGCATAACAATAGCATTAGTTTCAAATAAGATATTCAACATATAATAAACATTTGTGACAGATAGATAAGCATGCAAGATGAAAGCAACTTAAAGTAATAAAACAACTTTATTAGATTAAGGAAGGCGTTCACCGTTTACAGACGAGATCTGGACCATTACAAGTGCTGACATCCTCTAGACTGCTCCTAGTCCAATCTTCGATGTTCTCCTCCGGGTACTTCAGTTCTCGCTCGGAGGTGAGAAGGCCTTGAAGGCTCTATTGAGAGAAAGTGTATTGTAGTGAGAGAGTGAAAAGAGGTGTGTCTAAAATGGATGACAAGTTCCCTTTAAATAAGCTTAGATTTAGCATGCATACCATTTGGCCTGGCAAGCTGTTTGACCTGGGCGTATGGTGGCAGGCCATTTTCCCTTATGACAAGTCGGATGGCAAGCCGTATGGCTTGCCCTGGTTTGCTATTTTTTCTGGATCGTAACTTGATTTCCTTTATCGTAACTTGGTTTCTTGGGTCGTAACTTGTCTTTCACCGTTTTCGCTCTAGAATCTCCATTTTAGATCCGATTCTCCTGATTCTTTTTGCATCATACGTAATTATTAATTCTACAAAATTAACCAACAAAGTGAATTTTTTGCAGATAAAGTTTGGAACTTTATAATATTTAGACCTTATTATCGAGGTAAAAATGTGACTTTTTTGCCGATATCATACATCACCACCATCACCATCCCTCCTCTGTTGCTTTGGAGCTTTTTCATGCTCATGCTCCCCCTCAGATTGTTTTCTTTTTCATTACTTTTTAGATTTCTTCTCCCCCTTTTTGTCATAAGCAAGGGTAGAAGTAGAACCTAGGGGAACAGCTGCCTCTAGGTCACTATCAGAATCAGGCATGTACCAGGTAAAGTTATTCCATTCAGCATCAGTAAGAGTTAAATTGGCACCAGGATCAACACCATGTTATTGGAGATAAAGATTGGATGTTCTCACTTCGTTCCTTGCTACACCCATGGAAATTTGATCAATAGTAGTTCATACATTAGATTGTAGATCAGCCATTCTGTGCAGAGTCTCAACAAGTCAAAGATAAGAAGACACAGGAACCATATTGGCCATCTGCTATTCATATGTCTCAATCCTCTCCTCAAGCACCCTATTTTCATCATGGAGAAATCGATTCCTTGATCTTTCAAGATCCAGCTCCTCTTGAAGTTTGGTGATATGAGCAGTATATTCATTGTAAGAGAGGATTCGTTGACTTAGCTCATCTTTTTTTTCATAGTGCTGCTGTAACAACCCAAACCAAACCACGACAATTCCCGTTAAATTTCACAACAAAAAAAAATTTTCTGGTGCAGTTCATTTGCGCGGCGCGCCAGGTGGGTGCGCGGCGCGCCAAACCACCTGGACAGCCCGCTGTCCCCGGAAGTCAATTTAACGAAAATGTTTGACTAGTTCCCGACATTTTTAGCCAAAACGCTTTTAACCATAAATTCATATATATAAAACTAGCACGTTTAATTAATAAAATTGAGTTTACGAAGCGGGTCCCACAACGACCCATTTTACCACCTTAAGTACCGAAATACAATATTTGACCAAAGACTTTAATACAATACAAAGCCGAGCATGGCGATTGGGGATACGCTACCCAATCCTAAATGATCCAAAAGCAAGTCACTAAAGCAACTATGCACGTCTTCTAGTCCTCGCGCTTACCCGAGCCACCATATCCGCATGCGATCTATAAAAAGAGTCAACAAAGAGAGGGTAAGCTAATGCTTAGTGAATGATAACATACTACATACATATATATGTATAAAATGAATACGCCACACAAAACAAATACCGCATACCGAAGCATCCAAGTATAAAGCGTCTACACTAAGCATACCGTACGATCTAAGCAACGAGCTAAAGATACAACACAAAAGATAGTCCATCAACGACAAAGTAAACATCGCCAAATAGCTACACCCGGAGGGTTAGCTACAACACAACAACACATTAATATAATACAATAATAATAATACACAAGGTTAACCCCTTAACCTCAATCACACGAACATTGGCCGAACAACCCGAGCCTTGTGAATTCGCACAACCCGAAATTCACTTCTCAACCATAAGATGACCGAACAACCCGAGTCATCATGAATCCGCACTACCCGAGATTCATTACCTCCAATAAGGTGACCGAACAACCCGAGTCACCATGAATCCGCACTACCCGAGATTCAGTTCACAATACTAAAAACCCACGGTCACGGGATTATAAAATCCACCACACAACCATATCAACCCTTCGCCATTAGGGTTATAACAACCAAATCACAACCAAGTGTGATAACGTGCACACAAACGTGTACTTCGCCAAAGGTGGTCAACCAAGACGCACAAACGTGCCAATTGGACTCATACACAAAGTCTTCCAATTCACCTATATGTGAAGTGAGCTCTATAACCGAGAATCACTTCACCCGACCCGCACCCATCCTACACATACATATGCACATAGGATATTATCACTCACCTTGAAGTCTTGAAGAAGCTTCCAAGTGAATCCGCAACTTGCCAATGGAAGATACCTATTCCATTATCACAATTACAACAATACAATTAGGATGGATTTATAAACCACCCAATTCGACCCTTAGTGCAAATTCGACCCAAATGCACTTTCAAGTACAAACCGCGCCCAAAACTGATCAATAATCACTAACACGAGTGAGAATGGTCCTAATACATCCATTAAACCCGAACACAAGTGCCAAACACGTGTCATACCCATTTTGACACTTAAACCCTAATTTTGACCCATAAAGGTCAAAATCTCATCCTTTACAAGTTTTGACACCAAAACACATTTAACTTGGTTTAATACTTCAACTTAATCCATTTTAAGTTTACAAACCTCATTAAATCGCCAAATGGGTCATAATCACCACCAAACCCTAATTTGACCCAAAGTCACAACTAGTCAACCAAATTACCCTAAATGGGTTTCAACACTTCCATAATCACCTACTTAAGTGATTAAACTCAAATTAAAGTTCTATACATGGCCAATTAGTTCGCCAACTCAAAATCCACCAACAATTAACAACAAACCCGATTACTAGCTTCACTAAACCCATTTCATCACATAAAAGGGTTTTACAACTAATTAACTCAAAACCCTAACTTGAATATCAAATTAAATAATTGAAATTCGGAGTTTGAGCTTACCAATACAATCACCATGTAGCCGAGAACGAAAGGAACAACTTTAAAACCTGAGACTTTGAACGATTCGAGCTTCTTCCTCACCAAAACCTCCAATCTCTCTCTAAACTCTTACTCTCTCTCTAAAAATGGATGAAGATGATGAGTGGATGCGAAAGTGATCCACAACTGATCCAAACCAGCTCATATGCCTCACAAATCCGGCCTCAAGTGAAATTACCCATTTTCCCTTCATTTAAACCAATTAAAAACAAGGGATTCTGTCAGCAGCAAACGGCGCGGCGCGCCCCTACCCCGCGCGGCGCGAGACCTCTCTGAAACAGATTCTTTTTCATTTTAAACTTTATATAAATAATCCGCGAAACCCAACCTCGAACGTCTTAATACACAAACAAGCAAGATAAATATTCGGGTCTTACAACTCTCCCCCACTTAAACTCGATCACGTCCTCGTGATCCCCATCACTTAACCAAGTGGACCTCACCCTACGGTCCTCGACATAAGTCCCAATCCGACTTTCCTAAGCAATTCCTTCCCAACGAATCGCCTTCCACAACTAAATCGTCACCCGCGATTTATTCAAATCACTATCCGAGCACTAAAACCATGCTCATTCCCCAACATTGGGAAAACTCAACCAATCTCGTACCAAGATATCGATCCCTTAGCGCACACTTACCGAGTACAACGCTAAAAACAGCCAAGTCTCAACCTAAGGTCAACACCCGAAACGATGAAACCGAACCAAACGAATCCTTACGGATATCACCTAATCATTAAACATCCCTTGTAGTGCGCAATACGACCAATACGCAACTACCGTAACAATACAATCCAACGGTTAGAAACCGATGGCGCCCAAAGCGGCTATGGGAACACAAATCCCAAGGTGTACGAAATCATCTATCGTCACACCCGTAACAAACATGTGAGCGAAATACGACTATCGCACCACTAATCATACCACGTGGTCCTCACGACCCCACCATCGACGCATAAAACGACCGATAGTTCCCACAACATGGTCCTTACGACCCCACCATTGGTGTATCAAACAACCAATAGATTACAACTCAACATGGCCGAAACAACCCGAGCCAAAACACATATGGAGGATGGTCGAAACAACCCGAGCCTTAGTGAATTCGCACAACCCGAAATCCACCAACCCAATCCATATATCTCACAACGAAATGACCGCACAACCCGAGTCATCGTGAATACGCGCAAACCGATATTCACTACTACCACCACATAGTATAACCGAGGATGGCCGTACAACCCGAACCTTAGTGAATCCGAACTACCCGACATTCACTACCTCAAACTATGAGCCCAACCAACAGGGACATTCGTACTACCCGAAATATTGTGAATACGAACAACCCGATATTCACGTCCCACAACACAACCCTCTTGATGAAGTCAGCGGACCCCGAAAGTCATGCTCCACCAATCTCAATATCGGATGAAGTCAGCGGACCCGAAGATCATGCTTCACCGATCTCAATACCGGATGAAGTCAGCGGACCCGAAGATCATGCTTCACCGATCTCAACACCACGCTCATGACGAAGTCAGCGGACCCTAAAGATCATGCTCCATCAATCACGTACTCCCATGATGAAGTCAGCAGACTCCGAAAGTCATGCTTCATTAATCATCAATACCACGATGAAGTCAGCGGACCCCGAAGGTCATGCTTCATCAACTACATACCATAATCGAGCAAGAACCACCTATATCAAACATAGGTACCGAACAAGAATTCTCCAAAAGAGAACCCGACACACACCTTCCTTAACCGAAGGATTTCACCTTGCTCACCAAACACGTCCATTATCTCTCAACGAGATTTACCACATTACCGCCTCGGTGGGATTCCAATCCAAACCATAAGTACAATTTATTCGAAATCGCACTCTACCACGAATCGACCCAAAACTAGGTCTCGGTAAAAATTCCAGATCTACCAAAATCATCATCCGAAATATCAAACTAACACTTTCCTCGCGCAGGAGTGCGACTCCCCCACTTGGAAACACGTTCCTATATCACAACTCGTACACCCGTACGATGCTACCAAAGGTAGACTTTACCAACAATTGGGTACACACGACCCATCACCACACCTTGCTCTAACCTTGAGCACACGAAGGATTTCAATCAATCCTTAAACACTTCGAACGAAAAGTGTACCACGATTACACAAACCATACCCTCGCAATTATCCAATTGCTTTAGTTTGTCAAGTTTTCACCTAGTCACTCATGTACCTACGGGTTTCTCCCGGTACCCTAAGTACAATGTAACCACAACACAATCGGAGTCGACACCACGCTAGTAGGTATAAAAGAGGCACCTAATGTCGCGTCATAAAGACTCCATTACCAACACACATCGAGATTTTAAACACTCGGCCTCAAAGGTTCCAATCACCCGACGAACCTCATGGTTCATCACTTCAACACCAAAAGCGAACACGCGCTAAACAATCGAACACCAAAACCATTTCCGTGGCTTGGTAGTAACATTCCCCAAATACTAAGGAATGCTTGGTTAGACCAAGTCTTACGCCCTTCGTCCAACAACCAAACATCACCATAGGGTACTTCCGTTAGGAACGTCACCCTTAACCATAACATGCAAATCACTATGCAATTAACAAGTCCGAACATAAACGCCACATAAATAAATATTCAAAGACATATTTATCAAAACGAAACGTACCTCAACGTCTCCTTGCGGCATTCGCCGCCGCCAACTCGGGACAATCCGGCTTGCGATGTCCCTCTTTATGACAATAGTAGCACATTCCGCCTTCACTTCTCGGCATCGTGCATTCCCACAACTTGTGACCCCTAACGCCACAATTGAAACATCTAGGCGCACGAGATTCCACCGCGCCCTTTACCACTTTACTCGTACTCGCACTCGGACCCTTAGTCCTCTTACTCGGAGCACCATAAGAAACAACCCTTCCCTCACTTGAAGGTTCGCCCTTTTTCGATCGCGTATAAGACTCGAAACCTCTAGCCACCGCAAATAACTCCGCAAACGACTTCGCGTAACCCCGGCTAATTTTGCTTTTCAAGTCATCGCTCAAAGTTCGATAGAAATCCTCCATCAACAAACGATCGTTCCCCAAATATTCCGGGCAAAAACGAGCCTTCGACATAAAAGTCGTCTTTAAAGTATTCAAGTCCATAGAACCCTGTTGCAAATTTCGCAACTCACAACGCAATTCCGATAAATCGGCTGAAGTTCGGAACTCCTCGAAGAATTCCTCCTTAAATTCGTCCCACGATAACGTCATAAATGTTTCACCACCGACAAGATCAATCTTGCCATCCAACCAATCCCTTGCCCTACCACGCAACAAACTCGTAGCGAGTCTCGTCTTCCTCTCGGGAGGGCAATCAATAGTACGAAAACACCCTTCGACATCCGAAATCCAAGTTGTGCTTACCAAAGGATCCGGTTTTCCGTCGTACATCGGGGGTTTAGTCCTCATGAAGCTTTTAAGATAACGCTCCATTTCACTACTACTTTGAAGTTCGGAATACTTCCTTTCCATTCTTTCTTCCAACCCACGCATTTGCTCCGCAACGGCGGCCGCAACTCTAGCGTTAAACTCCGCGTCGTTCGTATCGATCCCACTTCCCGTCGCCATTCTAAGGAATGCAAAACGATTAGATCACGAACGTATAAGTAAACACGCACAACCCCGACCCATCTTGCTAAACACTCGTCGTACATCACTCGTTAGACACGATTTGCACCCGTAATAAGGTCTGCAAGTTCTTATTACGCACACACGTCGCATCGACTTGTTAGTACAACGACCGCCTCGCTCGATGATATAAACAAACACAACCAAAATTCTACGCGGTACAAACACACGCGAGAATTACTATCACAACACAAGAGCATATTAATAATATCCGCATTACTAATATAAACGTTAGTCAACCTATAAACAAGGCACTAACTAAACCCATTCCGACCCGTAATCCTACAAGTCCCGCAACAAATTAAGCACACACAAAAGTCTAAGTCTAGGCACCTATCTCAAGTCACCTAAATCCCTTAGACCATGCTCTGATACCACTTGTAACAACCCAAACCAAACCACGACAATTCCCGTTAAATTTCATAACAAAAAAAAATTTTCTGGTGCAGTTCATTTGCGCGGCGCGCCAGGTGGGTGCGCGGCGCGCCAAACCACCTGGACAGCCCGCTGTCCCCGGAAGTCAATTTAACGAAAATGTTTGACTAGTTCCCGACATTTTTAGCCAAAACGCTTTTAACCATAAATTCATATATATAAAACTAGCACGTTTAATTAATAAAATTGAGTTTACGAAGCGGGTCCCACAACGACCCATTTTACCACCTTAAGTACCGAAATACAATATTTTACCAAAGACTTTAATACAATACAAAGCCGAGCATGGCGATTGGGGATACGCTACCCAATCCTAAATGATCCAAAAGCAAGTCACTAAAGCAACTATGCACGTCTTCTAGTCCTCGCGCTTACCCGAGCCACCATATCCGCATGCGATCTATAAAAAGAGTCAACAACGAGAGGGTAAGCTAATGCTTAGTGAATGATAACATACTACATACATATATATGTATAAAATGAATACGCCACACAAAACAAATACCGCATACCGAAGCATCCAAGTATAAAGCGTCTACACTAAGCATACCGTACGATCTAAGCAACGAGCTAAAGATACAACACAAAAGATAGTCCATCAACGACAAAGTAAACATTGCCAAATAGCTACACCCGGAGGGTTAGCTACAACACAACAACACATTAATATAATACAATAATAATAATACACAAGGTTAACCCCTTAACCTCAATCACACGAACATTGGCCGAACAACCCGAGCCTTGTGAATTCGCACAACCCGAAATTCACTTCTCAACCATAAGATGACCGAACAACCCGAGTCATCATGAATCCGCACTACCCGAGATTCATTACCTCCAATAAGGTGACCGAACAACCCGAGTCACCATGAATCCGCACTACCCGAGATTCAGTTCACAATACTAAAAACCCACGGTCACGGGATTATAAAATCCACCACACAACCATATCAACCCTTCGCCATTAGGGTTATAACAACCAAATCACAACCAAGTGTGATAACGTGCACACAAACATGTACTTCGCCAAAGGTGGTCAACCAAGACGCACAAACGTGCCAATTGGACTCATACACAAAGCCTTCCAATTCACCTATATGTGAAGTGAGCTCTATAACCGAGAATCACTTCACCCGACCCGCACCCATCCTACACATACATATGCACATAGGATATTATCACTCACCTTGAAGTCTTGAAGAAGCTTCCAAGTGAATCCGCAACTTGCCAATGGAAGATACCTATTCCATTATCACAATTACAACAATACAATTAGGATGGATTTATAAACCACCCAATTCGACCCTTAGTGCAAATTCGACCCAAATGCACTTTCAAGTACAAACCGCGCCCAAAACTGATCAATAATCACTAACACGAGTGAGAATGGTCCTAATACATCCATTAAACCCGAACACAAGTGCCAAACACGTGTCATACCCATTTTGACACTTAAACCCTAATTTTGACCCATAAAGGTCAAAATCTCATCCTTTACAAGTTTTGACACCAAAACACATTTAACTTGGTTTAATACTTCAACTTAATCCATTTTAAGTTTACAAACCTCATTAAATCGCCAAATGGGTCATAATCACCACCAAACCCTAATTTGACCCAAAGTCACAACTAGTCAACCAAATTACCCTAAATGGGTTTCAACACTTCCATAATCACCTACTTAAGTGATTAAACTCAAATTAAAGTTCTATACATGGCCAATTAGTTCGCCAACTCAAAATCCACCAACAATTAACAACAAACCCGATTACTAGCTTCACTAAACCCATTTCATCACATAAAAGGGTTTTACAACTAATTAACTCAAAACCCTAACTTGAATATCAAATTAAATAATTGAAATTCGGAGTTTGAGCTTACCAATACAATCACCGTGTAGCCGAGAATGAAAGGAACAACTTTAAAACCCGAGACTTTGAACGATTCGAGCTTCTTCCTCACCAAAACCTCCAATCTCTCTCTAAACTCTTACTCTCTCTCTAAAAATGGATGAAGATGATGAGTGGATGTGAAAGTGATCCACAACTGATCCAAACCAGCTCATATGCCTCACAAATCCGGCCTCAAGTGAAATTACCCATTTGCCCTTCATTTAAACCAATTTAAAACAAGGGATTCTGTCAGCAGCAAACGGCGCGGCGCGCCCCTACCCCGCGCGGCGCGCGACCTCTCTGAAACAGATTCTTTTTCATTTTAAACTTTATATAAATAATCCGCGAAACCCAACCTCGAACGTCTTAATACACAAACAAGCAAGATAAATATTCGGGTCTTACAGCTGCCTGATTGCATCAACTGCTAAGTCAGAAAAGGCATTAGTCTGACGCAGCTGAGCTTCAATAGATGAAGGGGTGATAGTGCCAGCTCACTGAAGTGCTTCACCTACACAATTAACAATTGTTTCCCTAATGGTGTTCTGCACATCAAGAGTGATTCTGACAACAGTCCTGTAGATAATAAGGGTAGATAACCCTTCCATTTCAACAACATCAACTGCACTTGGTGGTGGTGGTGCATAAATAGCTGGAATAGGAGTACCACTGTAGAGTGGTGGAGGTGGAAGGTCAGAATCAGACTCATCACCATGATCACCATCATTTTTACCTTCACCCGAAGGCTTTGAACCACTAGTATCCATATCAACAGAGTCAGTATCAAGATCCACTAGTTTGTCTTTGGAACCAGTAGTATTATCAGGAACTACTGGCTCGTCCTTACCAATACCTTTATCAGCATCATCATCATCATCATCAGAAGAAGAAGATGATGAGGAAGAAGCTGAAGATCGGAAGGTACTGGAAAATCAGGAAGATCTTGCATGATGACCTTACCAGTATAAGGATCATATTGAAACTTGAGAGGCCTCCAAGTACCAGGTCATGGAAAAGCAGCAGGAGCCATACCAAAGAAATTATAGTATGGCTACTCATTTATATTTTAAAGTGTAGCCAGGCTCTCATACACTTTATCCCTGGCTGGTTCATCAAGTTGGTGAATCAATTGAACCAGCTCCTCATCCGACAATTTACTAGCTACAATAAGGGGACTTTGTGGGTCGAGAGTTAGCTGATCAACCAGTAGAGCAACCTTTGGAGCAATAGAAACTCCCTTATAGACAAATTTTGGTACAACTTCATCTGGATCTGGTACCCTTGGAACAAATTCAGTCTTTTGTGTAGGAGTAGCAGCCTTTGAAGAATCAGATGGAGCAATAGAATTAGTACCAGCATCCACAGTTGTAGCAGTATCAACAGATTCAAGTGCAGTATCAAGGGCAGTAGATTGATCAACAACACACTTAGAACTAGCATCTGGTGCTATATCAGAAACCAGAAGATCACCAGCAGCATTCACAATAATGAAATGCCTGGGAATAGTCGCAGCAGCATCTAGATCACCAGTATTACCCTGAGGCTCAGTAACCATTGCTTTATCAAAAAAATTATATCATCAGCATCCTGAGTACCACCAGCAATGGTAGTATCAATAACCAGATCAACAACTACTTCAGAAATAGTAGTGGAATCAGCAATAGTGGGAGGACTAGAAGGAATGACCACATCACCAGCAGTAGTCATCTCTTCATTAATAGTAGGGACAATTTAACCAGTGTCAACATCATCACCAGTATTACCACCAGAAGCAGAATCACCAGCAACAATATTAGCACCAGTACCAATAGGCTCACCAGTACCTACTTCAGCACCAATATAAATAATGGGATTTCTTTCAATCACTTCTTCTTCTTTGTCA
This sequence comes from Rutidosis leptorrhynchoides, assembly GCF_046630445.1. Lineage (NCBI taxonomy): Eukaryota > Viridiplantae > Streptophyta > Magnoliopsida > Asterales > Asteraceae > Rutidosis > Rutidosis leptorrhynchoides. The sequence goes on along the minus strand of NC_092334.1, from coordinate 148,388,364 downwards.
TCTACCCTGCTAAGATCTGAAACAATGGAATATTTTATGTTAGCAAAGTAGAACCAAATAAATTAGACTCAACAATTGCCTCTAATGTTGGTCTCCGGGGACAAACTTATGTTTTAGTTAACCCTTCGATTGAGACAGAGTATGGTGTCTGTAAGTGCTGCTGTGACTCTGCTGACACATTGGCAACACATGTTGACTCAGATTGTGTAAGAGTTTTAGCTGGTTTAGATATGTTAGTGTGACTCTTATCATGATCCAAGTTGCAAGTAGGCTGTGCAGTAGCCTGAGCTTGTTCAACACGATGAAGAGCCAGCTCAAGTCTGCTTTGGAGGGTCAAGTTTGTTCTCTGCTGGTTATACTAGCAGTAGAGGATATTTCTTGAAGTATAGTTTTGAAAAATGTGGAAGTTCCTGCTTAGAAGAATATGGGTTGCTATTCCTATTTAACACTAGTTTTAAAACCAGTCAGCTTGGAAGCAAAAGGCATACCTTTAACTTCACTTTCAACATTTAAGTCAGCAGATAAAATATTTTGAATTATGTTAGATATTGTTGCTGTTTGGTCTAGAGACGCATCAGGTTCCATAACCAACTCCTTTTCAGGAACATTAGTTGAGACTGGTGCTTTCTCCCCTTTGACATGCTTGGAGCCAGCTTTCGAACGTTTAGATTTGCATGTTACCAAGAAATGGATGAGCAACAGATTCTAAAACTAGAAGTGGGTAGTCAGTATATAAGACTAGGGTTATTCTTTATTATCAGAGAGCACTAGATTTTAATACAACTACTGCTTTACCAGTTTCTGCGATGGTGGTTGTTCCAGTTGTGGTAGTTGGCCACTTCTTGCTTGTAGCTGGCTTACACTAAGGTCACTCCCCCTCAGCTGGTGCATGACCAGAGGCAGTCGATTGGGAAGCTCCACCCTTAGCAGCTAGGTGCTGGAGCATTGCTGGTGATGGACCAGTATGTGGAGCAATTGGTGCTTCTTTTGTCATTCCCCCTTATTTTAATGGCAAGTCGATAGAGGGATCGGTGTTGCTCCCATAGCCATCACCCAATTCGTTTTCAAAAACAAGACTCCAGAATCTTGGAAAGAGAATCAATTCACTCCTTTTTGGTGCAACCACCATTTCTCTTAATTTTAAGAAAATTTCAGTAGCATAGTCAATATTGCGATTGAAGATCAAACCATGACCAATTTTGAGCTCAAATTCAGAGCATTAGTTAAAACTACCAGATTTTTGACTCATACATTGAGTCAGTACTCCAAAGAAATAATGGCACAAGGGTGGCATGTTTTTCCTCAATGGGCTTTGAGGAATTTCACCATCATAATCTATAAACTCCAACAGCTACCTTCTAAATCTAGTTGGTGAATCAATAAATGGTCCACCTGGTAGTTGAAGAGCTCGTCTAATGGCATTGATGGTGATAGAACAAGTTAGGGTTTCAGTTACCATGCCTTGAATACATGGAACACCCTGGTTGGTGGTGGAAAGCGTTGTCGTGTACCAGAATCTGCCCAGACAGGCAGGAAAGAATCGTGAAGGGACACCAGTAATAGATCTGAAAATTGGTGATTGCCTCAAATACTCAATAATGGACTCATATCCCATGTTAGCCTTTAATTTTGGAAGGGAGAGGGAGTGAGCAGTATTGCCTCTAGATAGGCGAATTCTATCATGGTCAGGTGCAGGTGTAGCCCTAACAAGACTAGGGTGAAGAGCAAACAATGCTTCAGGTTCCTCATGCTACTGTGGTTGTGGTTGTTCCTGCTACTGAGGTTGTTGTTGTTGCTCCTCTGGCTGGTTATCAATTGTTTGTTGTTGTTCTACCATCGTTGATTTAAGACGATGAATGTTTGAAGATTTGGGGATTTTTATAAGAGAAGGGAATTTTGAAGGTTAAATAACTGAAGGGTAATATGGAAAGTGGATCACCCTATTTAACCTTTCAGATTAGTGGGAAAAATGCAGGAAAGAGAAAAATGGCAACTGTCATCTGCAGGCGCGTGGGCAGATGTGACAGTCTGGCACGTTTTGGAGGGACATCAGACTGTTGATATAACATTTAATCGGCTTGGACACTCATGAATTCCATTAAGCATTAAATGTAGTAGGTTTAAATTCAAAATGTGAAGTTAAAAACCACAAGATAATGTTTGTATTTAATACAAAATTCCTTTGTTACATTTAATATGTCGTGAATTTAATTTAAATCATTGAAGGTAAATGAGGTCCATTTTAAGGTATCAATTTAATGTTGTGAGCTATTTATTACTTCATTTTAAAAATTTTATTTTAAACCAACTTAAAAGACCTTGTTGTGCTGAGTGTTCTGCACATAGATAGTAGACAGTAAAGTGTGTCATACTAGCTTGCCCTATATGTTGTTGAACCAGCACACCAACAAAGTTATCTTTTATTTTTAAATTTCAAGCATACCTAGCTCAGAGATGAGATAGTTAAAACGTTTCTCATCTAAGGACTTTGTGAAAAGATCTGCTAACTGTTAATCTGTTGATAAGAAGTGTAGCTCCACATTTCCTTTTTGAACATGATCCCTTATGATGTGATATCGAATGTGAATGTGCTTTGTCCTTGATTGCATCACATGATTGTTGGTAATGGAAATGGCACTGTGTAATCACAGTAGATTGGGGTCTTTGTAACAAGAACACCATAGTCCTTCAGCTGGCTTTGCATCCATAGTACTTGAGCAGTACAACTACCAGCAGGAACATATTCTGCTTTAGCAATAGATGTGGACACAGTATTTTGCTTTTTTCTGGTCCAGCTGACTAGCCTACCACCCAGTAACTGGAAACCTCCAGTAGTACTTTTCTTGTCTATTTAACACCCTGCAAAATCAACATCTAAATACCTAATTAGTACAAAATATTTGTCTTTGTGATACCAAAGACCACATTTGGTAGTACCTTTCAGATACCTAAATATCCTTTTTACTGCCAGCATGTGTGACTCTTTAGAATCAGCTTGATATCTGGCACAAAGACATGTGGTAAACATAATATTTGGTCTGTTAACTGTAAGATAAAGTAGGGACCCAATCATACCTTAATATTCAGTGATATTGACTGGTTCACCATTGGGATCAGCATCTATTTTAATGGATGCTACCATTAGAGTCCCTATGTCTTTTAAATAGGTCAGACCAAATTTATTTAACATATCATTGATATTTATCTTGACTTATAAAAATTCCATCATCAAGTTGTTTGATTTGTAATCCAAGAAAGTATTATAAATCTCTTTGTAAACTCATTTCATATGCCTTTGACACAAGCTTTGAAAACTTTTGACAATGTTTTTCATTTGTAGAACCATAAATAATATCATCCACATAAATTTGTACTAGCAAGAGATCACCATCTATCTCCTTTGAGAATAGAGTGGTATCAATTGTTCCAACCTTAACATTGTGTTCTCGAGTTTTTTCTTTTTTTATAAGGGAAAGGAAAGGAAATGGAGGGATTAAAATTAATTAGTGATTCTTGAGTTTGTTTTTTATAAGAGAAAGGGATAGAGAGGAGAGGGGTTGAGCCGATATGTCATAGGCTTTTGTAATCAATCACTATCCGTCCAAAACTGGGATGATAGCAAAGGAAAACAAATTATATGCTCGGTAATGACCATTGTGTCCATCCAAAGCTACAACAAACATTTCATCTCTGAAAACCAACCAGTGTGACACGTTTAAATATACATTCATACATCTGTAATAATAGTAATAACATATTTTAATACTTTTCGTTATGATTTATCATCTGCTTGATATTATTGATTTTTATTCGTATTTCAATAAAAATATCCAATGACAACTTAAAAGTGTAGATGCTTTTAGTTATATTCTGACATTTTTAGGTATATAGGTAGTCTTGGATTGATATATATTTTATTGAGTTTCTAATTAGACATTATTTATTCATTATTTCTCATTAATTTGCGCTACTGATTTACAACTTAATTTGGTGACTGAAATATGTAAGGGTATAACTGTAAAACTATTTGTTTGATTAGTTTCATTTACTTTCCTTTCCTTTTAACTCAAAAATACATATAAAATATTGTATATTATATTCTTTTCATTCACTATTCTCTCTTTTCTTTTCAATCCCATTCTTTTCCATTAAAAAAAAAACTCGAGAACACAGCGTAAAGCCTAAACCAGTGAGAGACACATGAAGTATCTCATACCATGCTCTAGGTACCTGTTTCAGGCCATAAAGAGTTTTGTCTAACTTGTAGACATGGTCTGGATATTTACTGCATACAAAATCAGGTGGCTGCTTGACATAGACTTCTTCTTGTAGCTTCCCATTGAGAAATGCATATTTAACATCCATCTGGAACACCTTAAAATTCATCATAGCAGCATATGCCAAGAATAGTCTGATTGCTTCCATCTTAGCCACTGGTGCATATGTTTCCCCATAATTCAACCCTTCTTCTTGCTTAAACCCTTGAGCTACCAATCTAGCTTTGTTTCTGATCACAATCTCATCTTCATCCATCTTATTCTTAAACACACACTTGGTACCAATGATTTTTTTCTTGTCATCATCTGGTTTGGGAACCAATGTCCATACATATTCCTATCAAATTGGAAGATATCTTTTGCATAGCTCCTGCCCAGTTAGGATCTTTCATTGCTTCTTCAGGACATGTAGGTTCAATGGTAAACATAAAATTCACATGCATTCAAAAATTGATGGTTGCATGCCTTATTGTTTTAACACAGCTAGCCATATTACCAATAACCTGCTCAATTGGATGCTCCTTTGTCCATTTAGTGTTATGAACATGTGAGCTTGTTATGGAATACACAGCTTCCTGATCATCAATTGGTTCAGTAGTATGCACAGTAGTAGGAGACTGCTGCACATTATTAGTGGAATCAGTACCAAAGTGTAATCCTTCAGAACCAGTAGACCTATGCTCAAGTTGCAGCACTTCAGTTGAGCCAGTAGGTCTAGTTAGTTTAGACACAGATGGAACAGAGTCCATCTCCTCTTCAGAGAACTGAGCAGCATGGATTTATGAGGGAGTTGCTGCTGGTTCTTCTGCATCTTCAAGAGCTTGTTGAGAAGACTCTTCAAATAGTAACTCCTCATCCTCTTGACCAGAAGATAAGGTGGGGACAGTTTCATCAAATGTAATATTTATGGATTCTTCAGAACATCCCCTTCTTTTGTTGTAGACCCTATATGTCTTTGACATGTTAGAATATCCAAGAAATATTCCCTCATCAGCTTTTGCATCAAACTTTCTAAGTTGGTCCCAATTGTTTAGAATGAAACAGGGAGTGCTAAATACTTGAAGAAATAAAATTGAGGGTCTTCTTCCTTTGAGAACTTCATAAGCAGTTTTCTGATGTCTTTTCACTATTAAAGATCTATTCTGGGTAAAACATGCAGTATTTACAGCTTCTGCCCAGTATGAATTCTTCAACCCAGACTCAGCCAACATAGATCTTGTTGCTTCAATGATAGTTCTGTTCCTTCTTTCTGCAACACCATTTTGTTGAGGTGTTCTCACAGCAGAAAATTTTTGTGAAAATCCTTTGTCAGCACAAAATTCTTCCAATATTGCAATTCTGAATTCTTTACCATGATCACTTCTTAGCAGCTTCACCAATTGCCCATTCAATAACTCTATTCTTTTGATAAAATTGATAATTTCATCAGCAGCTTCACTCTTTTGCTTCTAAAAGAATACTCAATTGTATCTAAAATATTCATCAACAATAACCAGTGTATACCTCTTTCCAATACAGCTAGCCACATTAACAGGACCAAAAAGATCCATATGAAGTAAGTGAAGTGGTTTCTCAACAGATGAAATCTGCTTTGACTTGAATGATGCATGGTAATGCTTGCCTTTTTTCACAACCAGGAAGCAATCTATCATTCACATAAGACATGGTGGGTAGCCCAGACACTAAACTTTTACTTTAGAGTTTGCGAATATCTTTAAAGTTGAGATTTGAGAGTCTCTTGTGCCATAACCATTTAAGGTTATCTGCTGTCTTTGAATAAAAAACAAGTATCAGTTATTGTGACTGCTGTGTTCATGTCAATTTGATAAATGTTCTCATGTCTTTTAGCTGTCAGCAGTGGCTTTCCTGTCTTATCAAAAATAGTGTCAATTTTCCTTCTGAATTGGACTATCTTTCTTTTGTTTGTCAGCTAGCTTATGCTGAGTAAATTATGTTTGAGCCCAACGACATATGCCACATTAGTAAATGTAACATTCCCATTTGTTAAAGTACCAAAATCCTTTGTGTAACCCAACGAATTATCTCCATATGAAACAACTGGACCATCTTTTTCTAGATAGTCTATCATCAGGGACATACATCAGGTCATATGTCTCGAACATTCACTGTCGAGATACCAGATTTGCTTATTTTGAATACCCTGCACAGTAGCTAAGAGATTAGTTCTTTTTGGGAACCCTCCGAGGATGGGTTCTAGAAGAGTCATTTTTTATGATCTCTTCCTTTCTACTGGTCTGCTTGAGGAGGCAGTAGCAGATGGGGTTTGGGTTTGAGTATACTAGTGGGATAGGTGAGCTTTGGTTCCACATTTGTAGCATTTTCTTCCTTTTGGTCTTGGTGGCTGGTCATACACAGATATGATGGGTGTTGTAAGCTGTGGCTGGCTTTGGGATACAACCTGAATAATTTGGTCTAGCTTGACAGTCATTATCTCAGTGATAGACAGACCAGCACATGAGTCCACAATTTGGTCCACTTTAGCTTTTCCTTTATGTACAGCTTTCTTCTTGGAACCAGTACCATAATCATGGTATACTTGACAAGCCAGTATGGGAAGTTACTGGCTTTTCTGCTGATACTGGCTGAATAGTATGAATCTTAACTGCTGCCTTGGACTTACCAGTATTGAGTTTTACTAGCTTGCCTGCAGTTACCGGTTGACCAGTACGATTTTCATCAGCTGGCTCAGCATTTGTGGAACTTAAACATGAAGGAGTATTAACTGATTTTAAGTTTCGTTTATTATTCTCAGTAATTTTATTCCCTAGGAGTCATGTAGTAGATACTTGAGGGGTCAGTAGTGTAATGACCCAAACTTTTCCATGTTTATATATATTAATTGAGATTGATATTTACATGACTAAATATTTCCAACGTGTTAAGCAATCAAACTTGTTAAGACTTGATTAAATAAAATAAGTTTCATATAGACAATTGATCACCCATGTTGACCGGCGATTCACGAACATTACAAAATTGTAAAAACTACATGTTGTGGTATATATAGACATATATATATTGTTGACATAAGATTATGATGAGTAAGTATCGCACTAAGTATATTAACAATGTGTGATATACATAAGAAATGAGATTACTAAGTTAAGAAACTCGAAATGATATATATAACGATTATCGTTATGATAACGTCTACTAAATACATATGTATCATATTAAGATATTGATACACTATATTTAACATGATAAAATGATATTTAAATATATCATTAAGTGTGTTAACAATGAACTACATATGTAAAAACAAGACTACTAACCCAAGAATTACGAAACGAGACTTATATGTAACGATTATCGTTATAACGATATTTTAATGTATATATCATATTAAGAGATATTCATACATCATAATATCATGATAATATAATAATTTAACATCTCATTTGATATAATAAACATTGGATTAACAACATTAATTGAGATCGTTAACTTAAAGGTTTCAAAACAACACTTACATGTAACGACTAACGAAGATTTAACGACTCCATTAGAATGTATATACATGTTGTGTTTTGATATGTATTCTTACACTTTTGAAAGACTTTAAGACACATATCAAAGAACTTCTACTTAACAAAAATGCTTACAATTACATCCTCGTTCAGTTTCATCAACAATTCTACTCGTATGCACCCGTATTCGTACTCGTACAATACACAGCTTTTAGATGTATGTACTAATGGTATATACACTCCAATGATTAGCTCTTAGCAGACCATGTGAGTCACCTAACACATGTGAGAACCATCATTTGGCAACTAGCATGAAATATCTTATAAAATTACAAAAATATTAGTAATCATTCATGACTTATTTACATGAAAACAACATTACATATCCTTTATATCTAATCCATATACCAACGACCAAAAACACCTACAAACACTTTTATTCTTCAATTTTCTTCATCTAATTGATCTCTCTCAAGTTCCATCTTCAAGTTCTAAGTGTTCTTCATAAATTCCATAAGTATAGTTTCATAAAAATTAAGAATACTTCCAAGTTTGCAAGTCTACTTCCAAGCTTTCTAATCCATTCTAAGTAATCATCTAAGATCAAGGAACCTTTGTTATTTACAGAAGGTTATCTTTCTAATTCAAGGTAATATTCATATTCAAACTTTGATTCAATTTCTACAAGTATAACAATCTTATTCCGAGTGAAAATCTTACTTGAACTGTTTTCGTGTCATGATTCTGTTTCAAGAACTTTCAAGCCATCCAAGGATCCTTTGAAGCTAGATCCATTTTTCTCATTTCTAGTGGTTTTATCCAAAAAACTTGAGGTAGTAATGATGTTCATAACATCATTCAATTCATACATATAAAGCTATCTTATTCGAAGGTTTAAACTTGTAATCACTAGAACATAGTTTAGTTAATTCTAAACTTGTTCGCAAACAAAAGTTAATCCTTCTAACTTGACTTTTAAAATCAACTAAAAACATGTTCTATATCTATATGATATGCTAACTTAATGATTTAAAACCTGGAAACACGATGAACACCATAAAATCGGATATACGCCGTCGTAGTGAAACCGGGGGCTGTTTTGGTTTGGATAATTAAAAACTATGATAAACTTTGATTTAAAAGTTTTTCTTCTGGGAAAATGATTTTTCATATGAACAAGAAACTATATCCAAAAATCTTGGTTAAACTCAAAGTGAAAGTATGTTTTTTTCAAAATGGTCATCAAGATGTCGTTCTTTCGAAGGAAATGACTACCTCTTTAGTAATTGACATGTAACTTAAATTTCTGACTATAAACCTATAATTTTTCTGTTTGGATTCTTAAATTAGAGTTCAATATGAAACCATAGCAATTTGATTCACTCAAAACGGATTTAAAATGAAGAAGTTATGGGTAAAACAAGATTGGATATTTTTGATCTTTTTAGCTACGGGAAATGTTTAACAAATCTATACAAATCATATCCTAGCTAACTTATATTATATTATACATGTATTCTAATATATTATGTAATCTTGGGATACCATAGACATGTATGCAAATGTTTTGACATATCATATCGACCCATGTATATATATTATTTGGAACAACCATAGACACTCTATATGTAGTAATGTTGGAGTTAGCTATACAGGGTTGAGGTTGATTCCAAAAATATATATACTTTGAGTTATGATCTAGCCTGACACGTGTATACACTGGGTTGTGGATTGATTCAAGATAATATATATCGATTTATTTCTGTACATCTAACTGTGGACAACTAGTTGTAGGTTACTAACGAGGACAGCTGACTTAATACACTTAAATCTTTAAAACATAATAAAAATGGTTGTAATTATATTTTGATCATACTTTGATATATATGTACATATTTGTATAGGTTCGTGAATCGATCCGTGGCCAAGTCTTATTTCCGAGGAAGAAAATATCTGTGAAAGTGAGTTATAGTCCCACTTTTAAAATCTAATATATTTGGGATGAGAATACATGCAGGTTTTATAAATGATTTACAAAATAGACACAAGTACATGAAACTACATTCTATGGTTGAATTATCGAAATCGAATATGCCCCTTTTTATTAAGTCTGGTAATCTAAGAATTAGGGAACAGACACCATAATTGACGCGAATCCTAAAGATAGATCTATTGGGCCTAACAAACCCCATCCCAAGTACCGGATACTTTAGTACTTCGAAATTTATATCATATCCGAAGGGTGTCCCGGAATGATGGGGATATTCTTATATATGCATCTTGTTAATGTCGGTTACCAGGTGTTCACCATATGAATGATTTTTATCTCTATGTATGGGATGTGTATTGAAATATGAAATCTTGTGGTCTATTGTTACGATTTGATATATATAGGTTAAACCTATAACTCACCAACATTTTTGTTGACATTTAAAGCATGTTTATTCTCAGGTGAATACTAAGAGCTTCCGCTGTTGAATACTAAAATAAGGACAAGATTTGGAGTCCATGTTTGTATGATATTGTGTAAAAACTACATTCAAGAAACATATATCGATGTAATATATTTCTATTGTAAACCATTATATAATGGTCGTGTGTAAACAGTATATTTTAGATTATCATTATTTGATAATCTACATAATGTTTTTAAAACCTTTATTGATAAAATAAAGGTTATGGTTGTTTTAAAAATGAATGCAGTCTTTGAAAAACGTCTCATATAGAGGTCAAAACCTCGCAACGAAATCAATTAATATAGAACGTTTATAATCAATATGAACGGGACATTTCAGTTGGTATCCGAGCGTTGGTCTTAGAGAACCAGAAAATTTGCATTAGTGTATCTTATCGAGTTTGTTAGGATGCATTAGTGAGTCTGAACTTCGACCGTGTTTTCTTTAAAAATGATTGCTTAACATTTTTGTTGGAAACTATATATTATTAACATGTAAATATTATGTGATATATTAATCTCTTAACATGTTTGATATTGTGTGATAGATGTCTACCTCTAGCACAAATCCCATTGACTCACCTAATAATAACGAAGATTCGAATATATATTGGCAAAATTCACAAGTTCCCGAAGAACCGGAAGAAGAGGAAACGGAACCGAAAGAAGAGGAACCAGAAGAAGAGGAACCGGAAGAAGAAGAAGAAGAGGTTTCGAAGGGGGGAATAGTAGGAACCACAGAAAACCGATCAAATAAAAGAAAATCCTCAACCAATGGACCAAAGTTAATAATGGTCAATGGTGTTTCCGCTAAGGAAGCAAAATATTGGGAAAATTACCAATTTTCCGATGAATCGGATCCTGATGAGGATTCCGATGATGTTATAGAAATTACCCCGATCCAATTTAATGAGGCAAAAGAAAATAATAAGGGAAAAGGCATCAAAATAAAGAAATCTGATTCCGACCCCGATGAACTTTATATGTACCGTCAACACCCGTATTTTCAATATCGTGACAATAACCCGGGAACCTTTAAACTACCAGGTTTTTCTAAACCAATGTGGAAAACGACGACTCATATTAGAAGAACATCATATATCCCTAGAAGATTAGGAAAAAGAACCAAGTCCGAAGAAGAAGAAACCAGTGATTCAGATTAAAGGGGTGTGAGCATGTTGTGTAGTAAATGTATTATAGTGTGTTTGTACTTTTATGTTCTATGTAAAAATTGCTTGTATTGTTTGTTATTACGAATCTAATCCTTGTCTATTTTACAGTATAAAAACAAAATGGACGTTAAGGGTAGACAACCGAATATTTTAGAAGACCTACCAGAGGATATGATTGAGGAAATCTTGTCTAGAGTCGTCAGAATTCATCAGCACATTTAGTTATGACAAAATTAACTTGTCAAACATTTGAAAGACTTTCCAGAAATGCCTTAGTTTATAAAAGGCTTTCCTTTGATAGGTGGGGTATATCACATTGGGGAGACTTTAAGTTACGCCGTATTTTCTTTAAAGCGTTAAATGCGGGGAACCCAAATGCAATTTTATGCTACGGGTTAAGAACCTATTTTGACTCAACATATCCCAACATAGGATTTCGTGAATTAGAAAGAGCTTCTAACATGTAACATAAAGAAACATGTTATGCTTACGGGTTAGTGATGTTCGCTTCTTACCAAAGTGAGAAAAAGAACATCGGATTGCAGCTTTTAAATAAAACTTTCCCACAAGTGACGGATTCAGTAGTTGGGGTGAGAAACAAGGTTTTTAGATTATTACGGGGCTGTTGGACATTACGAAACCCTCGTCCTTTTGACGACATTACAACATACTGCCTAGCTAATGGTCATAACGGTTATTTTCCATAAGACCAAGGATGGGAAGTCGTCTTAGTAAAACCAGAATGCATGACTTGTTTCTGGACTTATGTATTAAGTGTCTTTATTTCCTTTACTGAACAACTTGCGTATTAACTAGATTTATCTTCAAAACTATCCTGTATCATAGTGTCATAGTGTACTATATTTCATGTTATATGTAATATAGCGAAGTTGTAAGTTTGAAAAATATTTGTATGTGATATATTATTAAAATTAGTTTTTCATATGGAATTGTAGTAGTTGAATTGTATATTAGCTACTAAGTATGAATTTAACGGGTAGGTAGTACCCGAATTTAAAATTATAAAACGCTAATATGAAGAAAAAGCTTTTATAAATGAGTTCATATTATGCTACGAGATACTATTAACTACTCTTAATATTCTGTATAATTAAATTGTTTCATTTGACTATTTTGAAGGAAATGGCACCGACTACTCGACACACCTTGAATATGAGCGAAGAGGAATTTCGTGCCTTTCTTGCTTCAAACATAGCCACAGTACAGGCCGCGCTATATACCAACAATAACTCTGAATCTAGCAATACAGCTAACGGCGCAAGAAATCGTGTAGGATGCTCCTACAAGGAATTCACTGCCTGCAAACCTTCAGAATTTGATGGGACCGAAGGACCAATCGGAATAAAACGGTGGACCGAGAAAGTTGAATCGGTGTTTGCCATAAGTAAGTGTGCTGAAGGAGACAAAGTGAAGTATGCTATGCATACCTTCACAGGTATTGCGTTAACATGGTGGAATACCTATCTAGAGCAAGTAGGACAAGATGCTGCTTACGCGCTACCGTGGTCAGCATTCAAGCACTTGATGAACGAGAAGTACCGTCCCAGAACTGAGGTTAATAAGTTCAAGTCAGAACTTAGAGGGTTACGAACACAGGGATTCGATATTACTTCGTACAAAAGACGATTCACAGAATTGTGCCTATTGTGTCCGAGAGCGTTCGAAGATGAGGAAGAGAAGATCGATGCGTTTGTGAAAGGGTTACCGGAGAGAATCCAAGAAGATATAAGTTCACACGAGCCTGCCTCCATACAAAAGGCATGTAGAATGGCTCACAAACTAGTGAACCAGATTGAGGGAAGAATTAAAGAACAGGCGGCCGAAGAGGCCAACGTGAAGTTAGTCAAAAGAAAGTGGGAGGAAAACGGTGATAAGAGTCACCAAAACAACAACAACTATCCCAACAATCGCAACTACAACAAACGGCACAACAACAACAACAACAACAACAACAACAACAACAACAACAACAACAACAACAACAACAACAACAACAACAACAACAACTACAACAATCATCCCAACAACAATAAAACCCGCAACAACAACAACAATCAGAAGCAGCTATGCCAAAGGTGTGAAAAGTATCACTCGGGGTTTTGCACCAAATTTTGAAACAAGTGTAAAAGAAATGGTCATAGCGCGGCGAAGTGTGAGGTCTATGGACCAGGGGTTAACAGAACGACAGGAACAAATGGTGTCGGAACGAGTAATGGCGGAACAAGTAGTGTCGGAGCAAGTTATGCAAATGTAGTTTGTTATAAATGTGGAAAACCGGGCCACATTATTAGAAATTTCCCAAACCAGGAGAACACGAATGGACAAGGCCGCGGTAGAGTTTTCAATATTAATGCGGCAGAGGCACATGAAGACCCGGAGCTTGTTACGGGTATGTTTCTTATTGACAATAAATCTGCTTACGTTTTATTTGATTTGGATACAGATAGAAGCTATATGAGTAGAGATTTTTATGCTAAATTAAGTTGTCCATTGACGCCGTTGGATAGTAAATTTTTACTCGAATTAGTAAACAGTAAATTAATTTCAGCAGATTATATATGCCGGAATCGAGAAATTCAACTGGGTAGTGAAATATTTAAGATTGAATTGATACCAGTAGAGTTAAGGAGTTTTGATATAATAGTGGGCATGGACTGGCTGAAGGAGATGAAAGCAGAGATCGTATGTTACAAAAATGCAATTCGCATTGTATAAGAAGAAGGAGAACACTTAATGGTGTACGGAGAAAAGGGCAACACGAAGCTACATCTTATTAGTAATTTGAAGGCACAAAAACTAATAAGAAAAGGTTTGCTATGCTATTCTAGCACACGTCGAGAAAGTACAAACTGAAGAAAAGAGCATCAATGATGTTCCTGTCGCAAAAGAATTTCCCGATGTATTTTTGAAAGAATTACCGGGACTACCTCCACATCGATCTGTTGAATTTCAAATAGATCTTGTACCAGGAGTTGCACCAATAGCTTGTACTCCTTACAGACTCGCACCCAGCGAGATGAAAGAACTGCAAAGCCAACTGCAAGAACTATTAGAACGTGGTTTCATTCGACCAAGCACATCACCATGGGGAGCTCCTGTTTTGTTTGTCAAGAAGAAGGATGGTACATTTAGGTTGTGTATTGACTACAGAGAGTTGAATAAACTTACCATCAAAACCCGTTATCCACTGCCGAGAATTGATGACTTATTTGATCAACTACAAGGCTCGTCGGTTTATTCAAAAATCGATTTGTGTTCTGGATATCATCAAATGCGAGTAAAGGAGGATGATATTCCAAAAACTGCTTTTAGGACGCGTTATGGTCATTACGAGTTTATGGTTATGCCGTTTGGATTGACTAATGCACCAGCTGTGTTCATGGACCTTATGAACCGAGTGTGTGGGCCATATCTTGACAAGTTTGTCATTGTTTTCATCGATGATATACTTATTTACTCAAAGAATGATCAAGAGCACGAAGAACATTTGAGAAAAGTGCTAGAAGTATTGAGGAAAGAAAAACTGTACGCTAAGTTTTCAAAGTGTGCATTTTGGTTGGAAGAAGTTCAATTCCTCGGTCACATAGTGAACAAAGAAGGTATCCAGGTGGACCCAGCAAAGATCGAAACCGTTTAAAAGTGGGAAACCCCAAAAACTCCGAAGCATATACGTCAATTTTTAGTATTGGCTGGTTACTACAGAAGATTCATCCAAAATTTCTCCAAAATAGCAAAACCCTTGACTGCATTAACGCATAAAGGGAAGATATTTGAATGGAAGGATGAACAAGAGAAGGCGTTTCAGTTATTGAAGAAAAAGCTAACTACGGCATCTATATTGTCATTGCCTGAAGGGAATGATGATTTTGTGATTTATTGTGACGCATCAAAGCAAGGTCTCAGTTGTGTATTAATGCAATGAACGAAAGTGATTGCTTATGCGTCTAGACAATTAAAGATTCAAGAGCAAAATTATACAACTCACAATTTGGAATTGGGTGCTGTTGTTTTTGCATTAAAGACTTGGAGGCATTATTTATATGGGGTCAAAATTATTATATATAATCACCACAAAAGTCTCCAACATATATTTAATCAGAAGCAACTGAATATGAGACAACGCAGTTGGATTGAACTGTTGAATGATTATGATTTTGAGATTCGATACCACCCGGGGAAGGCGAACGTGGTAGCCGACGCTTTGAGTAGAAAGGACAGAGAACCTATACGGGTAAAAGCTATGAATATAATTATTCGTACTAACCTTACTACTCAAATAAAGGAGGCGCAACAGGGGTTGTAAAAGAAGGAAAGTTGAAGAATGAGATGCCCAAAGGATCAGAGAAACATCTTAATATTCGGGAAGACGGAACCCGATATAGGGCTGAAAGAATTTGGGTACCAAGGTTTGGAGATGTGAGAGAAATGGTACTTAAAGAAGCACATAAAACCTGATATTCAATACATCCAGGAGCGGGGAAGATGTATAAAGATCTCAAGAAACACTTTTGGTGGCCGGGTATGAAAGCCGATATTGCTAAATATGTAGGAGAATGTTTGACGTGTTCTAAGGTCAAAGCTGAACATCAGAAACCATCAGGTCTACTACAACAACCCGAAATCCCGGAATAGAAATTGGAAAACATTACCATGGATTTCATTACTAAATTGCCAAGGACTGCAAGTGGATATGATACTATTTGGGTAATAGTTGATCGTCTCACCAAGTCAGCACACTTCCTGCCAATGAGAGGAGATGACAAAATGGAGAAGTTGGCGCGATTGTATTTGAAGGAGGTTGTCTCCAGATATGGAATACCCATCTCTATTATCTCTGATAGGGATGGTAGATTTGTTTCAAGGTTCTGGCAGACGTTGCAACAAGCATTGGGGACTCGTCTAGACATGAGTACTGCCTATCATCCACAAATTGATGGGCAGAGCGAAAAGACGATACAAACGCTTGAATACATACTACGAGCATGTGTTATTGATTTCGAAAACAGTTGGGATCGACACCTACCGTTAGCAGAATTTTCCTACAACAACAGTTATCATTCTAGTATTGAGATGGCGCCGTTTGAGGCACTTTATAGTAGAAAGTGCAGGTCTCCGATTTGTTGGAATGAAGTGGGGGATAGACATATTACGGGTCCGGAGATAATACAAGAAACTACCGAGAAAATCATCCAAATTCAACAACGATTGAAAACCGCCCAGAGTCGACAAAAGAGCTACGCGGACAGTAAAAGAAAAGATATAGAGTTTGAAATTGGAGAAATGGTCATGCTTAAAGTTTCACCTTGGAAAGGCGTTGTTCGATTTGGTAAACGGGGGAAACTAAATCCAAGGTACATTGGACCATTCAAGATTATAGATCGTGTCGGACCAGTAGCTTACCAACTGGAGCTACCTCAACAACTCGCGGCTGTACATAACACTTTCCACGTCTCGAATTTGAAGAAATGTTTTGCTAAAGAAGATCTCACTATTCCGTTGGACGAAATCCAAATCAATGAAAAACTTCAATTCATTGAAGAACCCATCGAAATAATGGATCGTGAGGTTAAGAGACTTAAGCAAAACAAGATACCGATTGTTAAGATTCGATGGAATGCTCGTAGAGGATCCGAGTTCACTTGGGAGCATGAAGATCATATGAAGAAGAAATACCCGCATCTATTTCCAGAAGATTCGTCAACACCTTCAACAGCTTAAAATTTCGGGACGAAATTTATTTAACAGGTAGGTACTGTAGTGACCCGAACTTTCCATGTTTATATATATTAATTGAGATTGATATTTACATGACTAAATGTTTCCAACATGTTAAGCAATCAAACTTGTTAAGACTTGATTAAATGAAATAAGTTTCATATAGACAATTGATCACCCATGTTGACCGGCGATTCACGAACGTTACAAAATTGTAAAAGCTACATGTTGTGGTATATATAGACATATTTATATGGTTGACATAAGATTATGATGAGTAAGTATCGCACTAAGTATATTAACAATGTGTGATATACATAAGAAATGAGATTACTAAGTTAAGAAACTCGAAATGATATATATAACGATTATCGTTATGATAACGTCTACTAAATACATATGTATCATATTAAGATATTGATACACTATATTTAACATGATAAAATGATATTTAAATATATCATTAAGTGTGTTAACAATGAACTACATATGTAAAAACAAGACTACTAACCCAAGAATTACGAAACGAGACTTATATGTAACGATTATCGTTGTAACGATATTTTAATGTACATATCATATTAAGAGATATTCATACATCATAATATCATGATAATATAATAATTTAACATCTCATTTGATATAATAAACATTTGGTTAACAACATTAATTGAGATCGTTAACTTAAAGGTTTCAAAACAACACTTACATGTAACGACTAACGAAGACTTAACGACTCCATTAGAATGTATATACATGTTGTGTTTTGATATGTATTCTTACACTTTTGAAAGACTTCAAGACACATATCAAAGTACTTCTACTTAACAAAAATGCTTACAATTACATCCTCGTTCAGTTTCATCAACAATTCTACTCGTATGCACCCGTATTCGTACTCGTACAATACACAACTTTTAGATGTATGTACTATTGGTATATACACTCCAATGATCAGCTCTTAGCAGCCCATGTGAGTCACCTAACATATGTGGGAACCATCATTTGGCAAATAGCATGAAATATCTCATAAAATTACAAAAATATTAGTAATCATTCATGACTTATTTACATGAAAACAAAATTACATATCCTTTATATCTAATCCATATACCAACGACCAAAAACACCTACAAACACTTTCATTCTTCAATTTTCTTCATCTAATTGATCTCTCTCAAGTTCCATCTTCAAGTTCTAAGTGTTCTTCATAAATTCCATAAGTATAGTTTCATAAAAATCAAGAATACTTCCAAGTTTGCAAGTCTACTTCCAAGCTTTCTAATCCATTCTAAGTAATCATCTAAGATCAAAGAACCTTTGTTATTTACATTAGGTTATCCTTCTAATTCAAGGTAATATTCATATTCAAACTTTGATTCAATTTCTACAACTATAACAATCTTATTCCGAGTGAAAATCTTACTTGAACTGTTTTCGTGTCATGATTCTGTTTCAAGAACTTTCAAGCCATCCAAGGATCCTTTGAAGCAAGATCCATTTTTCTCATTTCCAATGGTTTTATCCAGAAAACTTGAGATAGTAATGATGTTCATAACATCATTCGATTCATACATATAAAGCTATCTTATTCGAAGGTTTAAACTTGTAATCACTAGAACATAGTTTAGTTAATTCTAAACTTGTTCGCAAAAAAAAGTTAATCCTTCTAACTTGACTTTTAAAATAAACTAAACACATGTTCTATATCTATATAATATGCTAACTTAAAGATTTAAAACCTGGAAACACGATGAACACCATAAAATCGGATATACGCCGTCGTAGTGAAACCGGGGGCTGTTTTGGTTTGGATAATTAAAAACTATGATAAACTTTGATTTAAAAGTTGTTCTTCTGGGAAAATGATTTTTTATATGAACATGAAACTATATCCAAAAATCTTGGTTAAACTCAAAGTGAAAGTATGTTTTTTCAAAATGGTCATCAAGATGTCGTTCTTTCGACGGAAATGACTACCTCTTTAGTAATTGACATGTAACTTAAATTTCCGACTATAAACCTATACTTTTTCTTTTTTTATTCTTAAATTAGAGTTCAATATGAAACCATAGCAATTTGATTCACTCAAAACGGATTTAAAATGAAGAAGTTATGGGTAAAACAAGATTGGATATTTTTGATCTTTTTAGCTACGGGAAATGTTTAACAAATCTATACAAATCATATCCTAGCTAACTTATAGTGTATTATACATGTATTCTAATATATTATATAATCTTGGGATACCATAGACACGTATGCAAATGTTTTGACATATCATATCGACCCATGTATATATATTATTTGGAACAACCATAGACACTCTATATGCAGTAATGTTGGAGTTAGCTATACAGGGTTGAGGTTGATTCCAAAAATATATATACTTTGAGTTGTGATCTAGCCTGAGACGTGTATACACTGGGTCGTGGATTGATTCAAGATAATATATATTGATTTATTTCTGTACATCTAACTGTGGACAACTAGTTGTAGGTTACTAACGAGGACAGCTGACTTAATACACTCAAATCTTTAAAACATAATAAAAATGATTGTAATTATATTTTGATCATACTTTGGTATATATGTACATATTTGTATAGGTTCGTGAATCGATCCGTGGTCAAGTCTTATTTCCGAGGAAGGAAATATCTGTGAAAGTGAGTTACAGTCCCACTTTTAAAATCTAATATTTTTGGGATGAGAATACATGCAGGTTTTATAAATGATTTACAAAATAGACACAAGTACTTGAAACTACATTCTATGGTTGAATTATCGAAATCGAATATGCCCCTTTTTATTAAGTCTTGTAGTCTAAGAATTAGGGAACAGACACCCTAATTGACGTGAATCCTAAAGATAGATCTATTGGGCCTAACAAACCCCATCCAAAGTACCGGATGCTTTAGTATTTCAAAATTTATATCATATCCGAAGGGTGTCCCGAAATGATGGGGATATTCTTATATATGCATCTTATTAATGTCGGTTACCAGGTGTTCACCATATGAATGATTTTTATCTCTATGTATGGGATGTGTATTGAAATATAAAATCTTGTGGTCTATTGTTATGATTTGATATATATAGGTTAAACCTATAACTCACCAACATTTTTGTTGACGTTTAAAGCATGTTTATTCTCAGGTGAATACTAAGAGCTTCCGCTGTTGCATACTAAAATAAGGACAAGATTTGGAGTCCATGTTTGTATGATATTGTGTAAAAACTGCATTCAAGAAACATATGTCGATGTAATATATTTCTTTTGTAAACCATTATATAATGGTCGTGTGTAAACAGTATATTTTAGATTATCATTATTTGATAATCTACGTAATATTTTTAAAACCTTTATTGATAAAATAAAGGTTATGGTTGTTTTAAAAATGAATGCAGTCTTTGAAAAACGTCTCATATAGAGG
This sequence comes from Rutidosis leptorrhynchoides, assembly GCF_046630445.1. Taxonomy (NCBI): domain Eukaryota; kingdom Viridiplantae; phylum Streptophyta; class Magnoliopsida; order Asterales; family Asteraceae; genus Rutidosis; species Rutidosis leptorrhynchoides. Next base: position 148,367,799 of record NC_092334.1, on the reverse strand, counting down.
TCAAAACCTCGCAACGAAATCAATTAATATGGAACGTTTATAATCAATATGAACGGGACATTTCAAGTAGTCGCATAAATTGAGGTACTGGCTTCTATTTCTCTTACTTCATCCTCTATAATCTCTTTCATGGTAGGTGGTGGGGTATCAGTAGATCTAACATACTTATTTGTAAAGACCTTTTTACCATTAACTATCTTAGCAAAGGTATTTGACAACACAGCATCAGGGTCGGTTTCAAGTACAGGGTCCATGAAAGCAACTTCAGCATGGGCAGCAGCAGCATCATAGTCACCAGCAAAGAAAGCCTCAACCTGGGCAGGCACCTGCTCATTAATGCACTTTGCTGTGCGTTGAGCAGATGTAAACCAGGAGGCAATAACCCTTTTAAGATTATTAAGCTGGTTCTGGACAACTGTTGTATCTGACTGAAGAGATCTTAAATCATAATTATGTTTTTCTAGTTTGGAAATTTCACCAGTTAAGGTCTTAATTTCATCAGTTTTGCTTTCAAGATTTTCATTTGAAGTTTTAATTTTAGTTTTGAAAACTTCTTCACGTGTGCTGCCTCTGCATAAGTCAATTCTCAAATAGTCAAACATTTCAGCTTTTTCATCATCAGTATAAGTTCGAAAATTATCAACCTTATACAACATTTAAGATTTTCATTGAGGTGAATCCTTTTTCAGATCAACTTCCCTCATATTAGCTAAAAATGTACTACCACTTTCTTCCTCATTAAATCTCCTCAATCTCTCTGGCCATTAAACACAGCTTTTTACCAGAAGCATAACCAGCACAATCTTAACTAGTTTCACTATGAGAAGATGAAGATGAACTAGTTTCATCCCAATCATGATGTTTAGCAACTGGCACATTTTCTGGTTTCTTCTCCTTCTTCTCCTTCTTCTCCTTCTTCTCAACCTTTGAGTTCTCCTTCATCTAGGCCTTCATAGCTTTGTACTTGTTCTTGTACTTTTCAGCTTTTGAGAAAGATTTAGCATGTGTGGAAGGTTTTCTGGAAATGCATTCAGATGCAAAGTGCCCTACCTTCCCACAATTGTAACACTCGGATTTGGGGTCCTTGGCAAACTTACTTCCATACCTAATACTTGGTTTCTTACTCACTTTGTATGTCTTACTGGTCCTACTACGGTTGAATTTCTTGAACTGCCTAGCCAGTAAAGCCATCCCTTCAGCAAACCCATCATCATCATCATCATCATCACTGCTTTCCTCTAACCTAGTACCACTATCCTCATCATCTTCATCTACATCTTCTTCTGCTATCAGCTTTTGAACCAGTAAAGCTTTTTGAGATTTCTTTTTAGCAGCAACAAAAAGATCAGTATCATCTGACTTTACAGATTTTGAAGTGGTGGGGGCAGACTTAAAGTATTATTTCAAATTAAGTTCATGTTTTGCTTTTGCCTTCTCATTGTTCCAAAGAGTACTATATAGAGATGGCATGTCAAAGTTCTTTAAGGTCTGTGTGGTTCTTAAGGGGTTAGTAATAGATTTCCATTTAGCAGGCAATGAGTTAATGAATTTGTTGACCTTTTCAAAATCAGTGTAATTGATTTTCAAACTATTCAGGTCAGCAACTAAGGAGTTAAACCTAATGAAGGTTTATTTCAGGGTCTCACTTTTGTAAGCAAAGAATATTTCATATTCTCTTTTCAAAGAAATGATCTTATTTTGCCTAACTTCATCCTTACCATCATAAGTGACATCAAGATAGTCTAAAATGGCCTTAGCGGTTGAGTTTCCATTAATTAGTTTGAACACATGATTATGTAGAGTTATGGCTATCATGGTTTTGATGTTAGGGTCAAGTCCAACACGACGTTTGTCCTCATCCACCCACCTAGATGGGGGAAGAACAACCTCTCTACCAGGAATGGCAGGAGCATCTGCTGTAGCAGGCACACTGTCAAGTGTTTCAATTGGGATGAATGGACCATTTGTAGCAATGCCAGGCATAAGTGGGTCAATAGACTCAAGGTGACACATGAACCTATCTTTCCAGGTTTCATATTCGTCTTCATCAAATTTAGGTGGTCTATTTAAAGAACCATTTTCAAGGTAAGCTGAATTAGTGTATGCAGCCATGAGAGAATTCAGATCCAAGATATAAGATTATCAAGACTGAAGCTCTTATACCAGTTGTTGGTCCCTTGATTAACAACAGGAGTAATGTAGAGGGGGTGAATACAATTCTTTTTAATTAAATAAGTTAAGTAGCAGTTATATGTATTCAAACAGATAATTTAAATCAGAGTCAAGGGTAATTTTAAACGATTATTATTTTATTGATATGAATCACAAAGAATTACAACTGTTCTTAGGCGGAACAAACAGTTGGTTGATTACATATTACACCTAAGTATAGCTAGAGAGGATATCTTAAAGCTATTATACGTTTGGACTGTATTTAAATAAACCCACACCACTGAATATTACAATAGTGAATACTTCTATTTATAGTAGTCCAATTATCCATTTAATTGATCTATTGTCCATTGGTACATAGGATGTCTGTACTTGTGGGGACAACTGCATCAGAGAGCGTGCTCTCTTCTTTTCTCTTTAGTAGCTATTTGCAGGAACATCCCAATTCGGTTTGGCACCACTATTTGAATAAAAAAATAGAATTTTGGGTTCCCCTAGGCATTGACAAAGTATTACACATATCTGCACATGCGTTAAACTTCTGCATTCCCACGTGGTCTTGTAAGGTCACTTATCAGCCACCGATACGTCTCCTTTTCTATTCAACTTTGTCTTCACCTTCTGTTGAATAGTACAATTATTGTATGCTGCTACCAGTCATGCTGGTTCTTCTTTACTGGTTCACTTGATCTTGATGATTTGTTAGGCACACATCATGTGCTATTTGTAGAATATTGTCTATCTTGTGCTGGTAGATGAGGCAGTATACTTGAACACTAGACACATCAATAAATGTTGTCTATACATGAATAAACCTATATTGGCTGTACATAACATTTTAGTGTACATAATTGCTGTTTTTTCATAAATAAATCCTTAATTATTTTGGGGACTCAACACATACCCTACAATTTTTCCAACAGAATTATCACTATATCTAATTGATGTACCTTTTTCTTCTACAACCCATTCTAGATGCTCCTTGCATCCTGTCACATGTCTTGAACAGTCGATGTCCGGGTACCATTTATTCCCTTACTGCACAAGATAAACTAATAAAAATTAATTACCTTTGGGAACCCACTTTATTAGTGGGTTCACATGAAGAGCTCTTGACTCTCCATACAAATGGTTTGTTATCTATCCAGACAATCTTATCTTTGAAAGGTTTTTGTATTTCATCCTACATATTTTTTCATCTTTCTAAACCTTGGGTTTTAATCATTGATTAACTTTCTTTGAAAAATTGGTTTTGCTTGATTTAGACCAAGTGTTTGGTCTGTTGCTTATCCGTGAATTAGATATAGATTTACCTTTGATGGACGTCGAAGTAACAAGCAAAAATAGCTTCAATACCTTAAACTACTTAGGATAAGAAAGGTCCGTTCTACTAGAGATTGTGGTTAAAAGCAAGCAATTTTCAGGATCTAATTTGATTAATTATATTAAATAGTAAAAAACTTAAACTTCGAGGGCTTAAGCAAAGAGCATAAAACAAGTAATAAAAAGTGAAGTTGTTTTCAATGGATTGAAAGCCTTTAGCCCTTTCAAATCTCAATTGAGCATGTATTCATTCAAACAAATATTATGCTTATTAAGTTTCCGGTTAAATTTCATAGACAAGATTTTTTAAATTTTGTTAATACAATTGTCTTGGGCACAAATTATTTAACCTGAAGACGTTGTCATTATCCCTAATTTAAATTAACACTAATTTGGATAAAGCACAATTTTTTAAAGCACAATTTTTTAAATCACAATAACTTATCTTGCAACAATAAGATTAACAAACTTATATTAAACATTAACTTGAATGGTTTACAAAATCATAGTCCAAAATACAAAAGCATTACAAAATCATAAACTATATAAATATTTGAATGCATTAAACATACATCAAGTGTTTACTGGAAGGAATAAAGAAAAGAAAATTAGACATGCATGATCATGATGATGGAATGCATGAATTATTGATGAAAAACGAACATTCGATCTTGAATCTTGAAAAACTTGAGTGTTTTGGTGTTAGGATTAAGGATTTTAGCTCCAAAATTGAGTAGAGGATGAATAAAATTCGTGGCATAGGGTCCCCTAATTATAGTTATAAGCTAAATTGCTCCCTAAATCAAAAATCAAATTCGGCCTTCCAAAATCCGCCTGAAAAAGGGCAAATCGTAAATTACGCCATTAAACCGTAAAATACGGGTAGAATAACCAAAACATAAAACGGGGCCATATTATTACGGCTCCACACCTTCTGTTTAAAATCTCAAAATTACCTAAACCGTAAAATAAGGTTTGGGAAGCGTATTTTACGCCTTTACATTTTTTCTTGTTTTTAACAACTTTTTCGCGCATTCGTCTCTAATCTTCAAATATCACAAAACCATCATAATCACTTCGTTTCATCATTAAACTCTTGTAAATCTCTTCATCAGAGCATAAATATGTGTGTAAAATATGTCACGATCAACCTTTAAGTTTATCACACGGTTTAAAAATTTTCTTATGGAGTTTAGAAATGATCTGAGTCTGGGTTGATTCAGACATATATTTTCTTTTAGAAAATTTATTTTTGTATGTATTTGACTTAGTCTCAGATTTTAATATATTGATTATTTACGAAAAATTATTAGATCTGTTTTTCTTTTTGACTCTTTTAGATTAATGCAATTTCTTGAAAGATTTATCCTCTTTATTAGTTTTCTGAAGATTTGAAGTTTCAACTTCTTCTTTCATATCTTCCATTAATATTCTGACTTCTTTTTCAATTTCATTTTTGTCATTGAAAATGCTTGAGCCTGAAGTAGAAGAGTCTGGTGACCCAGATTTAGAATCTTATGTATTACAGAATGATGTTTCAGGCTTACCATACTCAGTGGAAAAAAGTGATCCTCACTTTGGTCTCACAAAAGCATTAATTAGAAACTTCTATCACCATCAACAACTAAAAGGGTTTTGGGAAATATTTCTTGTTTAAATCTCCTAGAATCTTCTTCATTAAGAGAAACTATATTAGTTTTAAGACAAAAGTCAACTTCAAGAACAACTCCAACATCTGTTGGTATTTGTCTAGAAATTGCATGTGAATTCTTTTTAGAAGAAACACACTAAGATTTGCATATTGACTCATACTTATCAGCTCTCTCTTTAATCTTTTTCTCTTCAGTATTAAGATTCAAAAATTTCCTTTTAAAACTTTTTTTATAAGCATCAAGTTTGATTTGTAGATTTTTTCAATCTGAAGATCTTTTTCGTTCAACAATCCTTTAAGTCCATTATGTTCCAATTTTAACTTTTCATTCTCTTCTAGACTTGACCTAAAATCAAAAAGCAAATAACGAAATATTGTTTATTTTTAATTATCAAGATAGTGCACAAAGTTTTGTACCTTATTAGCATTAGACTTATTATAGTTTGAGTAATTATTCAACTTCTTAGCAGCTTTTAGATCAGCTTCAAACTAACTTTGATTCTTGTTTTCCTCTTCAATAGCCATCAAACACTTTTCTTCTTCTTCATCTGAAGAAGAATCTTCATCATTCCATGTTTCAGTATACAATGCCTTTTCAATCTTTTTGAACTTTGGCTTGTCACCTTCTTTCTTAAGATTCGTGTATTTTTGCTTATACTTCTTGAATTTATCCAAGTATTTTTTTGAATCTGAGGTACTGTCTACCTTTGACCTACACTCTGCTGTAACATGACCTATCTTACCACATCTAAAGCATGTAGCCTTATTGGGATCAAAAGTACCCTTCCCTTTCTTTGCTACAAATTCCTTCATTTCAATTCTCTTAGTTAACAGAGCCATTGCTCTTCCAATTCCCGCACTTCTTCATCTTTTGAAGTTTCACCAAATTCATTTTCAAAATTAACGTTAAAAGAATAGTTAGAAAATAACTCTTTGTTTCTCTTAGTTATAGAAATTAATACAGCATATGGATCTTTTGCTACTTTCTTAGCATTAATCTTCTTCTTCATCTTGGTTTCCTCAAAGTTTGAGAGGATTCTAAACAATCCACTTAGATCATATTGATCTAGCTTTTGACTTATCACCATGGAATTGATGACAAATTCAAAAGTTTCTGAAAGAATATCCACAAACTTTTGACAAACTTCTGGTTGGGTTTTGGTAATACCGACACCTTCCAGATCATTAATCAAGACTTGAAATCTTGAATGAAGATCAAACGAAGATTCTTTTGGTTCAACAACAATGTGTTCATAGCATCATATGAAGTTCTTTCTCTTTTGGATTTTAACAACGGTATCCCCTTCAAAAACATTAAGCAAAATTTCTCATGTAGATTTTTCAGTTTTAGCATGACCAATCTTTCTCAAAATTGGAACAGTAATAACATTACAAATAATGCTCTTAATCTTACTGTTCAACCTGTATAAAATAGTATCTTGATCAGTCCACAAGTTTCTAACAGTTTGAACAAACTATGCAGGTGTAACAACATTTCCAACATCATCAAGAACTGGATCTGTCCATTTTCCAGGTGTAATGGGTCAGTCAAGAAGAAATTGTTCCATTTCAACATGGATGGATCTTATATACCAAAGTAACTTTCGTTCTAATACTAGTTGTTGGTCCCAATTAAACGATCTAGAACTTAAGTATAGATATCAAAGATAAATTGAAATGATTTAAACAATATCTCAAGTGCATAATTAATTAAGTGACACAGTAAATTTAATAATTCATAGTTGCATTAACAATCGTCAAGATTACATAGATGTGAATTGTAAAAGATGAACGATTTGAGAAGTAATTAACGTCTCTTATTTATAGACTTAGAATTTTATAAAGCATAACCTCCCCAAAGTCTAATGATCTAGTTTCCTAACTTACTTCACAACAAGATAAAATCATATCACATCAAATCTTCTACAAGAATTCAGAGATATTCGCTTAAACAGAATCTCTTTATTCTCATCTTCAAAGATCTTCACACATATTGATTAAGTTTTTATTGATTAAGTTTTCAAATCTTTACTTCGTAATTCCTGCCAGAGTCTATGTTCTTCATAATGCACTAGAGTCTGTAGTATGCAGGCTGAGACCCCCAAACTCTAAGTTCCAGACTTAACGATACTTAGCCAAAAATACTTTTGACCCATTAGATTTTAAGTTAATAATATTCCTAATAGTGATTGAGAAGGCTTGGGAAACAAAACGATCAGTATTCTTATAAGGGGTATGATGCATTACTAGGTATAACACCCACTTTTATAGCCTAAAATTTATATGTATCTCGATAACACTTTATTATATAATTTAAATAGTAATATTTAAATTAATTAGAAAAATTAAAATACAAACCCATGAAGTTAGGATGTAAATTAATTAAGTTGTGTTTGTGGTGGATTAAAAATCCACGTAAGTTTACAAGATAGTAATGGATAAGTGTTTTAGAAACATTAAATGTGGATTTTGATGTAAATTTCTTAACCTCACAAATTTAAATGAATGAATACATGAATGTGTACATGTAATTCTAATCTATATGATGACTAACTGTGACGATCCATCCAAATCCATTTGGACAAATACATCATTCATCGATTTCACAGTGAGGTACTGACCTCTACATGATACGTTTTGTAAACATTGCATTCTTTTGAAAAGGCACACCATAATTGAATATCAAATTCCAAGGATTTTGACGTTTGACGATTTCTATATATAGACAATCACCATAAATAATAGTTTACAATACTACATCCGTTGATAATGCAGTCAAAATAAGATACATGGTGATGATTTTGTGAATGCAACGTTTTATCGAATAAAGCATGTATGACTCCATGCACATAACTTGTATCACATATAAGCAAACAGTGGAAGATTTCTAGGAACCTGAGAATAAACATGCTTAAAAGTGTCAACACAAAGGTTGGTGAGTTCATAGTTTTAATGTTGCGCATAATCTGTATATAAAGGTGGATCGCAAGATTTCAGTTGTTTCATCCAGAAACATTTATCAAAATATTCTACAAGATTGAGCACCCTGGTAAATAAGCTTTAACATTATAATAAGTACCCCTATTTTAACATACACGCAACCAACATGTACAATACACGCAATCCAACGTGTACTAAACTCAAGTAGCATACGTCTGTTTTATAGTTCAGGCTAGGGTTTCTATACCTGGAACAGACGGGGATGTCAAGCCCTATGGATCCATATACAATTACTTGCGCCCACCAATTCTTATAATCGGCAGTTACTAGTTACCAAAGCTAAGGGATTTTCGATTCAAACTAGGTGTAGAATTTATTATGTACTTGTATCCATTGCGTTTAAAATAAAGTGCATGTATTCTCAGCCCAAAAATATAGATTTCAAAAGCATTTAAAAAAGGATCTATAAACTCACCTTAGCAGCACATAAGGTCATTCACCGAAATGTGACCGAAACTCGGAATGCAAAATAACCGTAGATCTCAACCTAGAGAATATATGTTGGTCAATACATGTCTAATAAGCTAGGTCGGGTCATAGTGTATCACAATCCTAATGCTCGAGACCGACACGCAAGGGTTAACAAAAGTCATCTCAAAAGTCAACCTGACCTAATATGATCTTTAAATCTATACATGTTTATTAACATAGTATAAGTCTTGATAATTGAACGAATTTATAGTTTATCAAACTCAAAATATTATTTATTTCAGGAGCTATATTATATTTGAATTATCATGGCAATCGAAAATATTTTATTATTTCACATAGTTTTCCAATACTTGTAAAATCCGATTATAGTGTTTATAAAGCTTTAAAACATGATAAGACAGTCAACTTTGACAATTGTTGAACGAGACGTGCCTTATATAAGAATTCATTTACTCGACTAATAATATTTGGAAATTCAATTTATAAATCTCATAAACAAGTTATTTAAATATCAATTTACAGTTTCAAACACAATTTCAATTAATATTAATCATAATTCAGTTGACCATATCTTTTAATCCATTCATCGAAATCACGCGAGTTCTAAATGAAAAGTTAATAATTTTTCGCCAGCTTTCCAAAAACATGCATATCATATACCTTATATCAGTAGCATATGTATCAAATTCGTGATTCATCATAAACAATCTAACGACAAAATTAAAGCATACAAGCATGCATAAATTATACTCGAGCACTAGACATGGATACACTATTGATATATAAAAGATAAGATATGAATGCTCACGTATCAATATTGTTATTCAATATTGTAGGAAAGTACGTAGACGCAACAGAGATGATAAACACTAGGTTTGACTTGTGGACAATACCCACGAACATTACCCCTAACCTCCATAGATATAACCCAAGTTTCCTTAGCTCTATCCCGCCCGAAAAGCTTGTTTTGAAATCACACGCTCATAACCTCGTCGGAGTATTTTATGTATAATACTAATAATAATACTAATACTACTAATAATAATATTAAGATTTATAATAATAATAATAATAATAATAATAATAATAATAATAATAATAATAATAATAATAATAATTTAAATAAATAAATAATATACGTAGTAATATGAGAGATAGAGAGATTGTGAAGTGAATGAGTGAATGGTGACCAGAATTCGTCGAGCTTTTATAGGACCGAACTCACCAGCCCTACCATGCGATCGCATGGCTTGAAGGGGTAAATCCCATGTGATTCCATGGGTTCCTTTGACAGCTCACGATCATTTAACGTTTTGCTTGTCGATATGATTAAATATATATATAATATATATAATTTATATTAATTAATTATATATTATATTATATTCTCATGCCTAATTAACTTGAAATTTTGGTTCCGATGTCTTTTATGTTTACGTTCGACTTATGTCCCGGTTCCGGTTTCTCGAACGCATTTTCGTACGCTTATAAAACTAGCACTTTACGTTTCGCGACGTGTACCTTTATTAATAATTAGACTTAATCATCGATAGACTATATTACTTGATGTATAACTTATACATTTGAGTAATTTGGTCATTTGCTTCTATAAATCAACTCCTCATTGTTTATTAAAATATATTTAATAATATCGAAACGTTTTATATCTAATTCAATTCTATGCATTATCACATTATAAAATATATCTTTTCGTTTAGAAAAATATATATTTGCATATAATATTTATTTATCAAACGGAACAATAAACGGGTATTACTATCGTTTACAAAAATAATTTCGAACCTTAATATATATATATATATATATATATATATATATATATATATATATATATAACACTTTTTATATACACATTGTGAAGTTATTTATATATTAAATTCAAATACAGTCAAAAAGGAAAGATTTCTTAAATCAAGGTGGACCTCTCAACAAAGACTTATCACAATACTTACGGGATTTATAATTGTTGAAATATCTACTAATCCAATCATTGGTATTATCTTCTAATTCCGTAGATGAATATATTAAGCATATATTGAGACAAATACGTTTAATGTAAAATATTATACATTTAATACTTTGTTAACGTTTTCAAGTTATAATATATATATATACATATATATATATATATTCATATCCATTTATATATTCGTTCGTGAATCGCCGACCATAGTCAAAAGGGTAATTGAATATATGAACATAGTTCCAAAATTTTCGAGACTCAACATTTACAGACTTTGCTTATCATGTCAGAATCATATAAAGATTAAGTTTAATTTTGGTCAAAAATTTCCGGGTCGTCACAATACCTACCCGTTAAAGAAATTTCATCCCAAAATTTGATTGGGATCCTCACGGCTAACAATAAGTATGTTTTTCATGACTCATACTAGTTGAAAATTAGAGTTTTATCATCATTGAGTAATATGGATAAAATAAATCATTTATGTGAAGAGTACGAGTGAAGCTATCGCAAAAGAGTGAAATGAGAAAATAAAGTTTCGTCGTATCTTTTGACGTAAATAGGGTTAATTTCCGGAGTTCAAGGGATTTAGAGAAAATCTTCGTAATAAGATTTGATTCTTCGGTAATTAAGGAAATTAAGATCCGCTTTAGTTAAATGCGATAATCTATTTTGATTGCTCTGTCAGATATTTCATTATAAATTCACTCCCTTCGTTTCCTTATTTTCACAGCTCATGCCTTCTATTCTCTCCCTCAACTCATACTTTAAAGCGTTCGTCAATATGCTCCATCCAGTTCTGATTCTTGATATACTTCTATCCTTCATATATGTCATTCTTCTTTTTCATCTGTCACCGGAGGAATCTATTCACTTCTACTATACTCTTGGTTTTATAGTGTTTTTAGTTCTCCCGTGTCTTTACGTTGCAATACTTATTGATATACACGGTTTGTAATTTATGCGTTGTCGTTAGGCTTTATATCTTTCCTTATTTTTTGGAGTCCCTGCTCTTGTCTTCCCATAATCATTGACATCCGCAGTTAATGCTCTCTTATTTGCTGCGATTTATACTCCCATTTATATTTCGGAGCTTCATGCTCTGTTTTATCTTCTATCCATTAAGCACAGCAAGTAATGGTCAAGAATTCGTAGGTATGGATTTCGAAATGAACATAGTTAATGTTCTCAGAAGGAAATTGTAATGGCACGATCTCGATTTTTTAAATTACCAGAATATCAGAAAAAGACCGAATCATCAAGAAAATATCTTCTTGATATTTTTAGAGGTTAAATAGAATACAAGAGTCGTGTAACATGGCACATGATGATGGTATGGTCTGTGAATCGTCATGTTCTATTAGAAACTCAGCATGACTTACTGTAATATAATCACGTTGATCAAGTGTCATTATATTATATTAACTCATGCTTCAGTTCCCAACACTACTTCAAAAACATTCATAATTTAAACTCGAAGGTTTACAGAATATAGAAACTAAATAGTTTCCTTTATGATGTACTACAGATAACGCGAAGAGATAAATGATTTTAGATAAGAGTAGTTATGCAAATATCTTCAGAAATATCGAGGATATTTATAATGAAAGATATGATGATATCTTAGAATATCAAAAGGTGATGAAGAATATTTGTCCGCAAAGGTTTAGAGTCAGGAATAAGGTATTTGTTAATGACCTCAGTAGATACTGAATCATTTGGATTCTTTAAAGGCAGGTTTAGTCTTTGTGATTTGTTCACAGCCTCCTTCATGGTATGCTCAATCCGTTTTCCAGTTCCAAACCTTTTATTTTTCTGAGCTTTGCCAACACATTATTCTTTATCATTAAACTTTTGATTGTTAAGGTCGTTTACAGTTTTTGCTGCTTCATCAGTATTTTTCTAAAATTCGGATAACTAGTTCGCAGTTTAGGGTGTTTTTCAGAAACTTCACATTCGAAGCATGTAAGTCTAGGAGATGGACGTTATATGTATATATATATAATTGTTAATGTAGACATGCTGCGAGATTTCAAAATACTGATTGCTGATTCTCGATAATTGGTATGGCAATTATTGTTACAAGATGTAGATGAGTACATGATAGGGTTTCAATGAATATAATGATTTTTCGGAAAGTTAAAGATCAATGATGTTGCTGGTAAGTTTACTACTAATGTGGTGGAATATAAACGGTTCCCCGGTAACGATGACAAAAAGAGGAAACGTATATATCACATTTATAGTAAAGCTTATTTGGATGAAAAGTCGAAGTTGATTTGCTGAATCAGAATCAAAGAATGTAACATATTAATTATGAATTTATATATCTTTCGGGTATTACCTACCCGTTAAAAGTTTCAAAAGTAATATTTTGTACCAGAGAATTTTATTACAGTCTTTATGAAAATATATGTATGTATATTTTCTTCAGATATAATACAGATTTAATGAGTTAATATCATATTAAGCTCATTTGATTTTTCGGCTGGATTAGAAATGAATAATCTCTAAAACATTAAAGATTTCATAATCTTCGCGGAGTATTTCACTAATGTAATCAATACTTCATTATTCAGTTTTATTGATATTTTCTCAGTGAATCATGTTGATGTTCATGGAATTCTTGTGAATTTAGCAAGGTACGAATGATGTTTTCTAGAAAGTTTCGAGTACATCGAAAATGAAAGTTTACAATTAAACATGTATTTGAATAATACACTTGGTTTATTATGAAAAGGGATTCATTGAATTTGAAATAGGGATTGTAGTTAACGATGGTTATGTCATTAATGAAGGATGTACATCATTGCATATTAGTAATATGAACTAACCGAGTAGTACCTACCAGTTAAGATTCACACGTAATAGCTTAGTACGAAAAGATTTATTTTGATTTCAAAATTCATATATATATAATATACATATAATATCTTCAGGGGAAATGAGTTAATACTTCATAACTCGTTGATACAATATACGCATTGTTGATTTGTGATGATGTTGGTGATTATGGAATTGGCGGAACTTGTAGTGCTACAGGTTTTGCTGGTGTTGGTGATACTGACGGTACTGTTGATGCTGCTGGTAAAACAAGTCTAGCTTGTAAATCGTGCACCATTCCGATCAGGGTTTCTACTCTTCCTTCTATCGTTTCGATCCACTCTTCTGATTTATGATTACGGCTGGAATAGATAATCTCTAAGACTTTAGAGATTACATAATCGCCGAAGAATATTTCTCCAATGAAGTTATGAATCAATACTTCATAGGTTATTGTTGTTGGTACTCCTTGGTATCTATGGTGAGTATGACGTTGATGCTCGAGGTACAGGTTGTGATGTTGAGGTGTGGGATGTGGATGTTGTTGGTGGTAGTAATGGTACTATTGGTGTTGTTGTCGGTGGTACTATTGATGCCGGTGATGCTGTTGGTGCTTGTAACCTTTGCACCATATTCTCCAAAGCCACTACCCGAGCGCGAAGCTCGTTGACTTCTTCTATTACACCGAGATGATTGTTGGTTCGGATGAGCGGATGAATAAGGTCTAGAATTTAAGATAATATATAATCGTGACGAGACACTCAGGAAATGAGAGAGAAAATTGTGTTTCGGACAGGTTCGCCAGTAAGTGCTTCAGGTTCTTCGCCAAGAGGGCAATGTGGTAGATGGAAGGGATCGCCTTCTTCTTATCTCCAATGATTAAGTAAGCTACGAACCCATCCCCAATTCATCCATAATAGATGATGGCTAATTGGTTGATCCATTCCGGTCACACTGCTTTCAGAGCTCGAGTGAAACTCCATATCGGAATAGTTGTCGGAATCTAAGGAATTTGAATTAGATACGTGATCCATCTTGTATAATCAGGGAATTGATTTTTGATATGAGATAGATTATAGGATTTAGTTTGGTATTCTTTGATACATAATTTACATATGTATATATAATACCAAAATCCCATAAGTTACGGAGAAATTTTTGGAAAGTGTAAGACAGAGTTTACTGTAATAGATATGTTTAAGATATAAAATTTGTCTATACACTGTTTATGCAATAAATGCAGGAAAACGTGTATAGACTTAAAAATGATAAGCATGTAATTTCTGACAAGAAATAATAAGCAAAACTCGGTAAAAACAGATACGGTTATAGTCCAGACTCACTAATGCATCCTAACAATTACTAGTTAAACACATTAATGTAAATTCTGGTTCCCTATGACCTCAAGCTCTGATACCAACTGTGACAATCCGTCCAAATCCATTTGGACGAATACATCATTCATCGATTTCATAGTGAGGTACTGACCTCTACATGATATGTTTTGTAAACATTCCATTCTTTTGAAAAGGCACACCATAACTGAATATCAAATTCCAAGGTTTTTGACGTTTGATGATTTGTACATATAGACAATCACCGTAAATAATAGTTTACAATACTACATCCGTTGATAATACATTCAAAATAAGATACATGGTGATGATTTTGTGAATGCAACGTTTTCTCGAATAAAGCATGTATGACTCCATGCACATAACTTGTATCACATATAAGCAAACATCGGAAAACTTCTAGGAACTTGAGAATAAACATGCTTAAATGTGTCAACACAATGGTTGGTGAGTTCATAGTTTTAATGTTGCGCATAATCTGTATATAAAGGTGGATCACAAGATTTCAGTAATTTCATCCAGAAATGTTTATCAAAATATTCTACAAGATTGAGCACCCTGGTAACTAAGCTTTAACGTTATAATAAGTACCCCTGTTTTATCATACATGCAACCAACATTTACAATACACGCAATCCAACGTGTACTAAACTCAAATAGCATACATCTATTTTATACTCTAGGCTAGGGTTTCTATACCTAGAACAGACGGGGATGTCAAGCCCTATGGATCCATATACAACTACTCGCGCCTACCAGTTCTTATAATCGCCAGTTACTAGTTACCAAAGCTAAGAGATTTTTGGTTCAAACTCGGTGTATAATTTAGTATGTACTTGTATCCATTGCGTTTAAAATAAAGTGCATGTATTCTCAGCCCAAAAATATAGATTTCAAAAGAATTTAAAAAAGGATTTATAAACTCACCTTAGCAGCACATAAGGTTATTCACCGAAATGTGACCGAAACTCGAAATGCAAAATAACCGTAGATCTCAACCTAGAGAACATATGTTGGTCAATACATGTCTAATAAGCTAGGTCGGGTCATAGTGTATCACAATCCTAATGCTTGAGACCAACATGCAAAGGTTAACAAAAATCATCTCAAAAGGCAACCTGACTCAAAATGATCTTTAAATCTATACATGTTTATTAACATAGTATAAGTCTTGATAATTGAACGAATTTATAGTTTATCAAACTCAAAATATTATTTATTTCCGGAACTATATTATATTTGAATTATCATGGCAATCGAAAATATTTTATTATTTCACATAGTTTCCCAATACTTGTAAAATCAGATTATAGTGTTTATAAAGCTTTAAAACATGATAAGACAGCCAACTTTGACAATTGTTCAACGAGACGTGCTTTATATAAGAATTCATTTACCCGACTAATAATATTTGGAAATTCAATTTATCAATCTCATAAACAAGTTGTTTAAATATCAATTTACAGTTTCAAACACAATTTCAATTAATATTAATCATAATTCAGTTGACCATATCTTTTAATCCGTTCATCGAAATCACGCGAGTTCTAAAGGAAAAGTTAATAATTTTTCACCAGCTTTCCAAAAACATGCATATCATATACCTTATATCAGTAGCATATGTATCAAATTCGTGATTCATCATAAACAATCTAACGACAAAATTAAAGCATACAAGCATGCATAAATATATATACTCGAGCACTAGACATGGATACACTATTAATATATAAAAGATAAGCTCACGTATCAATATTGTGATTCAATATTGTAGGAAAGTATGTAGACGCAACAGAGATGATAAACACTAGGTTTGACTTTTGGACAATACCCACGAACATTACCCCTAACCTCCATAGCTATAACCCATAGTTTCCTTAGCTCTATCCCGCTTGAAAAGCTTGTTTTGAAATCACACGCTCATAACCTCGTCGTAGTATTTTATGTATAATACTAATAATAATACTAATACTACTAATAATAATATTAAGATTTATAATAATATTAATCTTAATAATAATAATAATAATAATAATAATAATAATAATAATAATAATAATTTAAATAAATAAATAATATACGTAGTAATATGAGAGATAGAGAGATTGTGAAGTGAATGAGTGAATGGTGACCAGAATTCGTCGAGCTTTTATAGGACCCGAACTCACCAGCCCTGCCATGCGATCACATGGCTTGAAGGGGTAAATCCCATGCAATCGCATGGGTTCCTTTGACTGCTCACAATCATTTAACGTTTTGCTTGTCGACATGATTAAATATATATATATATATATAATATATATAATTTATATTAATTAATTATATATTATATTATATTCTTGTGCCTAGTTAACTTGAAATTTTGGTTCCGATGTCTTGTACATTTATGTTCGACTTATGTCCTGGTTCCGGTTTCTCGAACGCATTTTCGTACGCTTAGAAAACTAGCACTTTATGTTTCACTACGTGTACCTTTATTAATAATTAGACTTAATCATTGATAGACTATATTACTCGAAGTATAACTTATACATTTGAGTAATTTGGTCATTTGCTTCTATAAATCAACTCCTCGCTGTTTATTAAAATATATTTAATAATATCGAAATGTTTTATATCTAATTCAATTCTATACATTATCACATTGTAAAATATATATTTTCGTTTAGAAAAATATAAATTTGCATATACGTAATATTTATTTATCAAACGGAACAATAAACGGGTGTTACTATCGTTTACAAAAATAATTTTGAACCTTAAAAAAAAAAATATATATATATATATATATATATATATATATATATATATATATATATATATATATATATATATATATATATATATATATATATATATACATACATACATACAACATATATAAACACTTTTTATATACACATTGCAAGTTATTTATATATTTAATTCAAATACAATCAAAAAGGAAAGATTTCTTAAATCAAGGTGGACCTCTCAACAAAGACTTATCACAATACTTACGGGATTTATAATTGTTGAAATATCTACTAATCCAATCATTGGTATTATCTTCTAATTCTATAGATGAATATATTAAGCATATATTGAGACAAATACGTTTAATGTAAAATATTATGCATTTAATACTTTGTTAACGTTTTCAAGTTATAATATATATATATATATACATATATATATTCATATCCATTTATATATTCTTTCGTGAATCGTCGAACATAGTCAAAAGGGTAATTGAATATATGAACATAGTTTCGAAATTTTCGAGACTCAACATTTACAGACTTTGCTTATCATGTCGGAATCATATAAAGATTAAGTTTAATTTTGGTCAAAAATTTCCGGGTCGTCACACTAACCTACCTAGTCATATTATTTTCACATTAAGGAGTGTAAGAAGGAATGCCACGTACCAAAATTTTCATTACCTACAATGTAGAGTTGGTGACTAACCATTTTATTGGTTACTATAAATAGGACTGTAAGCTTCAATCGTAAATCATCTCATTCACATAATAAACACACACTTATAATTATAGAAGTAAGAATGGCATAAGAAGTGTAACTGAGAGCTACGAACATCAGAAGTGTGCCAAGATCTTTAGAAAACAACGTTAAGTAGTGAGTGTTCTTATATTATTTTATAAAACTAATATATGTGTTATTATTATTGTGACTTATTAGTTAAAAACTATGTGCTTTATATATATATATATATATATATATATATATATATATATATATATATATATATATATATATATATATATATATATATATATATATTGGGAATGGTGGATTAGGGTTTGAAATGTGTTAATACATAGAGCTAAAATATTATTATTTTTAAATGAAACCCGTGCACATGACAAAGTCACACGCACGTAGATCCTTGCACGTGTGATTGAGAAATCTCGCGCGTTAGGGTTTTGGTTTGTTTCATTTATTTATTGTGTTTGATTGATGTTGTTATTTATTGGGATTGTATCTGACTTGAAAGTGTCCTATTCCCAGGTGACAAAGGGAAGGAAAAGACTCAGTAATATAAGATCTCTGAGTTCTTGCCTTGTGATATCAGGTGAGTGGGACTATCCTTACGGATGTTGTTATTTAGTAACATGCGTAGTTACTAGTCATTGCCATGAACCACATGATTAGATCGATTACCATAATTGATTATATTATTGTATATACTCTATGAATATGGTTAAGTGGTTATATGTGCACAAGTGATCACCTTCGACCGGGTAGGTGGAAGAGGTCAACCTTGACTGGGTAGGTTGGGTTCGGTTGCTACTATCTATGTAGTATAGTTCAAATGATTCGTTCGTTGCGTCAGAAGGACTATGCGAGAGAGTCAGTAGCAGGGACTATCGGTAAGCCCTAGCCCGATCAGCTAGTGGTTGAGGACCCCGTACAGGTCGCCGGTCCTCCTGAGATACATGATGTATGTGTTTAGATTGATGTTGGGCTTGAGACTATTTAGTAATATCTGTTTAGATATCTCATTCACTTAGCTTCGTGCTAATCCCCCATATCTTCTCCCCTGTAGGTTTGGTGCTTTTATGCTCGGGACAGGAGAAGTCGTTTGTGGTCTAGTGATGT
Source organism: Rutidosis leptorrhynchoides (assembly GCF_046630445.1). NCBI lineage: Eukaryota > Viridiplantae > Streptophyta > Magnoliopsida > Asterales > Asteraceae > Rutidosis > Rutidosis leptorrhynchoides. The sequence continues at coordinate 148,348,457 of NC_092334.1, read as the reverse complement.
TTGACATGTTTAAACTCTGATGTTTTGTAATAAAAATAATATTTGTTGTATGATTTAGGTAACACTGGAATAAACGTATGTTGTATAATATTATTACGTTTTGTAATAAAATATGTTGGTTTGCTTTCTGCTGTGTTTTTTAAAAAAAATAAGAAAAAAGTACGGTGTTACAAGTTGGTCTCAGAGCTTAAGTTTGGCAGCATATACATGAACGTTGTGTTCCTAAATTTAGACTTAAGTTGTGTGACAACCCGGAAATTTCTGACCAAATTTAAACTTTATCTTCATATTATTCCGACACGATAAGCAAAGTTTGTTAAGCTGAATCTCAAAAATTTTAAACTATGTTCATACATTCATTTAACCTCGACCAAATTCCGACGATTCACGAACCATATATAAATGGATATGATTATATATGTATGTATATATATATATATATATATATATATATATATATATATATATATATATATATATATATATATATATATATTATAACTTGAAAATGTTAACTAAGTATTAAATGTTTAATACTTTACATGAACGTATTTGTTTCGATATATGTTTAATATATTTATCGACGGTGTAACGACCCGACAAAATCGTCATTGACGGCGCCATTAACATAGGTCCCGTTACGTGGTCATAGTCCCTAAATGAGAAGCTTTTGACCAAAATTATGTCGCATTCATTTGAAAGGTGCATGACTTGCAAAGTTTTAAGTTACCAAACGGTTCGACAACAAGTTTAAGTTTAGAAAAATTGTATAGTATAAATGAAATAACTTGCGACATAATATAAGTTGAAATCACGAATGCTATCAATAGCGTATGCATGTAAACATTAAGTTTGAATCCAAAGGTGCTATCACTAGCGTATGCATGTATGCTTGACCCCAAGTAAGTAATCAAAGTGTGCGGAAGCATGTATCAAGTAGAGAAGTATGAACCTGAGAAACATATAGAAAACTGTCAACGAAAAACGTTGGTGAAAACATAGTTGTATTTGTAAACTTGTTTTTAAACCACAAGATTTCGTATAAAGTTGATTATCTAAATCGTTTACATTCCAAAAGTTGTTGTTTGTATCACGAGCACCCAATTATCAAGGCTTAACTGAATGGTACCTCTGAATCATAGTGTTAGAACCTACACTAAACCCGAAAATATATTTCATCCGCTAACGGTAGCGAACTGTCCGAATGAGGGTTCGTCAAACCCGTATGGCCATACAACATAAGTTCTCGCTTACACCCTGCAAGTGTAACTAATGATAATTGAATTGAGGCTTTTTGTTCTAACTCGTACGTGGAATGTTTGTTTTCGTACTTGTGTCCAAAGTATAAAAGTATAAAATGTATAAGAGTATGAAATGTATATGATTATGAAATGTATATGCTTCTCAGTCCACAATTTAAAAGAATAAAAGTTGTTGAAAAGGTGGGACTATGATCTCACCGTAGTTGCACGCCAAAGTGTTTGAAATTAAACGTTGTGCAAATGAAAGTTGCTTAGCCTTGACCTAAACAAATAAGTTGTATCAAAACTAGGTAAGACACAAACAAGGTCGGTCGAAATGTGTTCAATAAGTCCTATAGCTCGTTACGACTCGATTATATAGCATGTGAATCATGTTGTCAAGTTTCATGCAAGAATTAAGTATAAAAGCATGTTAGAACGATTGCATAAGCGTTTGGTTAAGTTTGACTAAAAGTCAAACTTAGTCAAAGTCAAAGTCAACTGGGTCGGGTCGGGTATCCGACTATTGCACATATAAACGTAGTCATATATAAGCATGTTGGCAAAATTTCATGTTAAACGGAGTTGCGAGTAAGCGGGAACGAAACTTGAAAAAAAAAATTGTGACAGAAATATTCTCACTATAGCGAGATTTTGTGCACACCAGGGCTCGCTATAGCAAGGCCCCTGGTTTCTGGTGCTGTTGCTGAATTTTCAAGTGCACGAACCAAGCTTCTTTCAAACACAACTAATGAACCGTAAACATTCAAAACACGTATCTTATATCGTTGGAAAGGTATTTTAACGAGGAATACAATTAAACACATTTCATCAACCAAAAACATCATTTACAATAACCAAAATCTCGTCGACTGATCATTGGATGATCATTATCAAAAGTTCAAAGTTCATAAACGCATAAGGTGATTCGGGAATCCAATTTACACATACGATATGCCGTTTCGAAGATAATTACGCATACAATGCAACTAAATACTTACTAACAACATTTCATAGCATTCAATGCATAAAAAGTTCATATTTAAGTCTACCAAACCCTAACCAAAAATCACAAAATCAATAATCATGTTAGTGAAGTTTTCCAAGACAACCTACACATCAAATTGAAGCTAATGATGCTAGTAACACATTTAATACATGAACTTTAACATTTAATCAACCAAAATCAAGGATTAAACAAACTCATTTCAAGTGTTCATGCTAGTTACTCAAAACAACAAAATCGAGCAAACAAAACACATATTCATGTTAGACTTGAGCCATAGACACTAACTAACACCATTTCAAATTCATAAATCGAATTAGAGAAATCTAGAGTTTTTAGAAACTTTACCCCAAGTATTGAAATTAGTATCAAAATGTAGAGGAAGATGCAAGGATTCCAAAAGTACAATTTGTTTTGATGCTAGCTTCTTGATTTGGATTTAGATGATGAATGAATGAATTTGGGAGTTGAGAGCAAAAATTGAAGTATGAAGATGGTGGTGGGTGATGAAATGAATGAGTGGTGGGGAGGTGATTGACTAGTTGACTCTCTTGGTCAAGTTTGGTCATTTGGCACAAATGGTCCCTCGAGTTTGAAAGCGGGTGCGTGAATTAACCAAACGAATTAATTTAAATACGCGAGAGTAAACGGAAAATGTTATAATCAAATAACAGAAATATTAAGAATGTTAGTTAACGGAAGGTACGAATTCAGATAACGAAAGATATTATCTAAAAAAACGGGCGATAAAATAAATTTAACGAAAAAATGCGGGATGTTACAGACGGAATTAAATGATAATATAAAATGATTGATTTATCAGATACATTGAGATATGATTAGGGGTATCTGTTACGAGGTCCACATTGATTTGAGAAATTGTTCATTTTTAACGGTATTCGGAATAATTAGTAAAGTGATCTACATATGAGAACAAAGTGTCAAATAACAAGAATTAGACAAATGTTAGTGGAAGACAAAATTTCATAATAATCAATTGATTTAGTTTCAAATGTACAAAAACATTTTTTTGATATAATAGAACTCGATTATTAAAATGTCCTTGTTTAAAAACGTGAGTTGGAATATTAGTTGTCAGATATATAAATAGCTTGCAACGTATATTTAAAACGTGTTTATGTATATTAGATATATATGATTTCAAATTAATTAAGTAAACGATAGTAACATTTGTTTATTGATTTGATTGATATTTAAATAAGTTAATTAGAATATTTGAGAAATCATAGTAAACGCTAGTACATAAAGGATTCATATCAAATTATGTTTTATTATGAAAACGATTTTTAATTTTATAAACTCTGAAATATAATTAGTTTTGAAAAACTAAATATTATATTTAAATAGATATTTCTAATATATATAAACTTATATTTCCAAATGAATATATATATATATATATATATATATATATATATATATATATTTTACAAAATAATAAAATATAATATTAACCTTGACATAAAATGTTTTGATTTAAAATAATACTATTATATATATATATATATATATATATATATATATATATATATATATATATATATATATGTATATAGTGAAACGATGATTTAAAGAAGTAAATGACCAAAACACTCGAACGTTTAGGTTACACCTGAGAGATCTAAGGTATTGGCGAATTAAGTCTAATTATCAATAAAGGTACATGTCGCGAAATGCAAAGTGCTAGTTTTCAAAGTGTACGAAACGTCGTTCGAAAAACTAGAACCGAGACATTAGTCGAGTGACAACGTACAATTAATCGGAACTAAATTTACAAATTAACTATACACGAGAATATAATATAATATATAAATAATTATATAAATTAATTATAATATATATAAAATATAATATTAAACCAGCAGCCCACGTTTTTTATTCGAGTATGAGCTGTAAAAGATAGAGCAGCGATCGCGGCAATATTACCTTCAAACTCTCTGCGATCGCGGAGTGATGAATTTCAGGATTTGACTATAAATCTCGATCGAGCTCTGGTCTAATTCATTTACACATCTCTCTCTATATCTTTGATCTATTACTCCGTAATATTTATTTTATTTATTATTATTATTATTATTATTATTATTATTATTATTATTATTATTATTATTATTATTATTATTATTATTATTATTATTAAAGATTATTATTAATCTTATGGTATTAATATTAGTAGTATATACATAAAATATTACGACGAGGGTTATGTTCAAGTGATATTTCAAACGGTTTTTCGAAAGGGATGGAGTTAAGGAAAATAGGGGTTATAACTATGGAGGTCATGGGTATGGTTTATGGTTTTGTTCGTGAGGTCAACCTAGTGTTTATCATCTCTGTTGCATCTATGTACTTTCCTGCAATATTGAATCTCAATATTGATACGTGAGCATTCATATCTTAGCTTTTATGTATTAATAGTGTATCCCTGACTAGTGCTCGAGTATATATGATTATGCATGCTTGTATGCTTAATTTTGTCGTTAAATAGTTTATGATAAATCACGAATTTGATACATATGCTACTGAGATAAGATATATGATATGCATGTCGTTGGAAAGCTGGCGAAAAATTAGTAACTTGTTCATTTAGAAAGTGTATAGTTTCGAAGAACGGATTAAAAGATATAGTCAACTGAATTATCATTAATTTTAGTATTATTATTAAAATGATTATTATTATTACTATCATCGTTATTATCATCGTTATTATTATTATCTATTATTATTATTATTATTATTATTATTATCATTATCGTTATGAATATAAGTATTATCATTAAAAAAACATTTTATTGTTATTATTATTACTATTTTTATTATCATTAAGGTTATTATTATTATTATTATTATTATTATTATTATTATTATTATTATTATTATTATTATTATTATTATTATTATCATCATTATAATAATTATTAGTATTATCATTAGTATTATTATAATCATTAGTATTAGTATTATTATTATTAAAACTAATATTAGTATCATCTGATTATTATGATTACTATTACTATCATTATTATGAATGCGATATAAAAGAGGACTAAAAGCTATTAAATAAATCGATTAGGAAATAATGAGTATAAGTATCATGATGAAATTAAAATATTGTAAGATATTGATTTAGATAAAAATATCGTTTTCATTATTTTTATCATTATTATTATTATTAAAAGTATCATTAATATTAAAACTATCATTTTTATTAAAATTATTATTTTTAATAGAAATATCATTATTATTATAAAATATCATTATCTTAGTATTATTATTATTAAAAATTATCATTTTGAATAGAATTATTATTTTTATATAAAATATAATTATTACAGTTAATATTAAAAAGTATCGTTATTATTAAAATCGTCATGATTAGATTATCATTTTAAATAAATATTTTTATTATCATTATTAGTAGAATAATAATAATTATTATTATTATTACAAAATAATACAACTTTTACTCATATTATTTTATCAAATAAATATGTGATACAAAGATATTTTTACCACACGAAATATAATTACAGTAATAATTCATACCACTATATTTTTATGATATTAAGTGAGCTTTATAAATATTATTACTTAAGATATATAAAAGTATATTTTCATCATATATAAATTTTTATATAAATTTTTATTTATTAATAAATGACTTGTATTATTTACTTTAATAAAATTTGATAAATATATTTAAATATATAAAACAACTATATTTAAGTTATATAATAAACATGTATAGATTTTGGAAGTCATTCTGGGTCAAGTTGACTTTTGCATATCGATCTCGAGCATTAGGATTGTGATACACTACGACATGACCTAAATTGTTAGACAGATTTTGACCAACATATAAATATATATACTTAATATAGGTTCTTGAATCCGAGGCCAAACCTGCACTTGTTCAGTGCCGTCATTTACATTATTGCTACAAAATACAGTATTGTGAGTTTTATTTCCTCCCTTCTTAAATGCTTTTGCAATATATATTTTTGGGACTGAGAATACATGTGCTGCTTATATAAAAGTTTTACGAAATACACACAAGTAATCGAAACTACATTCTATGGTTGGATTATCGAATCGAATATGCCCCTTTTTAGCTTGGTAGCCTAAGAATTAGGGAACAGACACCCTAATTGACGCGAATCCTAAAGGTAGATCAACGGGCACTAACACCCCCCATACTGGAAAATGGTATGTTTTATTACTTCGAGTTTATATTACAGATGAGTTTCTGTTTGGGGATATTCTATATGCATCTTGTTAATGTCGGTTATCAGGTGTTCAATCCATATGAATGATTTTTATGCAGATGCATGATGTTTATGAGAAATGAAAATGAAAATCTTGTGGTCTATTAAATTAATGAAAATGATTGTTTATGATAAACTAATGAACTCACCAACCTTTTGGTTGACACTTGAAAGCATGTTTATTCTCAGGTTTGAAAAAAATCTTCCGCTGTGCATTTGCTTATTTTAAAGATATTACTTGGAGTCATTCATGGCATATTTCAAAAGACGTTACATTCGAGTAGTTGAGTTCAACAAGATTATTATTAAGTCATTTATAGTTAGATATTTTATGAAATGGTATGCATGTCTGTCAACTTTCGTTGTAATAAGAGTTTGTCTTTTAAAAACGAATGCAATGTTTGTAAAATGTATCATATAGAGGTCAAATACCTCGCAATGAAATCAATTATTATGTAACGTTTATAATCGATATGAACGGGGCATCAGAGCGGTGGTCTTAGCGAACCAGGTCTTGCATTAGTGTGTCTAACTGATAGATATTAAGATGCATTAATGAGTCGGGACTTCGACCGTGTGTGCATGTCAAAAGTTTTGCTTATCATTTTTGTCAGAAATTACCTGCTTATCATCTTAGGTCTAGACACATCGTACTGTATTGATTGCATGCATAGTGTATAGATAAAATTCATATCTTGGCGTATATGCTAATTCATATCTTAGCGTATCTGTTACTGTAAACCTTGCCTGACATATTCCGTAAATTCCTCCGTAATCTACGAAATCTTTTGTTCAATATATAGATATTCTGTGTAATTAGAATACCATCCGATAGCCGGAAATCATTTCATATCGAAAAATCCTTTATTCAATCGTACGAAATAGAACTCGCAACTAGTTCAAGTTCCTCGGATTCCGATATGGAGTTCCACTCGAGCTCCGAAAGTAGTGTGACCGGAATGGATCAACTAATTAGCCATCATCTATTCTGAATGAATTGAGGATGGGTTCGTAGCCTACTTAATCATTGGAGATAAGAAGAAGGTGATCCCTTCCATCCACCACATTTCCCTCTTGGCGAAGAACCTGAAGCACTTACCAATGAACCAGTCCGAAACACCATTTACACCCTCATTTCCCGAGTATCCCATCACGATTATATATTATCTAAACTTCTACATCTTATTCATCCATTCTTTTCAACCACCAATCATCCCGGTGTAATAGAAGAAGTCAATGAGCTTCGCGCTCGAGTGGTGGCTTTGGAGAATATGGTGCAAAGGTTACAAGCACTAGCAGCATCACCGGCATTAACAGTACCACCATCATCAACACCAACAGCACCATTACCACTACCAGCAATATCCACATCCCATGCTTCAACATCACAAACTGTCCCATAAGCATCAACGTCATACACACCATAGATACCAAGGAGTATCAACAACAATAACCGATGAAGTATTAATTCATAACTTCATTGGAGAAACATTCTGCGGCGATCATGTAATCTCTAAAGTCTTAGAGATTATCAATTCTAGCCTTAACCATAAATCAGATGAGTGGACCGAAATGATAGAAGGAAGAGTAGAAATCCTGACAAGAATGGTGCGTGATTTACAAAATAGACTTGTTGTACAAACGCAACCGGTAATTCCACCAGCATCACCATCAGTATCACCAACACCAGCAACACCTATAGCACCACATACTCCATCAGCTCCATAACCACCGATGATATCGACACCACAAGCACCAAGGAGTATATTAAAATAACGAGTTATGGGGTATTAACTCATTATTTTCAAAGAATTTATATATTATATATATAAATTTTGGAAACCCTAACATATCTTTTCGTACTAAGCTATTACGTATGAATTGAAAAAGGGTAGATACTACTCGGTTAATCCAAATTCATATTACTAATATGCTATGATGTACATCATTCGTTAACAACTTAACCATCGCTAACTACAATCTCTGTTTAAATTCAATGAATTAAATTGCATAATAAACCAAGTGTATTATTCAATTATATGTTCAATTTTACACTTTCATCTTCGATGTACTTGAAACCTCCTAGAAAATATCATTCATATCTTGCGAAGTTTGCAAGAATTCCATGAGCACCAACATCATTCACCGAAGAAATATCAATAAAAATGAATAATGAAGTATTGATTCATGATTTCATTTACGTTGAAGGAAATAATCCGTGAAGATTACGTAAACTCTAAAGTTTTAGAGATTATTCATTTCTATTTCTAGCCGAAAATCAAATGAGTTTAATTTAATATTAACTCATTAAATCTGTATTACATCTGAAGAAAATATACATATGTTTTCATAAAGACGGTAATAAAAATTCTCTTGTACAAAATATTACTTGTGAAACTTTTAACGGGTAGGTAATACCCGAGAGATATATAAATTTACAATTAATATGTTACACTGTACATTCTTCGATTCTGATTCAACAATCATTAATTATACTCACTACTTACACAGCAATATACATTTTTCATAAAAATCAGGACAACCATTCTCATTCAAATCCAATTACATATTCTGATTTTGACACATTAAAATTCAAGTCAAAATCTAACAGAAGACATCATTCTTAGATTCCTACATCTTCCAAACCATACTTTAAATCCAAACTATACTAGAACATCACTTTTATTCATAAAAACACGAAAAGATATTCGAATCATGCAAGATTCACGACGATTGCATCATACGGATATTGACGACGACAACCTGTGTTCAAACCCTTCAAAATGCTTAAAAACACCTCAACTAAGGAATAATAGAGAGGATGAACCAATCACACGATACATACGAAGAATATATGCACCTGGAGGACACTTGGAACCTAAGTAAAAGTTTAACACATATATGCGTCAGATCCTTTGGCATTTATTACCAAAAATAACTTTGCGATCCCTTTTCAAAGTAGCAAATTCTGTAACAGCTCCAGCAAGTCAACTTCGACTTCTCAGTTGGACTAGCCTTATTATAACCTTGATATATACATTGTCTTTTCACCATCATTATCGGGGAACCTTTTATATCTCACACATTAGCAGTAAACTTACCAGCAACTTCATTACTCATTGGCTTAAGTTTCTCCGAAAAACCATTATTTATTCATTAAAACCCTATCATATACTTATCTGCATCTTGTAACGATAATTGCCATACCAATTACCGATAATTAGCAATCAGTATTTTGAATCTCGCAGCGTTTCTACATCAACAGTTATATGTATACATATAACATTTATCTCTTAGAATTATGATCTTCCATTCTAAAATTCTGAAAAGCTCCCAGTCTACGAATCAATACGCTGAATGTTGAAAAATCTGAATGAAGCAGCAAAAACTGTAAACGACATTAACAGTTGAAGGTTTTATGATAAAGAATAGTGTGTTGGCAAAGCTCAGAAAAAGAGAAGGTTTGGAACTGGAAAACGGATTAAGCAAACCATGAAGGAGGCTGTGGACAAATCACAAGGACTAAATCTGCCTTCAAAAAATCCAAATGATTCAGTGCCTGCTGAAGTCTTTAGCGAATACCTTGCACCTTACTCTAAACCCTTGCGGACAATATTCTTCATCATCCTCTGATCTTATATATTCTAAGATATCATCATATCTTTCATTATAAATATCTTCGATATTTCTGAAGATATTTTCATAACTATTATGATCCGAAATTATTTATCTCTTCGCGCTATCTGTGTTACATCATAAAAGAACTGTTTTAGTTTCTAGATTCTGAAAAATTCGAATTTAAAATTTGAATGTTTTGAAGTAGTGTTGGGAACTGAAGCATGAGTTAGTATAATATAATGACACACTATCAACGTGATTATATTACAGTAAGTCATGCTGAGTTTCTAATGAAACATGATGATTCACAGACCATACCGTCATCATGTGCCATATTACATGACTTTTACATTCTATCTAATCTTTAAACATATCAAGAACATATTTTTGATAGTTCTATCTTTCCACGTAACTTCTGGTAATTTAACCAATCAAGATCATGATATTACAATTTCTTCCTTAGAACAATAGCTATGTTCATTTCGAAATTCATACCTACGAATTCTGGATCATTACTTGCTATACTTAAAGTCGAGAAGAGAAAACAAAAGCATGAAGCTTTGAAATATATATAAGAGTATAAATCGCAGCAAATGGAAGAGAGCATTAACCGTGAATGATGATACAGAAGCATGGAGATCCGAATGATATAGGCACGACAATAACACAGAATTTACAAACCGTATATATCAATGCGTATAGCAATATAAAGACACAGGAGAACTAAAAACACTATGAATCTAAGAGCATAGTAGAAGTAAATAGATTCCTCCGATGGTAGATGAAAAAGAAGAATGATAGATGTGATAGTCAATAATATATCAAGAATGAGAACTGGATGGAGCATATTGACGAATGTTTTAAAGTATGAATTATGGAAGAAAGTATAGAAGATGGGAGATGTGGAAATAAGGAGACGAAGGAGGTTGATTTATAGTGAAATATTAGATAAAGCAAGCAAGACAGATTATCGCATTTAACCAAAGAGAATTCTAATTTCCTTAATTACCGAAGAATCAAATCTTATTACGAATATTTTCTCTAAATCCCTTGATCTACGGAAATCAACCTTATCTACGTCAAAAGATATGATGAAACTTTAATCTTCTCATTTCACTCTATTATGATAACTTCAATCGTATTATTCACAAAAATCAAATTGTTTTATCCATATTACTCAATGATGATAAAACTCTATTATTAACTCATATTCGTCATGATAACATTCCTATTGTTAGCCATGACGACCTCGATCAAATTTTGGGACAAAATTTCTTTAACGGGTAGGTACTATGACAACTCGAAAATTTCTGACCAAATTTAAACTTTATCTTCATATTATTCTGACACGATAAGCAAAGTTTGTTAAGTTAAATCTCAAAAATTTTAAACTATGTTCATACATTCATTTAACCTCTACCAAATTCTGACGATTCACGAACCATTATATAAATGGATATGATTATATATGTATGTGTATATATATATATATGTATGTATATATATATATATATATATGTGTGTGTGTGTGTGTGTGTGTGTGTGTGTGCGTGTGTGTGTGTGTATATATTATAACTTAAAAATGTTAACAAAGTATTAAATATTTAATACTTTATATGAACGTATTTGTTTCGATATATGTTTAATATATTTATCGACGGAATTAAATGATAATATAAAATGATTGATTTATCAGATACATTGAGATATGATTAGGGGTCTCTGTTACAAGGTCCACATTGATTTGAGAAATTGTTCCTTTTTAACGGTATTCGGAATAATTGGTAAAGTGATCTACATATGAGAACAAAGTGTCAAATAACAGAATTAGACAAATGTTAGTGGAAGACTAAATTTCATAATAATCAATTGATTTAGTTTCAAATGTACGAAAACATATTTTGATATAATAGAACTCGATTATTAAAATGTCCTTGTTTAAAAACGTGAGTTGGAATATTAGTTGTCAGATATATAAATAGCTTGCAACGTATATTTAAAACGTGTTTATGTATATTAGATATATATGATTTCAAATTAATTAAGTAAACGATAGTAACATTTGTTTATTGATTCGATTGATATTTAAATAAGTTAATTAGAATATTTGAGAAATCAGAGTAAACGCTAGTACATAAAGGATTCATATCAAATTATGTTTTATTATGAAAACAATTTTTAATTATATAAACTCTGAAATATAATTAGTTTTGAAAAACTAAACATTATATTTAAATAGATATTTCTAATATATATAAACTTATATTTCCAAATGAATATATATATATATATATATATATATATATATATATATATATATATATATATATATATATATGTATATATATATATTACAAAATAATAAAATGTAATATTAACCTTGACATAAAATGTTTTGATTTAAAATAATAGTATTATATATATATACATATATATATATATATATATATATATATATATATATATATATATATATATATATATATATTACAAAATAATAAAATGTAATATTAACCTTGACATAAAATGTTTTGATTTAAAATAATAGTATCATATATATATATATATATATATATATATATATATATATATATATATATATATATATATATATATATATAAAAGATATGATGAAACTTTAATCTTCTCATTTCACTCTATTATGATATCTTCAATCGTACTATTCACAAAAATAAAATTGTTTTATCCATATTACTCAATGATGATAAAACTCTATTGTCAACTCATATTCGTCATGATAACATTCCTATTGTTAGCCATGACGACCTCGATCAAATTTCGGGACTAAATTTCTTTAACGGGTAGGTACTATGACAACCCGAAAATTTCAGACCAAATTTAAACTTTATCTTCATATTATTCTGACACGATAAGCAAAGTTTGTTAAGTTGAATCTCAAAAATTTTAAACTATGTTCATACATTCATTTAACCTCGACCAAATTCCGACGATTCACGAACCATTATATAAATGGATATGATTATATATGTATGTGTATGTGTGTGTATATATATATATATATATATATATACATATATATATATATATATATATATGTATATATATATATATGTATATATATATATATATATATATATATATATATATATATATATATATATATATATATGTATATATTATAACTTAAAAATGTTAACAAAGTATTAAATGTTTAATACTTTATATGAACGTATTTGTTTCGATATATGTTTAATATATTTATCGACGGAATTAAATGATAATATAAAACGATTGATTTATCAGATACATTGAGATATGATTAGAGTTCTCTGTTACGAGGTCCACATTGATTTGATAAATTGTTCCTTTTTAACGGTATTTGGAATAATTGGTAAAGTGATCTACATATGAGAACAAAGTGTCAAATAACATAATTAGACAAATGTTAGTGGAAGACTAAATTTCATAATAATCAATTGATTTTGTTTCAAATGTACGAAAACATTTTTCGATATAATAGAACTCGATTATTAAAATGTCCTTGTTTAAAAACGTGAGTTGGAATATTAGTTGTCAGATATATAAATAGCTTGCAACGTATATTTAAAACGTGTTTATGTATATTAGATATATATGATTTCAAATTAATTAAGTAAACGATAGTAACATTTGTTTATTGATTCGATTGATATTTAAATAAGTTAATAAGAATATTTGAGAAATTAGAGTAAACGCTAGTACATAAAGGATTCATATCAAATTATGTTTTATTATGAAAACAATTTTTAATTATATAAACTCTGAAATATAATTAGTTTTGAAAAACTAAATATTATATTTAAATAGATATTTCTAATATATATAAACTTATATTTCCAAATGAATATACATATATATATATATATATATATATATATATATATATATATATATATATATATATATATATATATATATATATATATATATATATATATATATATATATATATATATATATATATATATATATATATATATATGTATGTATATTACAAAATAATAAAATGTAATATTAACCTTAACATAAAACGTTTTGATTTAAAATAATAATATTATATATATATATATATATATATATATATAGGGAGAGAGAAACGATGATTTAAAGAAGCAAATGACCAAAACACTCGAACGTTCAGGTTACACCTGAGAGATCTAAGTTATTGGTGAATTAAGTCTAATTATCAATAAAGGTACATGTCAGGAAATGCAAAGTGCTAGTTTTCTAAGTGTACGAAACGTCGTTCGAAAAACTGGAACCAAGACATTAGTTGAGTGACAATGTACTATTAATCGGAACTAAATTTACAAATTAACTATACATGAGAATATAATATAATATATAAATAATTATATAAATTAATTATAATATATATAAAATATAATATTAAACCAGCATCCCGCGTTTTTTATTCGAGTATGAGCTGTAAAAGACAGAGCCGCGATCGCGGCAATATTACCTTCAAACTCTCATCGATCGCGGAGTGATGAATTTCAGGATTTGACTATAAATCTCGATCGAGCTCTGGTCCAATTCATTTACACATATCTCTCTATATCTTTGATCTATTACTCCGTAATATTTATTTAATTTATTTATTATTATTATTATTATTATTATTATTATTATTATTATTATTATTATTATTATTATTATTATTATTATTATTATTAAAGATTATTATTATTAATCTTATGGTATTAATATTAGTAGTATATATATAAAATATTATGACGGGGGTTATGTTCAAGTGATATTTCAAACGGGTTTTTTGAAAGGGATAGAGCTAAGGAAATTATGGGTTATAACTATGGAGGTCTTGGGTATGGTTCATGGTTTTGTTCGTGAGGTCAACCTAGTATTTATCATCTTCGTTGTGTCTACGTACTTTCCTGCAATATTGAATCTCAATATTGATACGTGAGCATCCATATCTTAGCTTTTATATATTAATAGTGTATCCCTGACTAGTGCTCAAGTATATATGATTATGCATGCTTGTATGCTTAATTTTGTCATTAATTAGTTTATGATAAATCACGAATTTGATACATATGTTACTGAGATAAGATATACGATATGCATGTCGTTGGAAAGCTGGCGAAAAATTAGTAACTTTTCATTTAGAAAGCGTATAGTTTCGATGAATGGATTAAAAGATATAGTCAACTGAATTATAATTAATTTTAGTATTATTATTAAAATGATTATTATTATTACAATGTCATTATTATCATCGTTATTATTATTATCTAATATTATTATTATTATTATTATCATTATCGTTATTAATATAAGTATTATCATTAAAAATTGTTATTGTTATTATTATTTCTATCGTTATTATCATTAAGGTTATTATTATTATTATTATTATTATTATTATTATTATTATTATTATTATTATTATTATTATTATTATTATTATTATTATTATAATTATTAGTATTATCATTAGTATTATTATAATTATTATTATTATTAGTATTATTATCATTAAAACTAATATTAGTATCATCTAATTATTATGATTATTATTAATATCATTATTATGAATGCGATATAAAAGAGGACTAAAAGCTATTAAATAAATTGATTAGGAAATAATGAGTATAAGTATCATGATGAAATTAAAATATTGTAAGATACTGATTTAGATAAAAATATCGTTTTCAATATTTTTGTCATTATTATTATTATTAAAAGTATCATTAATATTAAAACTATCATTTTTATTAAAATTATTATTTTTAATAGAAATATCATTGTTATTATAAAATATTATTATCTTAATATTATTAAAAATTATCATTTTGAATAGAATTATTATTTTTATATAAATTATTATTATTACAATTAATATTAAAAAGTATCGTTATTATTAAAATCATCATGATTAGAATTATCATTTTAAATAAATATTGTCATTATCATTATTAGTAGAATAATAATAATTATTATAATTATTATAAAATAATACAACTTTTACTCATATTATTTTATCAAATAAATATGTGATACAAAGATATTTTTACCACACGAAATATAATTACAGTAACAATTCATACCACTATATTTTTATGATATTAAATGAACTTTATAAATATTATTACTTAAGATATATAAAAGTATATTTTCATCATATATAAATTTTAATATAAATTTTTATTTATTAATAAATGACTTGTATTATTTACTTTAATAAAATTTGATAAATATATTTAAATATATAAAACGACTATATTTAAGTTATATAATAAACATGTATAGATTTTAGAAGTCATTTTGGGTCAAGTTGACTTTTGCGTATCGATCTTGAGCGTTAGGATTGTGATACACTACGACTTGACTTAAATTGTTAGACAGATATTGACCAACATATAAATATATATACTTAATACAGGTTCGTGAATCCGAGGCCAACCCTGCACTTGTTCAGTGCCATCATTTGCATTATTGCTACAAAATACAGTATTGTGAGTTTCATTTGCTCCCTTTTTAAATGCTTTTGCAATATATATTTTTGGGACTGAGAATACATGCGCTGCTTTTATAAAAGTTTTACGAAATAGACACAAGTAATCGAAACTACATTCTATGGTTGGATTATCGAATCGAATATCCCCCTTTTTAGCTTGGTAGCCTAAGAATTATGGAACAGACACCCTAATTGACGCGAATCCTAAAGGTAGATCTATGGGCACTAACCCCCCCATACTGGAAAATGGTATGCTTTAGTACTTCGAGTTTATATTACAGACAAGTTTCTGTTTAGGGATATTCTATATGCATCTTGTTAAAGTCAGTTACCAGGTGTTCAATCCATATGAATGATTTTTATGCAGATGCATGATGTTTATGAGAAATGGAAATGAAAATCTTGTGGTCTATTAAATTAATGGAAATGATTGTTTATGATAAACTAATGAACTCACCAACCTTTTGGTTGACACTTGAATGCATGTTTATTCTCAGGTTTGAAAGAAATCTTCCGCTGTGCATTTGCTCATTTTAAAGATATTACTTGGAGTCATTCATGGCATATTTCAAAAGACGTTGCATTCGAGTCGCTGAGTTCAACAAGATTATTATTAATTCATTTATAGTTGGATATTTTATTAAATGTTATGCATGCCTATCAACTTTCGTTGTAATAAGAGTTTGTCTTTTAAAAACGAATGCAATGTTTGTAAAATGTATCATATAGAGGTTAAATACCTCGCAATGAAATCAAGTATTATGTAACGTTTATAATTGATATGAACGGGGCATTTTAAGTTGTGTCAAACATACGAGTGGGGGAAGGGCTTAGTGAATGAGCTGAATATGCTTGTTAATATTGTGGTAGTTAATAGGCACTAAGGAATTATCAACTAAAATTTTGTGAGATGTTGTGATCAGATAGATATGGCTGACCAAAATGCCCTTGAGAATACCCCTACGACCCCCAGAATATTCAGAGCACCATCTGCGAAACATGATACAAGGGAAGATCAACAGGAATATATTTATCAGTTGCAAAGTGAGTTACAAGATATGAGGGAAGAACAACGACAGTCACAATCAGTTCAATCTACTGTTTCTCCAATGACATGCATTCCATCTGCACCTCCAGATTTCCCAACACCGCAGTATATGTCTGCACCCATAGGAAATGTGCCTCCACAAACACAGCCACAAGTTTAAACACAAACACTGTTCCAGTCTCAACCTCAGTTCAATTACCCATACCAAACCCCTATGATGTACCCGAGTCAATTTCCGATGTTTTAACAACCACAAGTCGAGCCTCAGAAAAAGTGTAGCTTCAAGCAGTTTATGGATTGTAAACCACCAAAATATTCAGGAAGTGTTAATCCTACTGTGACTTTAAATTGGTTGAGAGAAGTTGACCGCGCGTTAGATGCATGTCAGTGTGAGCCGGAACTGAGAGTTCTCTATGCGAGTCAATAGTTTAAAGACCGAGCGATGGTATGGTGGGATTCCATTACTCCCCACATACCCAAGGAGCAGATAAGCCAGATCAACTGGGAACAGTTTTACAACAAGGTTTGTGAGCAGTATTGTATGTCTTTTGAACTTGGGAGAATCAAGAAGGAATTTATGGATTTAGAAATGACTGATCAAATGACCATGGATGACGTTATCGAGCAATTTAACGATAAACTGAGATTCGTACATCAGTGGGTCCTCGATGAACAATCGCAGATCCAACATTCTGTGGATATTCTGCAACCAGAGTATAGAACAATGGCCAGATCGGCAACAAAGCTATCTCAGGCCTTTGTGATGGCCAAAACCGCTGAAAGTGATGTGAAGGCTGGGATCAGTCGATGAAGGGAGAAATTAAATCAACAGAAACAACCAGTAACAAGCTAGTCTAGCTTTAGATCAAAGAAGACGATTAGGTACAATCAGAAAGGGAAATCCACTAGAAGTGGATATGTGTCTAATCAGAAAAATTGGTGTGGTAAATGCAGATCTTCACATACTGGGCAATGTTCAATACTAACAAAAAGGTGTCTCCGTTGTGGAGTAACGGGGCACGATGCCGAAACTTGTTCGTTCAAAAACAATGTTTGTTGGAATTGTCAGAAAGAAGGTCATCGATCTGCACAGTGTCCTTCTGCAAGAAGATCATATTCTGGGGCAGGGTCAGGGGTAAGGGAATTATCAGCCGGGGGATCATACGCTTCCACAGCGGGGCAGAAAAGAAAGAATCCTCCAGCTCCTGAGGGTCGAGCCTTTCAAATGTCAGTAGATGCTGCTACTGCTACTGATGACATGATCATGGGTATGTTCTTAATAAACTCTATACCTGCTCGTGTGCTATTTGATTCTGGAGTAAACCACTCCTTCATGTCTGTTACATTCTGTGATAAGTTGAAATTACCTGTTGAATTGATTTTTACTCCTTTAAGAGTAGAAGTGGCTGATGGTAAGACGATTCAGGTTACAACATCGGTGTCTGGAGCTACCATCGACATAGATGGAGGTCTTTTCCCGATAACTTGTTTAGTGATGCCTATAGCTAGTTTTGACGTAGTATTAGGCATGGATTGGTTAAGCCATAATAGGACTAGCATTAAATGCCATAAGAAAATCATTTCTTTTCCTTTAACCGATGGGACGCGTGTGATGGCCCGTAGAGAACGCAGTGGATTTGGTTGTCCTTTAATTTCGATAATGAAAGCTAAGAAATCTCTGGCCAAAGGGTGTGAATCTTTTCTGGCATATGTCATTGACGCAAAGAAAGATCTGAAAATGGTGTTCGATATCCCAGTAGTTTTCGAATATCCGGAAGTGTTTCCCGATGAACTACCAGGGTTACCGCCGTTAGAGAAGTCGATTATAAAATCGATCTAGTGTCGGGAGCCACTCCCGTTGCTAAAGCTCCATATACATTAGCTCCTTCGAAAATTCGTGAGATGATGTCTCAAATTTAGGAGTTGTTAGACCGAGGGTTCATTCGTCCAAGCTCTTCGCCATGGGGTGCACCAGTGTTATTCATGAAAATGAAAGATGGAACACTCCGAATGTGTATTGATTATAGAGAACTAAATAAGAGAACTGTGAAGAATAAGTATCCTCTTCCTAGAATCGATGATTTATTTGATCAACTCCAAGGAGCTTCGTTCTTTTCTAAAATTGATATGCGCTCAGGGTATCATCAGGTTCGTGTGGCGGAATCTGATATCCCTAAGCCAGCTTTTCGTACGCGATACGGTCACTATGAATTTCTTGTTATGCCATTTAGCTTAACGAATGCACCTGCAACTTTCATGGACTTGATGAATCGAGTGTGTCGACCGTTCCTTGATAAGTTTGTGATCGTGTTTATCGATGATATCTTAATCTACTCTAAGACAGAAGTCGATCACGCATCACATTTGCGTCAAGTATTGGAATTGCTGAAACATGAAAAGCTCTATGCGAAAATTTTAAAATGTGAATTTTGGTTGAGAGAAGTGCAATTTTTGGGTCATATTATCTGCAAAGATGGTATTAAAGTAGATCCAGCGAAGATTGAAGCGGTAATGAACTGGAAATCTCCTAAGACCCCTACCGAGATTAAGAGCTTTCTGGGATTGGCTGGTTATTATCTTCGTTTTATAAATGATTTTTCTAAAATCGCTGGTCCATTGACAAAACTGACGAGGAAAGATGTGGCGTTTTGGTGGGATAGTGAACAAGAGGCAGCTTTTCAAACCTTGAAGCAGGTACTGTGTCAGGCTCCTGTGTTGACTTTACCTGAGGGGTCTGAGGATTTTATCGTGTATTGTGATGCTTCATTAGCAGGTTTGGGTTGTTTGTTGATGCAACGAGATCGGGTGATTGCTAATGCTTCCTGACAGTTGAAAACACATGAAAAGAACTACCCTACACATGACCTAGAATTGGCTGCAGTTGTGTTTGCATTGAAACTATGGAGACACTATCTCTATGGTACGCATTGTGTAATCTGCACCGATCATAAGAGAATGCAATACATCTTTTCACAGAAAGAATTGAACATGCGCCAGAGAAGGTGGCAAGAGTTGATCAAAGATTATGATTGCGAGAGTCGTTACCATCCTAGTAAGGCAAATGTTGTCGCTGATGCTTTAAGTCGTAAGGAATCCGTTGACACTGTTAAATTCATGCGAATTGAGATTATCTCGAATTTGATTGACCAACTAAAATTCTCGCAACTTGAAGCTTTAAAAGACGAAAACTTAAAATCTGAATTAATGGTGAAACGAAAAGAGAATTTGACTAATGATTCTCGAGAATTGAAAACCTACCATGACAGGGTTTAGGTACCAATGATTGGAGGTTTGAGGGATTTAATCCTAATAGAAGCTCATAAATTGAGGCTATCTATTCCTCCTGGCAGCACGAAAATGTATAATGATCTAAAAGTGCTACATTGGTGGCTTACGATGAAAACTGATATCGCACATTTTGTGGAGAAATGTCAAATTTGTGCTCAAGTGAAAGCTGAACACCAAAAACCATATTGGTCATTACGACAATTACAAATTCCTGAATGGAAGTAGGATCATATCACCATGGATTTTGTGACTAACCTACCCCGAACCCAGAAAGGGAACGACATGATCTGGGTAATAGTCAATCGACTAACCAAGAGCACGCATTTCTTAGCCGCTAGTGAAACAACTTCTTTGAGTAAGTTGGCACAACTGTATTTGAATGAGATAGTATCACGTCACGGGATTCCTTTATCTATCGTGTCTGATCGACATTCGAGATTTGTATCGAACTTTTGGAAATATTTATAGCAGAATCTAGGAACTCGTGTAAATCTAAGTACGGCGTATCATCCTCAGACTAACGGCCAAAATGAACGAACCATTCAAACACTTAAGGATATGTTACGAGCTTATGTTTTGGAATATGGGGGTTCTTGGGATACTCATCTGCCGTTATTGAATTTGCATATAACAACTCTTATCATTCGAGTATCAAGATGCCACCATATGAAATGTTGTATGGTCGAAGATGTCGTACTCCAACATGTTGGTTAGAGGCAGGAGAAAAACAGTTTGCTGGACTAGAAATAGTTCAACAGACCGCTGAAAAAGTAGCGATTGCTCGGGAAACGTTAAAAGTTGCAAGAGACAGGCAGAAAATGTATGCTGATCCACGTCAAAGACCGGTAACTTTTCTTGTGGGTGAACTAGTTTATTTAAAAGTTTCACCATGAAAAGGAGTAATTCATTTTGGTAAGCGTGGAAAGTTAGCACCTCGCTATATTGGGCCTTTTCATATCAAGCAAGTAGTTAACGATCAAACTGTTGTGTTAGATCTTCCACCAGAGTTATCCGGTATTCATGATACCTTTAATGTATGTTATCTCCGCAAGTGCAAGGTAGATGACGAAAGTCAGATTCTTCCACTACAAGATTTGAAAGTAGATATGAATGAAAAGTTAGTTGAAAAACCCGTTAAGCTATTAGATAGAAAAGTCACAAAGCTTCGAAAGAAACAGATTCCAATGGTGTTGGTAGAATGGAGACATAGTTTAGGATCGAATTTAACCTGGGAAATAGAAGATACAATGAAATCTAGATACCCGTACTTGTTCAACAATGACCAGATTTCGAGGACGAAATCTTCTTAAGGTGGGTAGATTTATAACACCCGCTTTTATAGCCTAAAATTTATAAGTATCTCGATATCACTTTATTATATAATTTAAATAGTGATATTTAAATTAATTAGAAAAATTAAAATACAAACCCATGAAGTTAGGATGTAAATTAATTAAGTTGTGTTTGTGGTGGCTTAAAAATCCACGTAAGTTTACAAGATAGTAACGGATAAGTGTTTTAGAAATATTAAATGTGGATTTTGATGTAAATTTCTTAACCTCACAAATTTAAGTGAATGAATACATGAATGTGTACATGTAAGTCTAATCTATATGATGACTAACCTACCTAGTCATATTACTTTCACATTAAGGAGTGTAAGAAGGAATGCCACGTACCAAAATTTTCATTACCTACAATGTAGAGTTGGTGACTAACCATTTTATTGGTTACTGTAAATAGGACTGTAAGCTTCAATTATAAATCATCTCATTCACATAATAAACACACACTTATAATTATAGAAGTAGGAATTGCATAAGAAGTGTAAGTGAGAGCTACGAACATCAGAAGTGCGCCAAGATCTTTATAAAACAACGTTAATTAGTGAGTATTCTTATATTATTTTATAAAACTAAGATATGTGTTATTATTATTGCTACTTATTAGTTACAAACTATGTGCTTTTATTATGATATATATATATATATATATATATATATATATATATATATATATATATATATATATATATATATATATATATATATATATATATATATATATTGAGAATGGTGGATTAGGGTTTGAAATGTGTTAATACATAGAGCTAAAATATTATTATTTTTAAATGAAACCCGTGCGCATGACAAAGTCACACGCATGTAGATCCTTGCACGTGTGATTGAGAAATCTCGCGCGTTAGGGTTTTGGTTTGTTTCATTTATGCCTTGTGTTTGATTGATGTTGTTATTTATTGGGATTGTATCTGACTTGAAAGTGTCCTATTCCCAGGTGACAAAGGGAAGGAGAAGACTCAGTAATATAAGATCTATGAGTTCTTGCCTTGTGATATCAGGTGAGTGGGGCTATCTTTACGGATGTTGTTATTTAGTAACATGCGTAGTTACTAGTCATTGCCATGAACCACATGATTAGATCGATTACCATAATTGATTATATTATTGTATATACTCTATGAAACTGATTAAGTGGTTATATGTGCATAAGTGATCACCTTCGACCGGGTAGTTGTGTCCACCTTCGACCGAGTAGGTGTAAGAGGTCAACCTTGACCGGGTAGGTTGGGTTCGATTGCTACTATCTATGTAGTATAGTTCAAATGACGCATTCGTTGCATCAGAAGGACTATGCAAGAGAGTCAGTAGCAGGGACTATCGGTAAGCCCTAGCCCAATCAGCTAGTGGTTGAGGACCCCGTACAGGTCACCGGTCCTCTTAAGATACGTGATGTATGTGTTTAGATTGATGTTGGGCTTGAGACTACTTAGTAATATCTGTTTGGATATCTCATTCACTTAGCTTCTTGCTAATCCCCCACATCTTCTCCCCTGTAGGTTTGGTGCTTTTATGCTCGGGATAGGAGAAGTCGTTTGTGGTCTAGTGATGTTTGACATGCTTAAACTCTGATGTAATAAAAATAATATTTGTTGTATGTTTTAAGTAACACTGGAATAAACGTATGTTGTATAATATTATTACGTTTTGTAATAAAATATGTTGGTTTTCTTTCCGCTGTGTTTTAAAAAAAAAGTACGGTGTTACACTAGGTGACTAATGAGGAGGGTTATAAGATATCCATTAATAAAATTGATAGATTAGAGCATTGGTGGTCGACGAATTCGTCTATCTACTACAAATTGTGTATTATGCATTTGTACAGTACAAGTACCTAATGTACACTAAAAGGTAAAGGATTTATCGATTTTATAACTAAAAATATCAATGTCCTTGTCCAATTTATATATCATCATCCAAACCTTACATTTGGGCCAAGCCCACAACTCAAATCTTCAATATTGGGCTAATAATTCGGCCCAATAAATTGTGTTGCTTAAATATTTAATTTTTAACATTGCAACAAATTTGTCATTGTTATAATTCAGTAGGCTTATAACTACCTTTAGTAGCCTGGTTCTTGACTGTAGACTACTAATAAGTATATAGAGGGAATATGAGAGAAGTATGTGTTTTATATATTTTCAGAAGTGTGCACATTATGAGCTCTTACATAATATATATATATATATATATATATATATATATATATATATATATATATATATATATATATATATATATATATATATATATATATATATATATATATATATATACTCAAAAAATCTACTATACAATATCTATAATAATAATAAAATTAGCATCCACAATTGACTTTTATAACACTCCCCCCTTGGATGACAATTTTATTAGAGAATAACTAGTACTGTCTCGTTAAAAACCTTGCTAAAAACCCATTGGGATAAAACTTTAGCTAAGGAAAAAAGAGTGCAGCATAGAGTTGACTCCCCCTCAAGTAGGCAACGCCTGAATTGTTACATCTTCTTAACATGCCTCATGCCAATATTATGAACGTGTGTTCTGAAAATAGCAGTTGGAAGTGCTTTGGTGAAAAGGTCAGCAGAGTTTTTGCTGGACTGAACATATCTCATTTCAATCTGGTTGTCCTTAATGAGATTTTGAGTGTATGAGAAGAATCTAGGAGGTATGTGTTTTGTTCGGTCACTTTTGATATACCCTTCTTTCATCTGTGCTATGCAAGCTACATTATCTTCATAGATAGTTGTTGGACTTTTATCGCGTTCTAGTCCACAAGAATCAGTAATGAGTTGTGTCATTGATCTCAACCAAAAACATTCACGAGTAGCTTCATGTAATGCAATCACTTCGGCATGATTTGATGATGTTGCAACAAGTGTTTGTTTTTTAGAATGCCATGATATTGCGGTACCTCCATTTAGGAATACATATCCATTTTGAGATTTAGCTTTATGTGGATCAGATAAATAACCTGCATCTGCATAACCAACCAAATCTTGTTTCAACTCGTTAAAATAAAATAATCCTAAGTCAGTAGTTCCTCGAAGGTATCGAAATATGTGTTTGATCCCATTCCAGTGTCTTTTGGTAGGAGCAGAGCTGAACCTTGCCAACAAATTAACTGCAAAAGAAATGTCAGGTCTTGTACAATTTGTAAGATACATAATAGCTCCAATTGCACTAAGATATGGTACTTCTGGTCCCAGGATATCTTCATGATCTTCACAGGGACGAAATGGATCAATGTCAACATTAAGTGATCTAACAACCATAGGAGTACTTAATGGTTTTGCCTTGTCCATATTGAAACGTTTTAAAATCTTTTCAGTATATGTTGTTTGATGTACAAGTAAACCATTAGGCATATGCTCAATTTTTAAACCAAGGCAATACTTGGTTTTTTCGAGATCTTTCATTTCAAATTCTTTCTTTAGAAGTTGAATGGCTTCATGGATCTCTTTATTTGTACCTATGATATTAAGATCATCAACATAAATAGCTATGATCACATATCCGGATGTTGTTTTCTTAATGAAAACACATGGGCAAATAAGATTATTGGTATACCCTTTGCTTATCAAGTAATCACTTAATCGTTTATACCACATGTGACCCGATTGTTTCAACCCATATAAAGACCTTTGTAACTTGATTGAGTACATTTCTTTAGGTTTTGCATTGGTTGCTTCTGATACCTTAAATCCTTCAGGTATCTTCATATATATATTGATGGAATTCAACATTATAACATGTTCTTCATGTTAATATAATCACAAACCAATTTTACAATAGTTAATGAAAGCGGAAGCATGATGATCAAGAAAACAAGTTTATATGTTAAACCATATTAGTTGAATTCCATGTGGACCTCAAGTCATGAAAATATGCTTACAAATAATAGAAGAAGATAAGAAAGTATTTACCTCCTCAAGTCAATTGAGGGTGTGTGTGAAGAACAAAGTGATGAACAATGTGTAAAAGCCTAAGCTTTTGATGCACCAACACTACCCTTAATGTAATTAGGCTTTAGAACCTTAATGAGCTAGCAAACAAAGCTTGAAACCCACTCCTTTCACACCCCAAAAACTGGACAGCAGCAAGCTCAAAGATGATGTTGAATGAAGCCTCAAAACAATGAAACCTCAAGAGATAATACCCCAAACTTGATGCCAACACCTAATACTATCGTTAGGATTTATTTACACTTGAAGATGAGCTTTCAATCAAGCTCAAGCACTCCCTCTTTACCTCAAAAATTTCAGCCAGAATACTCAGCAGAATAAATTGGGAGTCTTTTTCTTCTCTTGCCTTGTTTGAATGCATGTTAGTCTTTTATTACTTGAGTCAACACATTGGTAAACATGTTGAGCATGCACATTAGGAGTTGTGTCATCTTGAACTTCACAAATAAGCATGGGTGAGACCCATTTATGCATGCCAAAACTGCCACTCTTTTTGGGATGTATAAAATGCAGTTTTTTTTGTTTATAAAACAAGATATTTGTTAAGTTACTTTCTTTTATAAACCCATTTATAAAATATAACACAACTTAATTATTTAAAACTTATAAATAATTAAATCCTCATCATATAAATTATCCAAATAATTTATCTCAAGTAATAATATTTTAGAAAACCAATCTTCTAAAATCCAAGTGTTGCGTATTGATTTAATGATCCATTCATTAAGTTTAAATACGATTAAGGTGTCGGTAAGCTTGTTATTGGGTATGACCCGACTTGGATCATAACATATTAGCCACATTAATTAAATATGTCTATCGGGCATACGAAAAAACCTTCAATCTCCCACTTGCACGAGAAACATAAGAAATTAATGCAAGTGACGGATACCACCTAACGACCGTCCATCACCCCCAATATGTTATGACTATGTGCCATTCAATAACATCATCCTTTTCGAGTTCCCATCTCGAATATGAATAGGTGAATCTTTTCATTATTTCCTTTCGTCCTAGATGTCATGTTAAATCCAAGAGACACAGAGTGATCACTCTCTTCTAGATTTAACTTTATCAGGCCTTAGACATCTGACTCTCAACGAATAAGAGGGACAAATTCCATCTTGACTACATACGTCCTAAATATGTATCTTGCATTGTACCTGAGCTCTCCCTTATGAACTACCATATTTCAGACTAGCGAAGGAAAGAATCAAGGCACAATACTTGGTAAATATCCGAACCCAATATGTATCTCAGGTCAGAGGATACAATGATATTCGCCTTTAATCAAGACTACATGTGATCGACTTCAAAGGCTCTATTTAGTAAGTCTTGAGAGAGGGTCTTCCAATATTTGTGTCCCACAAATATCTATGAACCTTGGTTGCAACCTTGCCCCACATTCATCCCGTGAATGTATACCAATCCAAGTTCATAATAGTCTAAACCTCACACTTATTCCCACGAATGTGATCGACTACGGAATTTTAGAATAATTACTTATTCATGGATAAAATATGCAAAATAGGAACATAACTCAAGATAAATTAATGCCATAATTGTATAAATGAGTTTGAACTACTTCGTTCTGTTACAATACTTAAAACAGATCATGACCAATCACTAGAATATCGAAGCCCTAATGCACAAACATGTCCAGCATGTTTTGATCCATGTAAGAGCTTCGTGAGAGGATCCGCTATGTTAAGATCTGTGTGAACTTTGCGAATACATATCTTTCCCTTTTCAACTTCATCCCTTATGTAGTTGAATCTCCGCTCAATGTGACGGGTCTTTTGGTGAGCACGAGGTTCTTTGATTTGAGCAATCGCACCCTCGTTGTCACAAAAGATCTCAAGAGGGTCCTGAATGGATGGGACCACTCCTAAGTCATCTATGAATTTCTTCATCCATGCAGCTTCCTGAGCTGCCAATGAGGCGGCAATGTACTCCGACTCTATAGTGGATAATGCAACAACATCCTGTTTTGAACTCTTCCAAGAGACCGCACCACCATTTAATGTGAAGACATAACCGGATTGTGATCGAGAATCATCTCGATCAGTTTGGAAACTCGCATCCACGTAACCTTTTACAGCGAGTTCCTCCTCACCAGACCCATATATTAAAAACATATCCTTAGTCCTCCTAAGGTATTTCAATATACTTTTAACAGCAATCCAATGACTGTTTCCTGGGTTATTCTGGTATCTACTTGTCAGGCTAAGAGCGCATGACACATCCGGTCTAGTGCATATCATTGCATACATGATAGACCCAATGGCAGACGCATATGGGACTTTCTTCATTCTCTCCTGTTCATCTTTCGTGGTGGGGTACTGAGATGAACTGAGAAGTGTTCCCTTTTGAATAGGTACCAAACCTTTCTTAGAGTTCTCCATCTTGAACCTTTTCAAGATCTTTTCAATGTATGCACTTTGATTCAAACCTATCAGCTTCTTGGATCTATCCCTGTAGATCCCAATCCCCAAGACGTATTGTGCTTCTCCAAGATCCTTAATGGAGAAGCATTTGCTTAACCAAGTTTTAACACCTTGCATTGCCGGAATATCATTTCCAAATAACAATATATCATCCACATATAGTACAAGGAACATGATAGTGCTCCCACTAGCTTTCTTGTATACACAAGCTTCATCACCATTTTTAATGAAGCCAAATTTCTTGGCCTCCTCATTAAAACGATGATTCCACATTCTAGATGCTTGTTTCAATCCGTAGATTGACTTCTTTAACTTGCATACCTTTTTAGGATATTTTGGATCAACAAAACCCTCAGGCTGAACCATATAGACATCTTCCTCAAGATGTCCGTTTAGGAAAGCGGTCTTGACATCCATCTACCATATTTCATAATCATAATGAGCAGCAATGGCAAGTAATATCCTAATAGACTTTAGCATCGCCACAGGCGAAAAAGTTTCATCATAGTCAACCCCTTGAGTTTGAGTGAAACCTTTTGCTACAAGTCTAGCTTTATATGTATCCAAGTTTCCATGTATGTCGGTTTTCATTTTGAACAGCCATTTACAATCAACTAGCCTAGAGCCAGGAGGTTGCGCAACAAGTTCCCAAACTTGGTTGTCATACATGGATTGCATCTCAGCGTTCATGGCTTCCTGCCATTTATCTTTATCAATCCTTGATAAAGCATCTTGGTAGTTTATTGGTTCATCCAAATCAACCACATAGCAACCATCCATGAGAAACCCATATCTCTCAGGAGGATTACTAATCCTACCAGATCTGCGAACGTCTTGTGTATTTTGATCATCCATCTGATCACTCTCAACATTTTCATGTTGAGTGCTAATGTCAGCCAATTGTGTATCATCTACTTGATCTTGAACCTCTTCAAGATCTATCTTCCTTTCACTTTTGCCTTCCATTAGGAACTTAGTTTCAAGGAATTCAGCCTTTCGAGCAACAAATACATTTTGGTCGGTCGGATCATAGAAATAGTATCCCATATCATCCTTGGGATATCCTATGAAGATACACTTCGTGGATCGAGCATGCAACTTATTAGCATTATAGCGCTTTGGATAAGCTTCACATCCCCATACTTTCAAGTATGAAAGAGAAGGAGGTTTTCCAAACCACATCTCGTGAGGAGTTCGTTCCACTTTCTTGGTTGGGGCCATATTTAAAATATGGGCCGCGGAGCATAGACAATAACCCCAAAACGACAGAGGTAATGAGCTTCTTGCCATCATAGATCGAACCATATCCATTAGGGTTCGGTTCCTCCTTTCGGAAACTCCATTAAGTTGGGGTGTTCCTGGTGGAGTAAGTTGTGAGATAATCCCACAACTCCTAAGATGTTCTTGGAAAGCATCGCTTAGGTATTCACCTCCTCTATCGGTACACAGTACCTTGATTGTCTTGTTGAGTTGATTTTGTACTTCGTTTTGATATTCTTTGAATGCTTCAAAAGTTTCATCCTTATGCCTTAACAAGTAGACATATCCGAAACGACTGAAGTCATCAATGAATGTAATAAAGTATCTTTCACCATTCCTAGTCATGGGCTTAAAGGGTCCACACACATCTGAATGTATTAATCCCAATAAGTCTTTAGCCCTTTCATAGGTCCCTTTGAAAGGTGCTTTAGTCATTTTGCCTTGTAAACAAGATTCACATACATTAAATGATTCCATCTCATTTGATTTCAAAAGTCCATTCTTTTGAAGTGTATGCATTCGGTTCTTGTTTATGTGACCAAGGCGACAATGCCATAAGTAGGAATCACTCAAATCCCTTTTGAGTTTCTTGGTGCTTGTATGGTATATTGAGCTATTAGATGATGTGTCATCATGAACCAATTCATAAATTCCATTTGAAGGCGAAGCCTTAAAATAGAATACATTATCTAAATAAACGTGTATATCATCATTAACAAAATTAAGATAAAAACCACATTGTTTTAAACGGGAAACTGAAATAATGTTTCGACATAAATCCGGTGCATACAAAACATTGTTCAAAATAAGTTCCAAACCACTTGGAAGCTTTAATACAAAGTCTCCTTGAGCCTTCACTTGCACTTTGGCTCCATTACTCATAAAGAGACTTGATGTTCCCATTTGCTTGCTACTTCTTTTGAACCCCTGCAAAGAATTGCAAATGTGAGTTCCACATCCAGTGTCTAATACCCATGTATTAGAAGAAGTAATACTAAGCTCTATATATACCATATATATGTTACCTGAGGATTGCCCCGCATCCCTCTTTTCCTTCAACTCCTTAAGGTAGACCGGGCAATTGCGTTTCCAGTGACCCATTTCACCGCAACCGAAGCACGGGTCTTCCTTGGGGTTTGCTTGTCCGGCAACCTTTTGCTTCTTGTTCTTGTTTTTGGTTGGGGTAACCATCCTCCCCTTTCCTTTGCTTTGATGGGCGAGTCCTTTCCTCTTAGCCGCCTTTGGCTTAGAGGTGTTGTTACCTTTGGACCCACCATCATTGATCATTAGCACGGGTGAAGCCCTCTTACCCATGCTAGTTTCCGCCGTCCTTAACATGCCATGAAGTTCACCAATGGTCTTATCCATCCCATTCATATTGTAATTAATTACAAATTGGTCAAACCTCTTTGACAGGGAGTTTAGGATAAGTTCAGTGGCTAGCTCATTAGATATGTTGAGATTAAGACGGTTTGCGCGATCAATAAGGCTTTTCATTTTGAGGACATAAGAGGATACGGATTAGGTGTCATCCATACGACATGCATGTAACGCTCGAACCGTTTCGAAGCGCTTGACACGTGCTTGTTGAAGGAACATCTCCTTCAATTGCGTAATCATGTCATATGCACTATGATGTTCGAAATCCTTTTGGAGTTCGGGTATCATAGTCCCAAGCATTAGGCAAGCGACTTGCACCGAATCGGCGCAATACTTATCCCAATAAGCCATGCCTTCCGTATCATCCTCGTTGGGTTGATCGGGAATGGGGTCTTCCAACACATACGCCTTATCCTCAAGTTTGAGGACAATCCTAAGATTGTGGAACCAATCCATAAAGTTCGTATGGTTGAGTTTGTCTTTCTCGAGGAGAGACCTTAACGATAGGTTGTTCAAGTTAATAGGTGCG
Organism: Rutidosis leptorrhynchoides; assembly: GCF_046630445.1. NCBI lineage: Eukaryota > Viridiplantae > Streptophyta > Magnoliopsida > Asterales > Asteraceae > Rutidosis > Rutidosis leptorrhynchoides. The sequence continues at coordinate 148,316,529 of NC_092334.1, read as the reverse complement.
TTTTGCATGTTGTTGTTATTGGCGGCCATCTACAAAATTTAACAAAGTTGTTTAAGTATTAATTTTAATTTAACAATCAATACCCTTTAAATCCAATTGATATTTATTAAATTTTAGAATCCAACGGTAAACCAAATTTCGGTTAGGTGACCTTTATCCCGTCATTTGATTTAGCTAGGTAGTCATTATATGACAATTGCAATCCTTTTGCAACTTCTAAGTTATGGGATCATGCAATCCTTTTGCATGGCATATTATCCCATCAACGCCTATTTGTTCATCATGCTTCGGTTACCCTAAGTTCATGATTCTCAAATCAAGTCGTCCTACTTGTGCTAACGTGTAAATTCAACATGCTAGTGGTTAGGTGACCTTTATCCCACAAGTGTGCAAAATTTACCTCAATCATATTAGTTTGCTCATAACGGTTAGGTGGCCTTTATCCCATTAAGAGTTCCCTAATATTTTTAAGTGTTTGCACAAAAGGATGGCATTTAACTTGTTTGTCTTGTTGTTAAAAGGGATTTTAAGTTTTCGTTATTTCTAGTTTGAGAAAACATTTATGCCATACACCAACATGCATTTAGTGTATGGTATTTATGAAAATCCATTTACATGTCATGTAATTTGCCAATTACTTGATATAAACCATTTTATATATATGTGATCCTTTTCTTGTTCTTAATAATCATTTATTAAGGTCTTTAGTTGCTTTTAATTTAACCAATTAAATTGTCATTTTGCATGTCATTAATATGTCTAATTTAACCAATTAAATTGTCGTTATGCTTGTTGTTATCTTGTAATTAATTGTATCAACCAAACATACAAACACAATAAACATACAAACAACCACACATGCAAAACAAGTTTGTTCACAATCTAGCCATTTTGGTGGACATTTGTTTAGCCAAAAACAAATGTCACCGGGTTAAGGGGTAAAATACAAAGTAGGAGATTTCAAATCTCCCACTTAACCTTGCATCCATATGCTCCTTGTGTTCTTCAAGTCTTCATCATCTTGTATCTTCATTTTACAAAATATGTATCCTAATACATTTTTATCTAGAAAATGAAAATACAACCTATTCTATTTTATATACCAAATGTAAATAAATTACATAACCAAAATTAATATTACATGCCAAATGAATAATTAATTTTACAAACCAAATAAATGAATATTACAACCATATCAATTGAATAATAAATCAACCAAATAAGCATTCATTCAAACACATGGTCATGGCTAGATTGTGAACTTACAACATACAACAAAATTGACCAATTTGCAAGTTCCAAACCCACTTTTGGAACCCTTAAAATTCGGCCAAAATCATGAACCCATCCAAACCCGAATATTTTTACATTCTACTTTCATGCATGTACATAGAATGCAAAGTTGGTGGGTTTTAAAGACCATATATTAGAAGCATATTTCATTGACTTCGGCTCTAGATACCATTGATGGAATTCAACATTATAACATGTTCTTGATGTTAATATAATCACAAACCAATTTTACAATAGTTAGTGAAAGCGGAAGCATGATGATCAAGAAAACAAGTTTATATGTTAAACCATATTAGTTGAATTCCATGTGGACCTCAAGTCATGAAAATATGCTTACAAATAATAGAAGAAGATAAGAAAGTATTTACCTCCTCAAGTCAATTGAGGGTGTGTGTGAAGAACAAAGTGATGAACAATGTGTAAAAGCCCAAGCTTTTGATGCACCAACACTACCCTTAATGTAATTAGGCTTTAGAACCTTAATGAGCTAGCAAACAAAGCTTGAAACCCACTCCTTTCACACCCCAAAAACTGGACAGCAGCAAGCTCAAAGATGATGTTGAATGAAGCCTCAAAACAATGAAACCTCAAGAGATAATACCCCAAACTTGATGCCAACACCTAATACTATGGTTAGGATTTATTTACACTTGAAGATGAGCTTTCAATCAAGCTCAAGCACTCCCTCTTTACCTCAAAAATTTCGGCCAGAATACTCAGCAGAATAAATTGGGAGTCTTTTTCTTCTCTTGCCTTGTTTGAATGCATGTTAGTCTTTTATTACTTGAGTCAACACATTGGTAAACATGTTGATCATGCACATTAGGAGTTGTGTCATCTTGAACTTCACAAATAAGCATGGGTGAGACCCATTTATGCATGCCAAAATTGCCACTCTTTTTGGGATGTATAAAATGCAGTTTTTTTCTGTTTATAAAACAAGATATTTGTTAAGTTACTTTCTTTTATAAACCCATTTATAAAATATAACACAACTTAATTATTTAAAACTTATAAATAATTAAATCCTCATCATATAAATTATCCAAATAATTTATCTCAAGTAATAATATTTTAGAAAACCGATCTTCTAAAATCCAAGTGTTGCGTATTGATTTAATGATCCATTCATTAAGTTTAAATACGATTAAGGTGTCGGTAAGCTTGTTATTGGGTATGACCCGACTTGGATCATAACATATTAGCCACATTAATTAAATATGTCTATCGGGCATACGAAAAAACCTTCATATATCACTATCAAGTGATCCGTATAGATAAGCAGTTACAACATCCATGAGATGCATTTCTAAATTTTTAGAAACTGCCAGACTGATTAAGTATCTAAAAGTAATTGCATCCATAACAGGAGAATAAGTTTCCAGATAATCAACTCTTGGTCTTTGAGAAAAACATTGAGCTACAAGTCTAGCTTTATACCTTGTAACTTCATTTTTCTCATTTCTTTTTCGCACAAAAACCCATCTATATCCCACAGGTTTCACATCTTTAGGTGTGAGAATGATAGATCCGAAAACTTTTCTTTTATTGAGTGATTCAAATTCAGCTTGTATTGCTCCTTTCCAATGATCCCAATCATGTCTATTTTGACATTCCATGACAGATTTTGGTTCTGGATCATCATCATCATTCATGATGTCATATGCAACATTATATGAAAATATCTCATCAAGATTTTTCATTTCATCTCGATTCCATAATATTTTTGAATTTGCATAATTGATTGAAAATTCCGTATTGACATCATCAATCTCCTCTGCAGAAGGAGTATTGATTTGTGGTTCTTCTTGAACACTTTCTTTTACCTCATTATCAGCTGATTTTCTTTTTTGAGGATTTTTATCTTTAGAACCAATTGGTCTCCCATTCTTTTGTGCGAGGATCAAGATACATTAATTGAGGTTCACACCATGAAACATCATTTTCTTTATTTTTTATTTCTCCCCCTAATATAGGGAATAATGTTTCATTAAAGTGACAATCAGTAAAACGTGCTGTAAAAACATCACCCGTCATGGGTTCAATCTATCTTATGATTGAAGATGTTTCATATCCAACATATATTCCCATCCTTCTTTGAGGACCCATTTTAGTGCGATGTGGTGGTGCGATAGGAACATAAACCGCACAACCAAATGTTCTAAGGTGGGAAATATTTGGCTGATGGCCAAAAGCAAGTTGCAAGGGAGAATATGTATGACTTGCACCTGGTCTAATGCGAATTAATGATGCAGCATGTAAAATTGCATGACCCCATACAGATACTGGGAGTTTTGTTCTCATTATCAATGGTCTAGCTATTAACTGTAATCGTTTAATTAGTGATTTGGCTAAACCATTTTGTGTATGTACATGAGCAACAGGATGTTCAACAACAATCCCAATAGACATGCAAAACTCATTAAATGCTTGAGATATAAACTCACCAGCATTATCCAATCTCACCCTTTTAATAGTATAATCAGGAAAATGTGCTCTCAATTTAATAATTTGAGCAAGAAATTTTGCAAATGCCATGTTTCGACTTGATAATAGACAAACATGAGGCCATCTACTAGATGCGTCTATTAGGACCATGAAATATCTAAATGGTCCACATGGTGGATGAATTGGTCCACATATATCACCTTGAATTCTTTCAAGAAACATTGGTGATTCTTTTTCAACCTTAAGAGGTGATGGTCTTATTATCAATTTTCCAAGTGAGCATGATGTACATGGGATAATTGCATCATGAGGGATCTTTTGATCCATCAATGGATGTCCATGTATATTTTGAATTATTCTTTTCATCATTGTTGATCCTGGGTGGCCTAATCTTTCATGCCACAGATTTATCATTACAGGATCACATGCCTTTTCATTAACTACCATGTGTGTTTCTAGTACATTTATATATGTATAATGTAAACCAGAACTAAGTCTTGGTAGTTTTTCAATCACATGCTGTGAAGACCCGTCCTAATCCATCCGGACGAAGTCCATATCGATTATAAACGATTCACAACAGTTGATTACATCGCGAGGTACTTGACCTCTATATGATACATTTTACAAACATTGCATTCGTTTTTGAAAAGACAAACTTTCATTACATCGAAAGTTGACAGGCATGCATACCATTTCATAATATATCCAACTATAATTGACTTGATAATAATCTTGATGAACTCGACGACTCGAATGCAACGTCTTTTGAAATATGCCATGAATGACTCCAAGTAATATCTATAAAATGAGCAAATACACAGCGGAAGATTTCTTTCGTACCTGAGAATAAACATGCTTTAAAGTGTCAACCAAAAGGTTGGTGAGTTCATTAGTTTAACTTAAACAATCGTTTCCATCATTTTAATAGACCACAAGATTTCAGATTTCCATTTCTCATAAACATACGTCCCATGCATAGAGACAAAAATATCATTCATATGGATTGAACACCTGGTAACCGACATTAACAATATGCATATATAAGAATATCCCCATCATTCCGGGATCCTCCTTCGGACATGATATAAATTTCGAAGTACTAAAACATCCGGTACTTTGGATGGGGCTTGTTGGGCCCGATAGATCTATCTTTAGGATTCGCGTCAATTAGGGTGTCTGTTCCCTAATTCTTAGATTACCAGACTTAATAAAAAGGGGCATATTCGACTTCGATAATCCAACCATAGAATGTAGTTTCACGTACTTGTGTCAATTTCGTAAAACAGTTATAAAAGTTGCGCATGTATTCTCAGCCCAAAAATATAAAGGGTAAAAAGGCAAATGAAACTCACGATACTGTATTTTGTAGTAAAAATACATATGACGTCATTGAACAATGCAGGGTTGGCCTCGGATTCACGAACCTATATCAATTGTGTATATATTAATACGTATAATGTAAGTTACAAAATTTCATTTATTAATATGTATTATTTATATATTATAGTTTTGTAGAATTTATTCTAACCTTTATTTTAAAACGTATACTTATATTATATTTTAAGTTATATTTTATATATATATATCGATTTTATGTATATATCTATAATGATTTACGTTTATATAAATAGTGACATTAATATATTTATATACATATATTTGTGGTTAGTATTGTATTTATGAAATTTTATTAGTTTGTTATGTGAATTATTAATACAATCCTAGTATATACCATAAGTATATATATAGTGTACAAAAGATTTATTTGTTAAAATAATAATTTAGATAATAATGATTTACTAATAATAATAATAATTTTATTAATAATGATAATACTAATAGCAAAAAAAATGAAAATGATAACTGTTAATGATACTAATAATAATAACTCTAAAATAATATTAATACTAATACCATACTTATGTTAATAATAAGGGTTCTAATATTTATAAAATGATAAATGATAATCATAATAATACTAGTAAATATTAATGATGATACTGATAAATATGATATTATTAATTATAAATGTACTGATGATACTATTATTTATAAACCGGTACAAATTCTAATATTGATGATAATAATATATTTTTATTTCCTTCATAATAATAATAATGATAATCATAATCATAATCCTAATGATGATAAAATACTAAAATGATAAGTTTATTACTAATAATAATATTATTAATACCTATCATAATAATAATAGTAATGTCTATAATACTTTCAAATATGATAACAAGTATGATACTAATAATAACAATAACAATAACAATCAAAACAATCACAATAATAATAATAATACTAATAATAATTAATATATAATAACAATAAAAAAATTAGAAAAGAAAACTACCTCACATGAAAAGAGTTTCAAAAAAAAAAAAGAAACTACCGTCCTCTGGACTCGATCTCGTGACCACATGCTCACACGCAAACACTCTCGACCATCCCACCAATTCTGATTCTCTGTACTAATATCGAATTTAAATTTTATATATAAACTGTTTTTCTTCTATTCCTCTTCTTCTCCACAAGTCTCATGGATTCAACAAAACATCAATAACCAAAAAAAAATAAAAAATCGGGGTTCCCTTTAAAGCTTCAAAACATTACAGAAAAAAAAATAATTTGGGTTCTAAAATAAAAAAAAAAAACACTAAGGCCTACTGCAGCGTCGGTTCTTGGAACAAAACAAAAAAAATTGATTTCGTAATAGATAACATTATAGATAATGTTTATAACACGAAATAGTTTTCTAAACATGTATAAAAACTACTGGAATCGTCAATTTGATCAGAAACATATACACGAACGCGAATTTGTCTCAAGAACAATTGTTGACTTTTTTTAAACTAAACTTTGACTTCAAAATTCAAGATCGATATAAAGATTTGAGAGTTGAGATTTTGCAGATAGATTCAAAGAAAGATTTCTAACCTTTCTGCATTTTTAGATTTTGAAACTTTATTCGAAATTGAATTAAGAGAAAAAAAAATTGGAGCGTGCAGAGAAGAAGAAAACAAAAATATCGCTGTGCTCTTTAATCCCATTGGATTTCCTTTTTATTTGATTTGCAATTATACATAATCATGTTGTAATAATAGAGATCGGTTGATAAAAAATGGAGAAAATGTCAACACAGGTTCACGAGTTGGGAGCAGGAAAGAAACAAAAAAAATAATAATAATAGAGATAAAGGATACAGAGGTCAAGCGTATAATATAGATCCCTACTGCTTTTTTTTAATTAATAATAATAATATATAATAACAATACTATTAATATCTAATAATATTAATAAAATTAATAATAATGATAAATATAATATTAATGATAATAATAATTGTAAAAATGATAATAATAATAATAATAATAATAATACCATACTAATTATGATAATATTAATATTTTATCGATAATAATAATATTAGTAATAATAATCTAATTTATACATCCAATTTCATCTTTATATGATATAAAGTGATATTATGAATACAAATATTGATATTTGACGATACAAATAACATTACTACAACAACTATATTTGTATTTAAATTTAATTTATTAATATCATCTATTATTATGTAATATTTAATAATTATGTAATATGTATTGTAACATATACTGAATATTATATATTTATGCATTTTAATATAAATATATTATAATATTTATTTACATACTAATTATATTATACTTATGTATGTAATTATGAAAAATATAAATGTTTTATATATGTAAGTATTATATATATTTATTAAAATAGTACATTATTTCATCATAGATATATTATAAATTTCTACATATACATAATATAATAATTATGTATAAAATCATATATATATATATATATATATATATATATATATATATATATAGTTATATTTATGTATATATGTATACTACCATATATATAAAATCATGTTTTAAATGTTGAGTAGATGATTAATTATGTATATTAAACAATTAACTACAAAGTATAACATTGTACATTTAATATTTTGATAACGTTGGTAAAATATGTTTGAATCATTTATATACAATATACTATATATATTCAAAATGAAAATCTTTAGTTATTAAATGTTATCTTTTATAATAACAAAATTACTTAATAGTTCATTAATACTAATATAATTAGTTTTATATATAATTATTTATATTTACATTCTTAGTTACAATTAAAGGTTCGTGAATCGTCGGAAATAGTTAAAGGTCAAATGTTATCATGAAATAGTTCAAACATAATGAGACTCGGTTTAATAGACTTTGCTTATCGAGTCGAATCATATAAGATTATGTTTAAATTTGGTCGGAAATTCCCGGGTCATCACAGTACCTACCCGTTAAAGAAATTTCGTCCCGAAATTTGAGTGAGGTCGTCATAACTAACAATAAATATGTTTTCCTGACGAATATGAGTTGATAACTTGAGTTTTATCATCATTGAGTAATATGGATAAAAATAATTCGATTATTCGAAGAGTGCGAATGAAGCTATTCACAAAAGGATGAAATGAGAAACAAAGATTTGTTTTTAACTTTTGACGTAGTCAGGTTTGAATTTAGAAAATAAGGCGCGTCTTAACTTTTGACATTGCCTTGGTTGAATTCCGGAATTTAAGGAATTTAAAGAAAATCTTGAAGATCTATAAAATCTGATTCTTCGGGATTTATGGAAATTAAGATCTCTTTAATTAAATACGGTGATCTGCCCCGATTACTACGTCTGATATTTCCAGTATAAATTAAGCTCTTCCTTTCCATTATTCTCACCATTCTTATACTTTCTTTCTTAGTTCATACATCCAAAAGATTCTGAAAATGATTAATCCAGTTTTGATCCTTGTCCTCATCCTTACTATCGCAACAATCATTCTCCTTTTCCAACTTCCACCAGAGGAATCTGCTTTCTTCTACTTCGCCCTCGGGATTATAATGTTTTTAATTCTCCCGTGTCTTTATGTTGCGATAAACATTGATATACACGGTTTGTAATTTATGTGTTGTTATCGGACTTTATATTCTCCCTTATATTTCAAAGCTCTATGCTTTTGTTTTCTCTTCCCGACTTCAAGTCAAGCGAATAATGGTCCAGAATTTATAGATATAGAGTTTCGAATGATTATAATGTTCTAAGCATGAAGGAACGTGATAGCACGATTTGATTTTCAAATTTATCAACATCACGGAAGATAGAACCATCAAGAATACATTTTCTTGATTTGTTACGGAGTTAAGTAGGATGAAAGAGTTATGTAACATGGCACATGATGACGTTATGATCTGTGAATCATCACGTTTCATTTAGAAACTCAGCATGACTTACTGTAATATAATCACGTTGATCAAGTGTCATTATATTATACTAACTCATGCATTAGTTCCCATCATTACTACAATAACATTCATATTTTAAGCTTGAAAATTTACAGAATATAGAAACTAACAGTTTCTATATGATGTAATACTGATAGCACGAAAAGATTAATGATTTCAGATAAGAATAGTTATAAAAATATCTCCAGAAATATGGAGGATATTTATAATGAAAGGTACGATAATATCTCAGAATATCTAAGATCATAGGATGATAGAAACTATTGTCTGCAAGGGTTTAGAGTAAGGAGCAAGTTATTCACTATAGACTTTAGCAGACATTGAATTATTTGGATTCTTTGAAGTCAAACTTATTCTTTGTGATTTATCCACGGCTTTCTTCATAGTTTCGCATAATCTGCTTTTCGGCACTATATTTTCTATTGAATGTTTCCAATATATTGATACACAGGAAGCACGAAGAGGTATATAATTTCGGACGAGAATATTTATGAAAATATCCTCAGAAATATCAAAGATATTGATGATGATATTTTGGAATTTCTAAGTTCGACGGTTGATGGAGAAAGATTTTCCGCAAGATTTTAACATGACTTCGGAGCAAGATATTCTCTAAAGATTTCAACGGATCCAGAATTACCTGAATCCTTTGAATATAGGATTTGGTCCTTGTATTTGTCCTTGGTCTCCTTCATGGGTAACTCAATCTGTTTTCCAATACCCAATTTTCTATCGAGCGTTCCTAACACTCCTTTCTTTATCATCAAACTTTTGTCCGTTTAGACCATCTACCATTTTTCTGTTTCCTCTGCATTTAATGCTATGATATCTGAATCATCGGTTATTAATCCGAGGTGGTTTCAGGAGAATTGTGTTTTTAGATGATTAAACGCTGATGGTAATATGATGGAATATGAAAGGTTACCTGGTAACAATAAAAGAGCACGCGTATATATAAACGTTATAATAAGGTTGTTTCGTACGAAAAGTCGAAGTTGACTTGTTGGAGCTGTGACAAAATTGGCTAATTTTGAAAAGGGATCGCAAAGTTGTTTTTGTTAATAAATGCCAAAGGATCTGACGCGGCTACGTGTTGAACTTTTACACAATTGCCGAGAGTTTCTCAGGTGCATAACTATATGCATAAATCTTTCCTTCCGTAGATAAAGTGCGGTTGATTCATCCTATCGATTGAGGTGTTTTCAAGAATCATGAAAGGTTTGAACGCAGAATGTAATTGTGAAGATACAAATGAGGTTTAAGACGAAATCAAGTGGCAAACTTGAAGAATTGTTTAGTTTCATATGTTATATTCAATATTTTAATTCATTTTAATTGTCCAATGTTATTAGTCCACAGTCGATAGTCCACAGTTGACAGTGCAATCATTCATATATAGTTTAATATATAATATTTGAATTAATTAATACGTATCGTGACCCGTGTACATGTCTCAGACTCGATCACAACTCAAAGTATATATATTATTATAGAATCAACCTCAACCCTGTATAGAGAACTCGATCATTACTGCATATAGAGTGTCTATGGTGATTCCAAATAATATATATAGATGTGTCGATATGATATGTCAAAACCTTGTATACGTGTCCCGATATTTAAAGTGCGTAAAATAAATAACAGAAATTAAATGACGATAAATAAAGTGCGTAAAGTAAATAACAGAAATTAAATGACAATAAATAAAATTGCGAGAATATAAATTGCGATAAAATAAATTGCGATAAATAAATTGCGATAAATAAATTGCGATAAATAAAATGTAATACGGAATTAACAGTTAGCTAGGAACAGTTAGCTAGGATTTTGTTAGCGTGGTTTCTTAATAAAATTTAATATTGTTAATTAGTCTGTTTCTAATCAATTTTTATTGTGTCCATTATTTCTTCATTATGCCACTTGTTGGATTCTGATAGGTCAAAATTCAAATATGAAATTGAATTTGAATAAAAATAGTTATTCTTTGGTGAACGGATAAGTATCCCGGTGGTTGTAAATAGGATAGTGAATAACTGTTGAATCAGATTCGAAGAATATACAGTGTAACTTATTAATGTGAAATTTAAATATTCCTCGGGTATTACCTACCCGTTAAAATATTTTTATTATTAACAGTTTGTACAAAAGAATTTTTAATTACAATCTTTATGAAAACATATATACATATATATTTTCTTCAGATGTAATCATGAATTTAATGAGTTAACATGATATTAAACTCATTTAGTTTTCAGTTGGAACTAGAATAAATAATCTCTAAAACATTAGAGATTACATAATCACCATGTCGAACGAAGATAACTGATGTAGAATGTCATGTAGAATGATGATTATACTCGAGGTATAGATTGAGATGTTGAGGCATGTGATATTGAAATTTGGGTTGTTGGTGGTACTGTTGGTGCCGGTGATTTGGATGAAGCTGGTACGTTTTGCACCATATTTTCCAAGACTACAACTTATGCGCGAAGTTCGTTAACTTCTTCTATTACACCGGGATGATTGTCGGTTCGGACGAGCGGATGAATGAGGTTTAGAATCTGAGATAGTATATGATCGTGATGAGATACTTTGGAAATGAGAGAGAAAATGGTGTCTCGAACAGGTTCGCCGGTAAACGTTTTAGGTTCATTGTCAAGAGGTGAATTTGGTTAGTGGAAATGATCGCCTTCTTCGCGTTTCCATTGATTAAGTCGACTACGAACCCATCTCCAATTCATTCAGAATAGATGATGGCTAATTGATCGATTCATTCCGGTTACTCTGCTTTCGGAGCTCGAGTGGAAATCCATATCGAAATAGCTGTCGGAATAACTATCGAAATAGCTATCGAAATCTGATGGACTCGAACTGGTTGAGGGATTCATCTCGTACGATCAGATGAAGGATTTTCGATAAGAAATAGATTATAGGATGTAGATTAGTACCCTGCAATACATAATTTACATAAGCATATATAATACTAAAATCCCATAAGCTATGGAGGAATCTACGGAAGCTGTCAGGCAAAGGTAACAATAACAGATACGCTAAGATATGAATTTAACTATACACTGTCTATGCAATAAAGGCAGTAAGACGTGTCTTAGACTTTAAGGATGATAAGCAAATAATTTTTTGACACTAAATGATAAGCAAAACTTTTGACATGCAAACACGGTCGAAGTCCAGACTCATTAATGCATTCTAACGACTATCAGTTAGACTCACTAATGCAAGACCTGGTTCGCTAAGACCACCGCTCTGATACCAACTGTGAAGACCCGTCCTAATCCATCCGGACGAAGTCCATATCGATTATAAACGATTCACAACAGTTGATTACATCGCGAGGTACTTGACCTCTATATGATACATTTTACAAACATTGCATTCGTTTTTGAAAAGACAAACTTTCATTACATCGAAAGTTGACAGGCATGCATACCATTTCATAATATATCCAACTATAATTGACTTGATAATAATCTTGATGAACTCGACGACTCGAATGCAACGTCTTTTGAAATATGCCATGAATGACTCCAAGTAATATCTATAAAATGAGCAAATACACAGCGGAAGATTTCTTTCGTACCTGAGAATAAACATGCTTTAAAGTGTCAACCAAAAGGTTGGTGAGTTCATTAGTTTAACTTAAACAATCGTTTCCATCATTTTAATAGACCACAAGATTTCAGATTTCCATTTCTCATAAACATACGTCCCATGCATAGAGACAAAAATATCATTCATATGGATTGAACACCTGGTAACCGACATTAACAATATGCATATATAAGAATATCCCCATCATTCCGGGATCCTCCTTCGGACATGATATAAATTTCGAAGTACTAAAACATCCGGTACTTTGGATGGGGCTTGTTGGGCCCGATAGATCTATCTTTAGGATTCGCGTCAATTAGGGTGTCTGTTCCCTAATTCTTAGATTACCAGACTTAATAAAAAGGGGCATATTCGACTTCGATAATCCAACCATAGAATGTAGTTTCACGTACTTGTGTCAATTTCGTAAAACAGTTATAAAAGTTGCGCATGTATTCTCAGCCCAAAAATATAAAGGGTAAAAAGGCAAATGAAACTCACGATACTGTATTTTGTAGTAAAAATACATATGACGTCATTGAACAATGCAGGGTTGGCCTCGGATTCACGAACCTATATCAATTGTGTATATATTAATACGTATAATGTAAGTTACAAAATTTCATTTATTAATATGTATTATTTATATATTATAGTTTTGTAGAATTTATTCTAACCTTTATTTTAAAACGTATACTTATATTATATTTTAAGTTATATTTTATATATATATATCGATTTTATGTATATATCTATAATGATTTACGTTTATATAAATAGTGACATTAATATATTTATATACATATATTTGTGGTTAGTATTGTATTTATGAAATTTTATTAGTTTGTTATGTGAATTATTAATACAATCCTAGTATATACCATAAGTATATATATAGTGTACAAAAGATTTATTTGTTAAAATAATAATTTAGATAATAATGATTTACTAATAATAATAATAATTTTATTAATAATGATAATACTAATAGCAAAAAAAATGAAAATGATAACTGTTAATGATACTAATAATAATAACTCTAAAATAATATTAATACTAATACCATACTTATGTTAATAATAAGGGTTCTAATATTTATAAAATGATAAATGATAATCATAATAATACTAGTAAATATTAATGATGATACTGATAAATATGATATTATTAATTATAAATGTACTGATGATACTATTATTTATAAACCGGTACAAATTCTAATATTGATGATAATAATATATTTTTATTTCCTTCATAATAATAATAATGATAATCATAATCATAATCCTAATGATGATAAAATACTAAAATGATAAGTTTATTACTAATAATAATATTATTAATACCTATCATAATAATAATAGTAATGTCTATAATACTTTCAAATATGATAACAAGTATGATACTAATAATAACAATAACAATAACAATCAAAACAATCACAATAATAATAATAATACTAATAATAATTAATATATAATAACAATAAAAAAATTAGAAAAGAAAACTACCTCACATGAAAAGAGTTTCAAAAAAAAAAAAGAAACTACCGTCCTCTGGACTCGATCTCGTGACCACATGCTCACACGCAAACACTCTCGACCATCCCACCAATTCTGATTCTCTGTACTAATATCGAATTTAAATTTTATATATAAACTGTTTTTCTTCTATTCCTCTTCTTCTCCACAAGTCTCATGGATTCAACAAAACATCAATAACCAAAAAAAAATAAAAAATCGGGGTTCCCTTTAAAGCTTCAAAACATTACAGAAAAAAAAATAATTTGGGTTCTAAAATAAAAAAAAAAAACACTAAGGCCTACTGCAGCGTCGGTTCTTGGAACAAAACAAAAAAAATTGATTTCGTAATAGATAACATTATAGATAATGTTTATAACACGAAATAGTTTTCTAAACATGTATAAAAACTACTGGAATCGTCAATTTGATCAGAAACATATACACGAACGCGAATTTGTCTCAAGAACAATTGTTGACTTTTTTTAAACTAAACTTTGACTTCAAAATTCAAGATCGATATAAAGATTTGAGAGTTGAGATTTTGCAGATAGATTCAAAGAAAGATTTCTAACCTTTCTGCATTTTTAGATTTTGAAACTTTATTCGAAATTGAATTAAGAGAAAAAAAAATTGGAGCGTGCAGAGAAGAAGAAAACAAAAATATCGCTGTGCTCTTTAATCCCATTGGATTTCCTTTTTATTTGATTTGCAATTATACATAATCATGTTGTAATAATAGAGATCGGTTGATAAAAAATGGAGAAAATGTCAACACAGGTTCACGAGTTGGGAGCAGGAAAGAAACAAAAAAAATAATAATAATAGAGATAAAGGATACAGAGGTCAAGCGTATAATATAGATCCCTACTGCTTTTTTTTAATTAATAATAATAATATATAATAACAATACTATTAATATCTAATAATATTAATAAAATTAATAATAATGATAAATATAATATTAATGATAATAATAATTGTAAAAATGATAATAATAATAATAATAATAATAATACCATACTAATTATGATAATATTAATATTTTATCGATAATAATAATATTAGTAATAATAATCTAATTTATACATCCAATTTCATCTTTATATGATATAAAGTGATATTATGAATACAAATATTGATATTTGACGATACAAATAACATTACTACAACAACTATATTTGTATTTAAATTTAATTTATTAATATCATCTATTATTATGTAATATTTAATAATTATGTAATATGTATTGTAACATATACTGAATATTATATATTTATGCATTTTAATATAAATATATTATAATATTTATTTACATACTAATTATATTATACTTATGTATGTAATTATGAAAAATATAAATGTTTTATATATGTAAGTATTATATATATTTATTAAAATAGTACATTATTTCATCATAGATATATTATAAATTTCTACATATACATAATATAATAATTATGTATAAAATCATATATATATATATATATATATATATATATATATATATATATATATATATATAGTTATATTTATGTATATATGTATACTACCATATATATAAAATCATGTTTTAAATGTTGAGTAGATGATTAATTATGTATATTAAACAATTAACTACAAAGTATAACATTGTACATTTAATATTTTGATAACGTTGGTAAAATATGTTTGAATCATTTATATACAATATACTATATATATTCAAAATGAAAATCTTTAGTTATTAAATGTTATCTTTTATAATAACAAAATTACTTAATAGTTCATTAATACTAATATAATTAGTTTTATATATAATTATTTATATTTACATTCTTAGTTACAATTAAAGGTTCGTGAATCGTCGGAAATAGTTAAAGGTCAAATGTTATCATGAAATAGTTCAAACATAATGAGACTCGGTTTAATAGACTTTGCTTATCGAGTCGAATCATATAAGATTATGTTTAAATTTGGTCGGAAATTCCCGGGTCATCACACATGCTTCTTGTCAGAGATACTTAAATATTTATCATTTTCTGTATTCATTAACTGATAATCATATCCATTTTGGTATATATCAGAGAAGCTTAACAAATTTCTCTTTGACGTGAGAGAAAATAAGGCATTTTTTATCAGAAAATTTGTACCATTTGGTAAGATGAATTTTTCCTTTCCCATTCATTTTATTAAATCCGCATGACCTGATATAGTATGTACCGTTCCTTCTGTTGCTTTAAAATCAGTGAAATATTTTTTAGATTTGAGTATAGTGTGTGTGGTACCACTGTCTGCAATACAAAGATCCCCACCATTTGACTGATTTTGCACTCCAGTAGTGTACATCATGAACTTCAAAATATGAGAAACAAATAATGAGTACATAATTCATCAATATATTACATTCAAAAATATATTATAAATGAAAGTACATAATAAGGAAACATATAGTAAAGTAGATATGGTATAGATCGTAAATCTATATCCATTTATTTGATATGGACATATAATAGGAAATTTATTCATTAAAGTAGTCACTTGTTGGCTCAGTGATTTTTGTATCAAGGTCATCCACAAGGTTTGCCTCTTTTCCTTTTCCTTTTAGGGATTCCTGATATTGATTAACAGAATATTGATTTGTTCGACAGTTTTTAGATCAATGTCCAATTTTACCACATCGATAACAAGAATCTTCAATATTCTTTGAAGAGCTTCCTTCAACATTATGATTTGTGGGATTGTATGGTGGTTGAAAATTATAATTTTGTGGATTATTATTTCTTTGTCCACGACCACGGCCACCGTAACCATTACGACCATGACCACCACCACGACCATTACCATAAGGGTGATTTCGAACATTGTTATGATTTTTATTATTATTATGGTAATTTCCATGATGATGGTTTTGGCCAATATGACCACGACCTCGCCCATGTCCTCGTCTAGGTGCATTTCTTTTTTTATTATTATTGTTAATAGCATTAGCTTCAGGGAATGCTAGCGTACCCATAGGATGAGACTCTTGATTCTTCATCAGTAATTCTTTATTCACTTCTGCAACTAAGAGATAAGTTTGAAGTTTGGAAAAAGTTTTATAATTCTGCAATCTTAAATTTTCTTGTATAGTAATGTTTGCAAAATGCATTGTGGAGAAAGTTTTTTCCATCATATCAGCATCACTTATTTCTTGACCACAGAATTGAAGCTTTGAATGGATCTTGAACATGGCTGAGCTGTATTCACTTACCTTTTTAAAGTCTTGGAACCTTAGATTTCTCCATTCTTCCCTCGCAGCTGGGAGTAATATTTCCTTTTGATTATTGAATCTACTCTTGATACTTTCCCATAAAACATGTGGATCTTTGATAATGAGATACATATGGTTTAAGGTGATATCAATATGTTTACGAATAAAAGCAATTGATTTTAATTTATCTTGATCAGAACAACTATTGTTTTCTGTTAAAGTTTCTAGAATACCCAATGATCCAAGATTTAATTCTATATCCATGATCCATGATGTGTAGTTTGTTCCCGATACGTCTAGGGCATCAAACTCAAGCTTTGATAAGTTTGACATTTTCTATTTTCAGAAAGATGAACATAATTTATAATCATAATCAATTTCTAAGCTTAGACAAATAATAAAATGAAATGTTAGTGAAGTTAAATAACATAAATATAAATGTTAGTGAAGTTAATAAAAGTTAGATTACAGAAATATAATTCAGGCGGTATAACCGACCATATATAACTTAAATAACATAAATATAAATGTTAGTGAAGTTAATAAAAGTTAGATTACAGAAATATAATTCAGGCGGTATAACCGACCATATATAACTTAAATAACATAAATATAAATGTTAGTGAAGTTAATAAAAGTTAAAAAATTTCTTACCTTGATTAGTGACATGTGCTTGCTTAGATAAACCTTGATTATATGGAGCACTTCGTGCTAATAACGTGTTATAATTCAGTAGGCTTATAACTACCTTTAGTGGCCTGGTTCTTGACTGTAGACTACTAATAAGTATATAGAGGGAATATAAGAGAAGTACGTGTTTTATATATTTTCAGAAGTGTGCACATTATGAGCTCTTACATAACACATATATATACTCAAAAAATCTACTATACAATATCTATAATAATAATAAAATTAGCATCCATAATTGACTTTTATAACATTCATATATTTCTACATTTTATATTCTTTTAAAAGTGTGACTTAGATGAATAACATATATATTAACAACTAACAAAGCACTGTTCATTAATTTTATAATAATTTTATTTTTACCACTAATGTAAGTCGTTAAATTTGGAACTTAAGCAATATAAAATAAAGTTTGTTTGTTTTTGAGTGGTACTTTACCATATAAGGATGATAGGCAATCAGGGTTCGATCCCTTGGATTAACAACTATTTTATACCTTTCTTTTTTATTTATTATTGTTTTTTTCTTTATTTTCCCTACTTTTCTTTTGCTTTTAAACTGTTTCTTAAATATTCTTTTATGATTTTCTCCTTTTAATTACATTATATTTGTGTGAATACCATAAATTGTTATAAAAAATAAGGTTTTTCTAACTTCACATCAAAAACGATTTTTAAATAAGATCAAATGTACATATTTTTATCTTTAATATATCTGCTGGCTTTTCAAAAAAATAAAAAATAAGATAAATGTATAAATGTAATGTTATTTCTTTGTTACTCATTTAATTAATATTTTTATGAACAAATGTTCATACACACATGTTAAAATAATGTAAGCAATTTTACCTTTAAAAATGATAATAATAATAATAAAAGATAATGTAAGCAATGACAAGCATTAAGTTTATATTTGTCATCCGTATATATGTATTGTAATTATAAGCTATTAAAAAGTGGAAATGATTTCTCGCAACAACACACGATTATCATTTACCTCGTTAAATCTATTAGTATAATTTAGAATAAAACTTTCACAAAATAAAAGTGTCAACTAATCTGTTAAATTTCTCGCAATTATAAATGTATGTATATTTTTACTCCTAAAACTATACGGAAAAGGTGCACACTTTTATTTATGTATAAATGTAACCTTCGTTCACACATTAAAGAAGTTATAAAAAAGTTCACACTTAATTTGGTCGCACCTGTCTTTCTCTGAAGAAGAATTAATTTTTAGAGTAACAAAAGTGATTTTATCATCAATTTTAACACGTTTTCACGGTTATAAAGTTTTAAATAGTTGTAAGTGTGTGAATAAATTTAAAGAAACACTAATATTAATTTAGGTTGTGTTTAATTTCCTATTAATGAAATGATTCAATGATGAATGCATCACATTTGTTTATATACATAATCAAAAAATTATATTTGTTTATTTATCCATGTAAAAGGTTAATGTATTACCAAAAGCGTATTGGTATGACATATCGAAGTGACTCTCTAATCTTAAGGTCATGGGTTCAAGTTCAGGTGTGACCATTATCTATGTATTCGTGTAAAAATCGTATAGGGTGTGCATGTTTGCCATAATTTTTTTAATGTATTAATTTAACATTATTTATAGCGTTGATAGTATTTATTCGTATTAACTATTATACATGTTATTTCGTAAGGAATTTCTATCGGAACCTTTAAATTATTACCATTATGTAATGCTAATCGTTTAATCATTTATACCCTTCTTTTTTATTTTATTACTCTTTTTTTCTTTATTTTCCCCACTTTTCTTTTGCTTTTAAAATGTTTCTTTAAATATTCTTTTATGATTTCTTCTTTTAATTACATTATATTAGTGTGAATACCATAAATTTATATAAAACAATAAAGTTTTTCTAACTTCACGTCAAAAACGATTTTTAAATAAGATAAATGTAATGTTATTTCTTTGTTACTCAGTTAATTAATATTTTTATGAGCAAATGTTCATACACACATGTTAAAATAATGTAAGTAATTTTACCTTTAAAAAAATAACAATAATAAAAGATAATGTAAGCAATGACGCGCATTAATTTTATATCAGTCATCCATATATAGGTATTGTAATTATAATCTATTAAAATAGTGGAAATGATATCTCGCAACAACGCGCGATTATCATGTACCTCGTTAAATCTATTAGTATAATTTAGATTAAAATTTTCGCAAAATAAAAGTGTCAACTAATCTGTTAAATTTCTCGCAATTATAAATGTATGTATATTTTCACTCTTAAAACTGTGCGGAGAAAGGTGCACACTTTTATATATGTACAAACGTAAACTTCGTTCACACTTTAAAGAAGTTATAAAAAAGTTCACACTTAATTTGTTCGCACCTCTTTTTTCCTGAAGATGGATTTATTTTTAGCGTAACAAAAGTGAGTGTCATCAATTTTAACACGTTTTCACGGTTATAAACTTTTAAACACTTATGAGTGTGTGAATAATTTTAAAGAAACACTAATAGTAAGTTAGGTTGTGTTTAATTGCCTATTAATGAATTGATTCAATGATGAATTCATCACATTTGTGTGACAACCCGGAAATTTCCGAACAAATTTAAACTAAATCTTTATATATTTCCGACACGATAAACAAAGTCTGTAATGTTGAAATCTCAAAAACTTTGAACTATGTTCATGTATTCATTTACCCTTCGACTGCTCTCGATGATTCACGAACAATTATGTGTAAATAGATATGTATGAATATATACATATGCGTGATTAGTAAATTGAAAAATATTAATAAAACATTGAATGGGTTGGTTGTTATGAAA
Source organism: Rutidosis leptorrhynchoides (assembly GCF_046630445.1). Classification (NCBI taxonomy): domain Eukaryota; kingdom Viridiplantae; phylum Streptophyta; class Magnoliopsida; order Asterales; family Asteraceae; genus Rutidosis; species Rutidosis leptorrhynchoides. The sequence goes on along the minus strand of NC_092334.1, from coordinate 148,295,561 downwards.
ATAATTATGAAAGTATTATTATGACTTGAAAACGTTAATAAGAGTGTTTGGTGAATAATACTTTACATAACCATATTAGTTTCAATATAAGAATATAGATGAAATTATAAGATAATATCAAATGGTTGAATTATCAAGATTCATTATAATATGATTTACATGTCTCTGATTGAGAGGTCCACTTTGAATTAGGGGACCTTTTCTTTTTAACGGTATTCAGAATAATTGGTAAAGTGAATTACAAGTAAGAACAAAAGTGTCAATTAACGGGAACTAGACAAGAGTTAATGGAAATTCCTATTTGATTTTCAATTCATGCTTTACAACATTTTCCTCGTGATTTTAATAAGATAACTATTTTAACTTTCATCTTAAAGTTGAAACGTGAAATGTAAATAATTTAGACGTTGGATATCGACATTTTACATTAAGATGATTTCATACGTTTATCTAACCTTTGGTCTTCATATCACGTTTCACCAACAAACGTTAACTTAAAAACTTGAAACCTATTAAGAGTAAAGTTTTACGATATAACAACTTCTACTATTATAACCTTTTTAGTAAAATGATTCTTAAATATATTTAGTTTTGGAAAAACAAAGTTCTCATATTTATTTAAACGTACAAAAACATTTTTGTTTAAAAAGAACTTTATTATTAAAACGTTTTATAAGATAATTTGTATATGACTTTTGAAGAATTTAAATAAAGCTTATATCATAAATTACAAATATATAAAGTGTTTCAAAAATGTAAACGTGATTTGGTATTATATTTTGAAAAACTAAATATTGTATTATTAAGTAAATATTTCAATATGAACAAATTTATATTTTTTTTAAATAAGGATATATATATATATATATTTTACAAGTGACAAAATATAATATTTAACGGTTGATTTGAAGTAATATATTTTGATAAACAACGAGACTTTGATTTATGGAAGCAAATGACCACGACACTCAAATATAAAAGATTATGCGTTGGATTATATAGTTTATCCATGTTAAAGTCTAATTATTGATAAAGGTACACGTCGCGTAGCGTAAAGGACAAGTTTTCTTAGCGTACGAAAGGGCGTTCGAAAAACCAGAACCGGGACATAAGTCGAGCGTCAATGTACAAGTCATAGGAACAAAAATTACAAGACAACTATGCACGTGAATATAATATAATATATAATTAATTATAAAGATTAAATATATATATATATATATATATATAATTATTTATATTAAATAAATGGGTGTCGGTAGCCTAAAATGAATGAATGTGAGTTGAATTTGTGTCTCATGCACTCGCATGAGCTCTCCATACAATTCTCATGCAAGTGCATAAGGTGGTTAGGTGGTGAAAGAAGCCTTTAAATATCGAATGAATTGGATTCAGTTTGCACACATTCATCTACATACTCCGTAGGACTATTATTATTATTATTATTATTATTATTATTATTATTATTATTATTATTATTATTATTATTATTATTATTATTATTATTATTATTATTATTATTATTATTATTATTGTTATTATTGTTATTATTATTATTATTATTATTATTATTATTATTATTATTATTATTATTATTATTAATCTTATGGTTAGGAGTATTATTATTAGTATTATTATACATAAAATACTACGACGAGGTTCTGCTCGTATTTTTTCAAAAATGGATTTTTCGAGTAGGATAGGGCTAAGGAAATTATGGGTTATAGCTATGGAGGTGATGGGTAATGTTCGGGGGTATGCTCGTGGGGTCAATCTAGTGTTTATCATCTCCGTTGCTTCTACGTACTTTCCTGCAATATTGAATCACAATATTGATACGTGAGCACTCATAACTTAACTTTTATATATTAATAGTGTATCCCTGACTAGTACTGAGTATATAGGATTATGCATGCTTGTATTTTTGATATTGTCGTTAGATAGGATATGTTGAATCCTGAATTAGTTACGCATGCGGTTGAGATAAGGTATAAGATATGCATGTCGTTGGAAAGCTAGCGAAAAATTAAGAACTTTTCATTTAGATATCGAATGATTTCGATGAACGGATTAGAAGTTATAGTCAATTGAATTTTTGTATTATTATTAAAAATGATTATTATTATCGTCGTTATTATCATCGTTATAGTTTTTATCTAATTATTATTATTATTATTATTATTATTATTATTATTATTATTATTATTATTATTATTGTTATTATTATTATTATTATTATTATTATTATTATTATTATTATTATTATTATTATTATCATCATCATCATCATTATTATCAATAAAATGTATTATCATTATTATTATTACTATCGTTATTATCGTTAAAGTGATAATTAGTATTATCATTAATATTATCATAATATTTATTATCATTAGTATTATTATAATTAAAACTAATATTAGTAACACCTAATTATTATGATTACTATTATTATCATTAATATGAACGCGATATAAAAGACGACTAAAAATAATTAAACAAATCGATTAGGAAATAATGAGTATGAGTATCATGATGAAATTAAAATATTGTAAAATATTGATTTAGATAAAATTATCGTTCTTATTATTTTTATCATTATTACTATTAAAATTATTATTAATATTAAAACTATCATTTTTAATAAAATTATTATTTTTAATAGAAATCTATTTGTTATTATAAATTATCATTTTATCATAATTAATATCATTTTTAGTAAATATAAATATTGTTATTTTTATTAGAAGAATAATAATAATTATTATTATTACAAAATAATACAACTTTTACTTATTATTATTATTATCAATATTATTTTATCAAATGAATATGTGATACAAAGATATTTTTACCACACATAATATAATTACATTAAAATTACATACCACTATATTTTTATGATATTAAGTGAACTTTATGAATTTTATTATTTAAAATATATAAAAAGTATATTTTTATCTTATGTAAATTTTAAATATAAATTTTTATTAACAAATGATTTTTATTATTTACTTAAATAAAATTTGATAAATATATTTGAATATATATAAAATGACTATATTTAAGTTATATAATAATCATGTATAGATTTTGGAAGTCATTTTGGGTCAAGATGACTTTTGTTGACTTTTGCATATTAGATTCGAGCATTAGGATTGTGATACACTATGACTTGACCTAAATCGTTAAACAGATATTGACCATTGTATAAATATATATACTTAATATAGGTTCGTGAATCCGAGGCCAACTTTGCACTTGTTCAATGACGTCATATGTCTTTTTTACTACGAAATACAGTATTGTGAGTTTCATTTCCTCCCCTTTTAAATGCTTTTGCAATATATATATTTGGGACTGAGAATACATGCGTTGCTTTTATAAATGTTTTACGAAATAGACACAAGTAATCGAAACTACATTCTATGGTTGGATTATCGAATCGAATATCACCCTTTTTAGTCTGGTAATCTAAGAATTAGGGAACAGACACCCTAATTGATGCGAATCTATTGGGCCTAACAAACCCCATCCGGGTTACGGATGCTTTAGTACTTCGATTTTATCATGTCCGATGAGAGTCCCGGAATGATGTGGATATTCTAGACGTGTTTTGTTAATGTCGATTACCAGGTGTTCACCATATGAATGATTTTTATCTCTATGCAGTTTTTGCGAAATGCCTGATATGAGATGATGTTTATGAAAAATGAAAAATGAAAATGAAAATCTTGTGGTCTATTGAAATTATGGAAATGATCGATTATGATAAAAGAATGAACTCACCAACCTTTTGGTTAACACTTTAAAGCATGTTTATTCTCAGGTATGAAAGAAATCTTCCGCTGTGTATATATATATATATATATATATATATATATATATATATATATATATATATATATATATATATATATATATATATATATATATATATATATATATATATTTCAAAAGACGTTGCATTCAAGTCGTTGAGTTCAGTAAAGATTATGATTAAGTAAATGACAGATTAGATCATTTATAGTTGGATATTATGAAATGGTATGCATGCCTGTCAACTTTCGACGTAATGAAAGTTTGTCTTTCAAAACGAATGCAATGTTTGTAAAATGTATCATATAGAGGACAAATACCTCGCAATGTATTCATATGTTATTGTATTTGTTCTTATGGATTAGGACGGGTCTTTACATGTGGTATCAGAGCGGTGGTCTTAGCAAACCGGGTCTGCACTAGTGTGTCAAACTGATAGTCGTTAGGATGCATTAGTGAGTCTGGACTTCGACCTTAGCTGCATGTCAAAAAGTGTTGCTTATCATTTCTTGTCGGAAATTACATGCTTATCATTCTTAGTCTAGACACATCTTATTGCATTGATTGCATGAATAGTGTGTAGACAAAATTCATATCTTAGCGTATCTGCTAAATTCATATCTTAGCGTATCTGTTAATGTAAACTTTGCCTGCAATATCCCGTAAATTCCTCCGTAATCTACGAAATCTTTTGCTATATATATATATATATATATATATATATATATATATATATATATATATATATATATATATATATATATATATATATATATATATATTCTATGTAATTAGAATACCACTCGATAGCCGAAAAATAATTTCATATCGAAAAATCCTTTATTCAATCGTACGAAATGGAATTCGTCATTAGTTCAAGTCCCTCGGACTCCGAAATAGAATCCCACTCAAGCTCCGAAAGCAGTGTGACCGGAATGGATTAACTAATCAGCCATCATCTATTCTGGATGAATTAGGAATGGGTTCATAGCCTCCTCAATCATTGGATACAAGAAGAAGGTGATCCTTTCCATCCACCACATTGTCCTCTTGGCGATGAACCTGAAGCACTTACCGGCGAACCTGTTCGAGACACCATTTTCTCTCTCATTTCCAGAGTATCTCGTCATGATTATATACTATCTCACATTCTAGATCTTATTCACCCACTCGTCCGAACCACCAATCATCCCAGTGTGATAGAAGAAGTCAACGAGCTTCGCGCTCGGATAGTGGCTTTGGAGAATATGGTGCAAAGGTTACAAACACCACCAGCAGCACCAGCAGCACCAGCAGCATACCATTACCACCTCCAACCACAACCGCGTTGTAAACCTCAACTTTATAATCTGTCCCGCGAGCACCAATGTCATACGCTATGTAGATACCAAGGAATACCAACAATAACAAACGATGAAGTGTTGATTCTTAACTTCATTGGAGAAACATTCTGCGACGATTATGTAGTCTCTAAAGTCTTAGAGATTATCTATTCTAGCCCTAAACATAAATCAGTTGAGTGAAACAAAATGATAGAAGAAAGAGTAGGAACCCTGACAAGAATGGTGTGTGATTTACAAGTTAGACTTGTTTTACTAACAGCATCAACAGTACCGTAGCATCACCAGCACAGTCAGTGCCATCAGCATTGTCAGAATCAGCAGCACCTATAACATCACAAACTCCGTCAGTTCAAGAATCACTGTGGACATCATTACGAATCAATAACGCATATATTGTATCAACGAGTTATGAAGTATTAACTCATTCCCTCTGAAGAAATTATATGTATATTTTATATATATATAAATTTTGAGATCAAAATAAATCTTTCTGTACTAAGCTATTATGTATGGATCTTAACTACTCGGTTAATTCATATTACTAATATGCTATGATGTACATCCTTCGTCAGCAACTTAACCATCATTAACTACAATCTCTGTTCTAATTCAATGAATTCCAGCTCATAATAAATCAAGTATATTATTCAAATATATGTTTGATTTTACACTTTCATCATCAATGTACTCAAAACTTTTCTGATAACATTATTTATACCTTGCAAAGTTCATAAGAATTCTACAACCACCAACATCATGCATCAACAAATAACGAAGTATTAATTCATAATTTCAAATTTCATTGAATAAATACTCCGTAAAAGTTATGTAATTTCTAAAGCCTTTAGGGATTATTCAATTCTAGTTTCAATCATAAATCAAATGAGTTTAATTTAGTATTAACTCATTAAAATCAATGTTACATCTGAAGAAAATATAGACATATATATATTTTTATAAAGACTGTAATAAAATTCTTTTGTACAAAATATTAATTGTGAAATTTTTTTAACGGGTAGGTAATACCCGATATATATATATATATATATATATATATATATATATATATATATATATATATATATATATATATATATATATATATATATATATATATATATATATATATATATATATATATATATATATATAAATTCACAATTTATATGTTACATTCTTCAAATCTGATTCAGCAATCATCAACTATACTCACTACTCTCACCAAAATATACATTCTTTTATAGAAATCAAAACAACCATTCTCATCCAAATTTGATTATGTATTCTGATTTTGACAAATCAAAATTTAAGTCAAAATTCAACCGGTATCATCACTCTTAGATTTCTGCATCTTTCAAAGCTATACTTTGACTTCAAAACTGTATTAGAACATCAAATGTATATTAACGATTACAATCTGTGTTCAAACCCTCTGAAATTCTTGAAGACACTTCAAACAATGAACAATCGAGATGATGATCCAACCACTTGTTATTCATAATCATGCATCTGGAAAACTCTTGAAACCTAAGTAAAAGTTTAACACGTACCCGCGTTAAAATCCTTTGGCATTTATTAGCAAAAATAACCATGCGAATCCTTTTCAAAGTAGCAAATTCTGTCACCGCTCCAGTAAGTCAACTCCGATTTTTCATTCAGAATAACCTTATTATAACCCTGATATATACGATTACCCTTTTGTTACCGGGGAACCTTTTATATTCTACGACATTATCAGCAGATGTACCAGCAACTCGTTACCCCTTTGGCGTAAGTCTCTCCGAAAAATCATTATATGTACTCATTGAAACCCCATCATTTACTCATCTCCATCTTATAGCGAGAATTGTCATACGAATCATCGGGAATTTGCAATCAATAATTTGAAATTCCGCAGCATGTCTACGCCAACAGTTATATATGTACATATAACGTCTATCTTCTAGACTTACATACTTCGAATGTGAAGTTTCTAAAAAATACCCTAAACTGCGAACTAGTTCTCCGAATTTTGAAAAAGCTGAATGAAGCAGCAGAAACTGTAGACAACTGTAACAGTCAAAAGTTTGATGATAAAGAATAGTGTGTTGGCAAAGCTCAGAAAAAAAGAAGGTTTGGAACTGGAAAACGGATTGAGCAAACCATAAAGGAGGCTGTGGACATATCATAAAGACTAAACCTGCATTCAAAGAATCTAAATGATTCAGTGCCTGCTGAAGTCATTAACGAATACCTTACTCCTGACTCTAAACCCCTACGGACAATATCCTTCATCATCCTCTGATATTATAAATTCTAAGATATCATCGTATCTGTCATTATAAATATCCTCCATATTTCTGAAGATATTTTCCATAATTATTCATATCTGAAATCATTTATCTCTTCGCGCTATCTGTATTACATCATAAAAGAAACTATTTTAGTTTCTAAATTCTGAAACCTTCGAGTTTAAAATAAGAATATTTTTGAAGTAGTGTTGGGAACTGAAGCATGAATTAGTATAATATAATGACACTTGATCAACGTGATTATATTACAGTAAGTCATGCAGAGTTTCTAAATGGAACGTGATGATTCACAGATCATAACGTCATCATGTGCCATGTTACACGACTCTTGTATTCTATTTAACCTCTAAAAATATCAAGAAAATATTTTCTTGATGATTCGGTCTTTTCCCGGGATATTCTGGTAATTTGACAAATCAAGACCGTACTATTATAAATTCTTTCTTAAAACATTAACTATATTCATTTCTAAATCCATACCTACGAATTCCGGACCGTTATTCGCTTGACTTGAAGTCGGGAAGAAGAGACGAAAGCATGGAATTCTAAAATACAAGGGAAAATATAAAGCTCGACGACAACACATAAATTACAAACCGTGTATATCAATACGTATTGCAACGTAAAGACACGGGAGAATTAAAAACACTATAACCCCAAGGTAATAGTAAAAGTAAATAAAATCCTCCGGTGGGAGATGAAAGAGAAGAATGACAGATATGAAAGTTATGAATATATCAAGAATCAGAACGGGATGGATCATATTGATGAATGCTTTAAAGTACGAGTTAAGGGAGAAATAATAGAAGGTGTGAGTTGTAAGGAAACGAAGGAGGTGGATTTATAGTAAAATATCCGACAGAGAAATCAAGATGGATTATCTCATTAAATCGAAGAGGATCATAATTTCCTTAATCGCCGAAGAATCAAATCCTATATAGATTACAAAGATTTCCTTTAATCAACTGTGATGACGTCAAAAGATAAGGCAATTCTCTATTTTCTCATTTCACTCTTTTACTATAGCTTCACTCATACGCTTCGAAAAATCGAATTATTTTATCCGTATTTCTTAATCATGATAAAATTCTATGTATCAGCTTATATTCGTCATAATAACAATCTTACTGTTAGTCATGACGACCTCGATCAAATTTCGGGGACGAAATTTCTTTAACGGGTAGGTACTGTGACAACCCAAAAATTTTCGAACAAATTTAAACTTAATCTTTATATATTTTCGACACGATAAGCAAAGTCTGTAATGTTGAAATCTCAAAAACTTTGAACTATGTTCATGTATTCATTTACCCTTCGACTGCTCTCGATGATTCACGAACAATTATGTGTAAATAGATATATATGAATATATACATATGCGTGATCAGTAAATTGAAAAATATTAATAAAACATTTAATGGGTTGGTTGTTATGAAAATAATTATGAAAGTATTATTATGACTTGCAAACGTTAATAAGAGTGTTTGGTGAATAATACTTTACATAACCATATTAGTTTCAATATAAGAATATAGATGAAATTATAAGATAATATCAAATGGTTGAATTATCAAGATTCATTACGATATGATTTACGTGTCTCTGATTAAGAGGTCCACTTTGAATTAGGGAACCTTTTCTTTTTAACGGTATTCGGAATAATTGGTAAAGTGAATTACAAGTAAGAACAAAAGTGTCAATTAACGGGAACTAGACAAGAGTTAATGGAAATTCCTATTTGATTTTCAATTCATGCTTTATAACATTTTCCTCGTGATTTTAATAAGATAACTATTTTAACTTTCATTTTAAAGTTGGAACGTGGAATGTAAATAATTTAGACGTTGGATATCGACATTTTACATTAAGATGATTTCATACGTTTATCTAACCTTTGGACTTCATATCACGTTTCACCAACAAACGTTAACTTAAAACTTTGAAACCTATTAAGAGTGTATTTAATCTTACCTTTCTAAAACGTTTTACGATATAACAACTTCTACTATTATAACCATTTTAGTAAAATGATTCTTAAATATATTTAGTTTTGGAAAAACAAAGTTCTCATATTTATTTAAACGTACAAAAACATTTTTGTTTAAAAAGAACTTTATTATTAAAACGTTTTATAAGATAATTTGTATATGACTTTTGAAGAATTTAAATAAAGGTTATATTAAAAATTACAAATATATAAAGTGTTTCAAAAATGTAAACTTGATTTGGAATTATATATTTCTACTATTCCAAAATGAACTTTTAAAATATAATTACTTTTGAAAAACTAAATATTGTATTATTAAGTAAATATTTCAATATGAACAAATTTATATTTTTTTTAAATAAGGATATATATATATATATATTTTACAAGTGACAAAATATAATATTTAATGGTTGATTTGAAGTAATATATTTTGATAAACAACGAGACTTTGATTTATGGAAGCAAATGACCACGACACTCAAATATAAAAGATTATGCGTTGGATAATATAGTTTATCCATGTTAAAGTCTAATTATTGATAAAGGTACGCGTCGCGTAACGTAAAGGACAAGTTTTCTTAGCGTACTAAAGGGCGTTCGAAAAACCGGAACCGGGACATAAGTCGAGCGTCAACGTACAAGTCATAGGAACAAAAATTACAAGACTACTATGCACGTGAATATAATATAATATATAATTAATTATAAAGATTAAATATATATATATATATATATATATATAATTATTTATATTAAATAAATGGGTGTCGGTAGCCTAAAATGAATGAATGTGAGTTGAATTTGTGTCTCATGCACTCGCATGAGCTCTCCACACAATTCTCATGCAAGTGCATGAGGTGGTTAGATGGTGAAAGAATCCTTTAAATATCGAATGAATTGGATTCAGTTTGCACACATTCATTTACATACTCCGTAGGATTTATATTATTATTATTATTATTATTATTATTATTATTATTATTATTATTATTATTATTATTATTATTATTATTATTATTATTATTATTATTATTATTAGTATTAAGATTAATATTATTATTAATCTTATGGTTAGGAGTATTATTATTAGTATTATTATACATAAAATACTACGACGAGGTTCTGCTCGCATGTTTTCAAAAATGGATTTTTCGAGTAGGATAGGGCTAAGGAAATTATGGGTTATAGCTATGGAGGTGATGGGTAATGTTCGGGGGTATGATTGTAGGGTCAATCTAGTGTTTATCATCTCCGTTGCGTCTACGTACTTTCCTGCAATATTGAATCTCAATATTGATACGTGAGCACTCATAACTTAACTTTTATATATTAATAGTGTATCTCTGACTAGTGCTCGAGTATATAGGATTATGCATGCTTGTATTTTTGATATTGTCATTAGATAGGATATGTTGAATCCTGAATTAGTTACACATACGGTTGAGATAAGGTATAAGATATGCATGTCGTTGGAAAGCTAGCGAAAAATTAAAAACTTTTCATTTAGATATCGAATGGTTTCGATGAACGGATTACAAGTTATAGTCAATTGAATTTTTGTATTATTATTAAAAATGATTATTATTATCGTCGTTATTATCGTCGTTATAGTTTTTATCTTATTATTATTATTATTATTATTATTATATTATTATTATTATTGTTATTATTATTATTATTATTATTATTATTATTATTATTATTATCATTATCAATAAAAGGAATTATCATTATTATTATTACTATCATTATTATCGTTAAAGTTATAATTAGTATTATCATTTATATTTATTATCATTAGTATTATTATAATTAAAACTAATATTAGTAACACCTAATTATTATGATTACTCTTATTATCATTAATATGAACGCGATATAAAAGACGACTAAAAACTATTAAACAAATCGATTAGGAAATAATGAGTATGAGTATCATGACGAAATTAAAATATTGTAAGATATTGATTTAGATAAAATTATCGTTCTTATTTTTTTTATCATTATTATTATTAAAAGTATTATTAATATTAAAACTATCATTTTACTAAAATTATTATTTTTAATAGAAATCTATTTGTTATTATAAATTATCATTTTACCATAATTAATATCATTTTTAGTAAATATAAATATTTTTATTTTTATTAGAAGAATAATAATAATTATCATTATTACAAAATAATACAACTTTTACTTATTATTATTATCAATATTATTTTATCAAATGAATATGTGATACAAAGATATTTTTACCACACATAATATAATTACATTAAAATTACATACCACTATATTTTTATGATATTAAGTGAACTTTATGAATTTTATTATTTAAAATATATAAAAAGTATATTTTTATCTTATGTAAATTTTAAATATAAATTTTTATTAACAAATGATTTTTATTATTTACTTAAATAAAATCTAATAAATATATTTGAATATATATAAAACGACTATATTTAAGTTATATAATAATCATGTATAGATTTTGGAAGTCATTTTGGGTCAAGATGACTTTTGTTGACTTTTGCATATTAGACTCGAGCATTAGGATTGTGATACACTATGACTTGACCTAAATCTTAAACAGATATTGACCATTATATAAATATATATATATATATATATATATATATATATATATATATATATATATATATATATATACACTTAATATAGGTTCGTGAATCCGAGGCCAACCTTGCACTTGTTCAATGACGTCATATGTATTTTTTACTACGAAATACAGTATTGTGAGTTTCATTTCCTTCCCTTTTAAATGCTTTTGCAATATATATTTTTGGGACTGAGAATACATGCGCTGCTTTTATAAATGTTTTACGAAATAGACAAAAGTAATCGAAACTACATTCTATGGTTGGATTATCGAATCGAATATCACCCTTTTTAGTCTGGTAAACTAAGAATTAGGGAATAGACACCCTAATTGACGCGAATCCTAAAGATAGATCTATTGGGCCTAACAAACCTCATCCGGGTTACGGATGCTTTAGTACTTCAACTTTATCATGTCCGATGAGAGTCCCGGAATGATGGGGATATTCTAGACGCGTTTTGTTAATGTCGATTACCAGGTGTTCACCATATGAATGATTTTTATCTCTCTGAAGTTTTTGCCAAATGCCTGATATGAGATGATGTTTATGAAAAATGAAAATAAAAATCTTGTGGTCTATTAAAATTATGGAAATGATCGATTATGATAAACTAATGAACTCACCAACCTTTTGGTTGACACTTTAAAGCATGTTTATTCTCAGGTATGAAAGAAATCTTCCGCTGTGCATTAGCTCATTTTAGAGATATTACTTGGAGTCATTCATGACATATTTCAAAAGACGTTGCATTCAAGTCGTTGAGTTCAGTAAAGATTATGATTAAGTAAATGACAGATTAGATCATTTATAGCTGGATATTATGAAATGGTATGCATGTCTGTCAACTTTCGATGTAATGAAATTTTGTCTTTCAAAACGAATGCAATGTTTGTAAAATGTATCATATAGAGGTCAAATACCTTGCAATGTATTCATATGTTATTGTATTCGTTCTTATGGATTAGGACGGGTCTTTACAATTTGTTTATATACATAATAAAAAAAATTATATTAGTTTATATATACATGTAAAATGTAAATGACATATCGAAGTGGCTCTCTAACTTTAATGTCATAAGTTCAAGTTAAGGTGTGACCATTATCTATGTATTCGTGTAAAAATCGTGTAGGGTGCGTATGTTCGCCATAATTTTTTTAATATATTAATTTTACATTATTTATAGCGTTGATAGTGTTTATTCGTATTGATTATTATACTTGTTATTTCGTAAGGAATTTCTATCGGAACCTTTAAATTAAGATCATTAAGTGACTAAAGGGTGTGCATAATGCGCAATTCATCCGAAACCAGGTCTCGCTCTCGTGGGCTTGATTACCCGAGATTTTACCTTCTATGAGGGAGCCAATGTGCTCGTTCATAGGAGGGTTTTCTTTCTTATAATATATATATATATATATATATATATATATATATATATATATATATATATATATATATATATATATATATATATATATATATAGTGGTAGGATCAAGGGGAAAGTAACCAATCGGGGGAAGCGGGGGGAAACAAAAATTTTTTTTCTTCGTTTTTTGTAAAAAAAACTTTGTTCACGAACATTATAGATTAGATGAAAATATGAACATTTAATAAAGACACTTTCTGATAAATATTTTTATTTTGGCGGAAAAACGCTCGAAGAATAAATATATAACAATTATCGTGTTTTTCGAGCGTATGTTGGGGTTTTAGATATTAGAGTTTAGATATTAGGGTATATAGGGTTTAGATATTAGGGTTTAGATATTAGGGTTTAGAAATTTAGGGTTTAGGATTTAGGATTTAAGTTTTAGTGTTTAAGGTTTAGGGTTTAGTGTTTTGGGTTTAGGGACTAAACCCAAAACATTAAACCCTAAACCTTAAACTCTAAATCGGGTTAAATTTTACTTCACAAAACTTGGAAAAAAAAAAAAAAAAAAAAAAAAAAAACGTTAACATTCTTCACGATCAATATTATCTTGAATGTTATTTTTGTCGATCGTTTCTCCACCTAAATAATAACATTCATCACGAAGTGTCTTTTTTAAATGTTCATATTTTCGTATGATCTTGATGCTTGGAAAAAAAATTCGAAAAAAAAACAAAAAATTTTTTTTTGCTTCCCTCCGCTTTCCCCCGATTGGTTACTTCCCCATTGATCCTGTCCCTATATATATATATATATATATATATATATATATATATATATATATATATATATATATATATATATATATATATATACGATCCAGTGAGAACTCCAAATACACTGAAAAAGGTGCACGGGCGAGCAAAAAAAGAAATTCAAGCAAAAATAAAAAAAACAGACGAACAAAAAATTCATAGTCGAGCAAAAAAAAAAAATTTCAAAATGTAGAACACATTTTTGTTCGAATATTAGCATTTTTGTTCGATTACCCATGTGTTCTACATTTTTTTGTTCGACTATCAAAAATGTAGAACAAAATTTGTTCGCCCACCTTTTTTTTTTGTTCGATCATCACTTTTTTTGTTCGAATTGCTCGTTTTTTGTTCGCCCTTGTCCCATTTTTTGCTCGAATTGTTCTTTTTTTGTTCGCGTGTCCCATTTTTGCTCGAATTTCCCTTTTTTTGCTCGAATTTCAGTGTATTTTTAAGTTCTCAAGGTTCTCACACAAAAAAGTTCTCATTTAATCCCTCTACTATATATATATATATATATATATATATATATATATATATATATATATATATATATATATATATATATATATATATATATATATATATTGGGTGAAATCGGGTTCATTCTTGAATTATAAATTATCATTCATATTTGATATCCATATCCACATCCACATCCAATATTCATCTATTGAGATTATTCATATCCGCTTTAAACGAATCGAATGAGTATTCATCAATTTGGATGATCATTGTCCTAGGAAGTGGTCTTAGCACACGTACGGGTTGATTAGTTTGGTTAGAATTTATCCTATTCAAATTCAAAAAGTAATATTCTAATAACAACTTTATTAAAAAAGTTTGATTTCAAGAAAGTACACTACAAAACATCTAAACTACAACCTCTTTAGGATTTTTGACCGCATTTATTATATACTCCGTATTCTTTTAAGCTACTATTATTATTATTATTATTATTATTATTATTATTATTATTATTATTATTATTATTATTATTATTATTATTATTATTTTTATTATTTTTATTATTATTATAATAAACTTAAAAGTTTTAAAACATACAAAAAATTAGTGGGAAGCCTAGAGACAATCTGGGCTCCCACACCTCAATCACTAGCAAAACCTATCCTAGTAAAAATATGAGCAGCAGCACCGGCACCAATATCTTGCGCCATTATTACATTTCGAAATTGAAAGTTGTAGAACCAATGTTTTAATCACTTCCAAGTGTACGTACTCTAAATTTAAACAAGATCATACGAGTGTTTAAGGAGCATTGGAGCAATGTATTACGTTGATATTTGATTTCTCCGCATCCTTTAAAAGCCGATTAAACTTTATGTAGATAAATGGGAATTCGACAATCAGAAGGTAAAAGACCGAAATGGTACCTAGTCCTATGTTTCAGTGATCACAGTTTGTAGTAAAATGATCGAGTGTTCACTTCCAGTATTGTTTTCCACAATGTTTTTGGCTACTTATCAAGCAACATGAAAGAGAATTATAACTTTAATTAATCATACATGCAACATTACAAATAAGATGATTGTGAGGTAGATATGAAATGATATATTCTCCATCATTTCATATCCTCTTTTTGAGTAAGAAAGAAGGTTTCTTGATCCACCACCACACATTCCTAGGTCAATATCTTCTAACTTTATGGATACATATTAAAGAGAGACACTTGTGTGTTCGGTTTGCTACAATATCTCACCAATAATTTGGATTGAACTCCCTTGCTTCTAGAGATATCAGTATCCTTTTTAATATTTATTGCACACTTTCTTAGACTATACATATTGATATTTTGATATTAATAACATTTGTGTAAGATATGATTATCAATCAACAATCATTATGATTTGGGTCATCTTAGACCGGTTTAAACCGGTCCTTACGCAACGTTAAAAAGGCGTCAAATTCAGATTGGCAAAATTTAATGCTTAAAATGCACACGGGGCATTAGTTTTAACACCAATCAGGGCGTGTGGACATGTGGCTGAGCATGATTGGTTGTACTATTAGTCGTTTGAATTCGAATGGTATGTACATGCTACTTTTAAAAAAAAAAAAATTTAACGTTTGTTACCCTATAATATATCTCCACTTTTATAACTAGTATACACTCATTCATCATTCTATTTGATCATGTATATTTTACCGCGGGGTTTAATATGCCTGCTCAACACGTTAGAAGGGTGGGGTTTAAGGATCTTAGAACAAGGCTCTCCGGTTCGGCTACCGTGAATAACCCTGGCCGACATGATGATGTCGGCGGGGTGGCCAAGTGATTAAGTCCACCTTTAATGACGATCGTCGATTAGAAGGCCCCAAATAAAGTCGTAGGTACTAGTTAATCAAGAAACTAACCTGTTAACCTTTAGAAGATGCTCGGCAATGCTGGTTACGTAAGATGTGTATTAGCTGATGGTTACGTAATGTGATTGTGTTTAGAATGATAGCTAGTGTTTGTATATATAGGCAAACCCTAATTCTAGAACCATCCAGGATAATGGCAATCCTTTCCATAACAAACTCCCCCGAATCACGGATGTAATTATGGAAAAGATATTTACTTGATAGCCAAGTAATCGCTGTACCGGGAACAAAGGCATTAGATACGAATCCGCATACCGCATAACGCGCATAAGCACACGTATACGCACACTAGTGAGTGCCCGAATACATATGGGATGTGCATGCGGGTTGCGGTATCATTATGTCCCCCCAGTTTGATGTTATATGACGCAAGACATATGATATCAAACTATTAAGCGAAAAAAAACAAGAAAACGGCTAGCATTTAATTTTTCGCGTGCGTTTCGAGGTCATTTAATGCCTGTCACTGTCGCAGAAGCCCATTTGGCTGACAAGATGTAAAGTGGCAGTTGGCAGGCGCGTGTCAGCCACGCGCGCATAGGTAACCATACCCAAGTGACATCCACGCGCGCACTGAAAATGCCACCCGTTGATCGCGTAACACGTGTACAGCCACGATCACACCATTCCACCCCATGACTCCAAATCTTCACTATAAATAGCCCCAATTCACACACATTTCCATTTTTCTGCTTCAAGCTTCCCCAATACGCTGCTATATTCAATTCCGATCATATCCTAAATACTCCGGCCACCGTCTAAAGGTTAGTAATTCTCCAATCACTCTATAGAAAATGACTAAGGCTAACGAGACCTATGTAGATAGTGTTAGATCGATTATAGAGCAGAAACACATTGATCACTAAGTTAAACAATACCCACCGTTAGCAAAGTACAATCTGGTGCCACCCCTGCCCAATCAACGTGCTCACGAGCCACCGGAGAAGAAGGTGGCCATCTACGAACATGCGTTCAAGCATGACAACTTTAGGGTTCCCCCCTCCGACTTCTTCCTAGGCGTACTAGATCACTTCAGAGTGGGATTAGGGCAACTACACCCTTATGCCATAGGTAAAATAGTACTGTTTGAGATGTGGTGCGTCGCAATCAACAAGGTACCGTTGGTTAAATTTTTCTGTCATCTATACCGCTTAGCCAATCACCACAAATCCTGGTTCACCTTCTTCGCCCGACAAAATTTCACCAAGACCCCAAAGTCGAATGCGGGTAACTGGAAAGAAACTTTCTTTTACATTGACCAAACTGTAGTTGGTACCAATTTTCCGCAAACGCTTATATGGTGCGCGAAGGTGGAGAAGGATGTGAACAAAACCCCGGTCCTTGATGACGAGGAAACAAAACTATTGGCGGAGTGCGCTAACGAACAGCTGGTGCACCGGTCATACGGGAACGTGATGTTGCGGTTAGGGAAGATATCCGCACACTGGCCATGGGAAGATGTGCGTCCAGCCATAGTCGGACCGGATGGAAAGGGTAGGAATAGTATAATCACGTACTAACATAACAGTTTGCTATTTATATGTGCTAACGTGATGTTCGCGAGGCGTACTAGGAAATAGTGTATATTTTACTAGGAAAAACTATTAAATACGATACAATTTTACACAAGATATTTATTTATTTTTAGAATGGATATACCTAAACCTTGCTACAACACTTATAGGCAGTGTACCTAATCGTACAGTAGTGTAGTTTTTAGTAAGTCCGGTTCGTTCCACAGGAATACACTTAAACAAGCTTAACGCTATATTAGTTTTAATTTATAAAAATACAAATATATATAAGTAATATTATTATTATAAAAAGGGGGTTTTTACCGTTTAATGACCGGTTTGTCGATTTTTAAACTTTAGTCGCAGTTAAAACCTAATGTAAAATATTAAAAATAAATACAACTTAATTTTAAACGTAAAGTAAATAACGATAATGAAATTGCGATAAATAAAAGTGCGATAAAATAAAATTGCGATAATTAAAAAGTACGATAATTAAAAATGCAATTAAATACAATGACAATAAATAAAAGTGCAATAATTAGAAGTGCAATTAAATATGAAAATAAAGGAATTATGCTTATTTAAACTTCCGTAATCATGATGTTTGACGTGTTGATTTTAGTTTATTCCCATGGGTTAATTGTCCTTTGTCCTGGATTATTTAATATGCCCGTCTGGTTTTTGTCCATAATAGTCCATCAGTCATAAATATAAAGTGCGAGTGTCCTCGTCAAATTATCCTTATATCCGAAGTCAAGTATTCCAACTAATTGGGGACTTAAACTGTAACAAGGTTTTAATACTTTGTTTAATAATTACACCAGGTTATCGACTGCGTGTAACCCAAGGTTTTAATACTTTGTTATCAATTATGCCAAGTGTCCTTGTACATAATTTCACCCCTGTTTTAATAAGTCTATTAATTATTAATCCATTCCCGTGTCCGGTTAAATGAACGATTATTCGTACATATAAATATCCCGCCCATCGTGTCCGATCGAGTGTATATAGTTATTTCTAGGTACGTCCAATTGTAAATCTTTATATTAAAATTAACAAACTATCATTTAGTTAAACAAACATAAAGCCCATTAATAGCCCATAGTCTAATTTCCACAAGTGTCGTTCTTTTGTCCAAACCCCAATTATGGTACAAAGCTTAATTACCCAATTTTAGTAATTAGCCCAACATCATGATTACTTTGTTTTAAATAAGCATAATAATAACTTAGCTACGAGACATTAAATTAAAAAGGTTGAACATAACTTACAATGATTAAAAATAGCGTAGCGTTACACGGACAGAATTTCGACTTACACCCTTACAATATTCGCTAACATACCCTTGTACTTTGCATTTTGCTTCTTGTACTCTTGTAATTTTGAGACGTTTCTTATCACTAATTGGAACCACTTTGATTGTATTTTGTACTTTTGAGCTTTTTGGTCTTTTGCGTCTTCAATTCGTCGAATCTGTCTTTTGTCTTCACCTTTTATTATTTAAACGAATATCACTTGTAAATAGAACAATTGCAACTAAAAGCTTGTCTTTCTTGAGGGATAATGCTATGAAATATATGTTTGTTTTTAGCATTATCAAATATTCTCACACTTGAGCGTTGCTTGTCCTCAAGCAATATAGTCTTGAAATATACTAGAATCACTTCTTTATTCTTCACACTTTGTACATCAGTGATATCTATACGGCGGTATAAACAATGGTAGTAACAATGTGGTTTACAGTCCCACCTGACTATAAAAGTTTAGATCTATTAAGGAAATTGGATCTTTATGAAAACATTTGATCTTTTGAAAATTAAATCTAGCTTTTACCCTAGATAAGTTTTCCGGGATAACCCTTCACCGGTGTTTGCAAATTCTTTTTGTGGGTTTGGTGGGTTTCATATTTGAAATTTTTAGCTCAAAACTTAAGGTTTTGTGTCACCCACTTGCTAACCTTGTATTGGGAAAGCAACACGTCCAGTATACTTGCTCCGTATATTACCTTTCGATAAACTACCGTCCGGTTGTAAAGGAAAGCGTTGAACAAGCAAATGTTAAGGCAATGTCCTCTGACATGCGGTTAAGTTTTTGGTCTATAACGTGTCGGATGCAATTACTATCCTTGGTAGGAGCAATAGTAAAGCTCACCCTTATAATTTTTCTTCGGTCTGGCACAAGGTCCTGTCGTTGACCATGCTATGCAACCACCGTTCTTACGGTTGACACCCGATTTGGTTCAGGTGACCTAATAAATTCCAGGTGAATTCCTAGGATTTTACGTTCAATGGTAATGAACGCATTGAAAATGGGTTTTCAGAAAACAAATTGGTTTGTAATTTTGATCAAACTATTTTCTCGTTCAAGCTCGAGTTTAGATATCATCGAATTCCATGAGTTTGAATTCTCAATCTTTCAAGTCAATCTCAAGGATTGAGTAATATCAGTCTTAAAAGCTAATTTTTGATCTTTAAGGAGATTATCCTTTCTGGGGATCTGATTCATTAGTCTTATCCAGCTAATTTGCACGGCGTCCTCCCCACTTTACGAGACAGATCCTCTCATGGTTAGGATAAGTCTGACCACTTGGCGACCCTGTTTGATGCTGAGGTCCGTGGATTTCCTGCTGATTTTAGAGATGAATTTTCTAGATTTTTCGTCAACCTACAGCTGGTCTGGACGACAACTTCATGACCTAAATCAAGAAGCGCGTTTCTTTTTCGGAAGACTTTACTTCCTTTTAATGATGGAATTGATTCATCGTGTGGATCCATCTTTTCTTTCAAATATATTACAGTAAATTGGGTAAAACTGTTTAGATTAGTCCAAAGCAAAAGTATCTTCAGTTATTTGTACAAAAATATGTGATATATGTTTTAAATAACTTGGTAAATTTTCCCACACTTGGCTTTTATTTTCCTTTTTATTGTCCTCTATTCCATTTTAAATGAATTCTAACATTTTGGTTTGTTTCTCAATTTATGTCCTTTCCGAGGTAACAATAATTTCGGTGTTAACACCTAGTTTTATTGTTCATAAATATGTATAAACATGATTTTGAGTTCATTTAATTGAAAATTTTAAAAAAT
The DNA here is from genome assembly GCF_046630445.1 of Rutidosis leptorrhynchoides. NCBI lineage: Eukaryota > Viridiplantae > Streptophyta > Magnoliopsida > Asterales > Asteraceae > Rutidosis > Rutidosis leptorrhynchoides. Next base: position 148,274,320 of record NC_092334.1, on the reverse strand, counting down.
TTACTAGAATTGGGTAGTCAGTATATAAGACTAGGGCTGTTCTTTATTATCAGAGAGCACTAGATTCTAATACAACTAATGCGTTACTAGTATTCTTAATGGTAACCAAGTGTTTAAATTAAAAAAAAATTTAAAATCCGAAAGAATTTAATCCCTTCCCACACTTAAGATCTTGCAATGCCCTCATCTGCAAGAAATCAGTAACAATTTAAATTATTGAGGGTGATTAGCGTAGAAAAATGATTAAATTTTACCAAAGTTTCCAAACATATTGGCGTTTGTTTGCTGAATGATAAATGGTGCATATCATTTGTTCATTCCGTCTTGTTGTTACATCACATTTGTTTTTCGTTTTGTCGTCAAAAGTACTAGCTTTTGCTGAACTTAATGTCAGTCTTTGAAAATGCGCTGTTTTACCCTGTTTTGTACAATTAACAATATACATACATACAAATATAAACATGCATGGTAATTTGAAATGGGACTTAAAATTCCACTTTCAAATCAAAAATGAAACATTAGTACAACATAATAAAACTATTAAATATTACAATAAAAGTATCACAATATATTATGTTTAAACATAAATAAACAGAAATAATAAAAATTAAAAATCATATAAATTACCAACCAGAACTAAATCAATCATGGATAGGGGTTCCAGTTCATGTCATCGTCCGGTTTCTATGGTTGGTGATAGGTGTACTGGTATGCCTGGTTAGGGTCGTAGAGAGTATAAGGCGGTCTCATCTCGGGCTGGTGTTGAGGATAGTAAGCGGGTCGGGTTGGAATGTAGTGATCCTGAGGTGACAGCCGGCTCATAATCTGACGCTGATGATAGTCCCATCTATCATGCTGTCGTTTCCTGGAATGCTCGTAATCATTCCGGGCTTGCCACTGCTCCATCCGATGAAATCTCTCCGCGTTTGTCATGTCTACCTCATCTACACGCTGGTAGACATCAGTCATAGCCTCCCGAATGACATCCCTAATGTCATCCGCTTCCTCCATCTCCTCATCTGAGCCTCTCTCTACCTGAGGTTGACTACCTACATAGGGTATTGTCTGGTTGCGTCTACTCTTCAATACCTTAGCACCCGCATAAACCTTCAATCCTAAAGGCTCAACCTGTTCCCTACATACCATAAGTGGACCCCCTTGGTCCTTATCTACACCTAAATACTCTCCAATGAGAGTAACAAAAACACCTCCTCCAATTATCCCCCCTTCCTGTATTCCTTCAACCATCTTAGATAAATAAAAACCAACACAATAGGGGATATTAACAAAGCCTCTAGGGTCTCAAATACACTTTAGGTAAAATAAATTATGTAAGGTCAATTTTTCCTTGTTGTGACCTCTCTGTGTAATCGAGTTAGCCAAAAATCTATGAATTATACGAAGCTCGGCTTTGTTAATATGTAAGTAGGTATGTGTTCCTCCCCGCCCAAAAACATTATAATCAGATATATGCCTCCAGACGGCGTTCACGTCAAAATTCCTATCTACCCTTTCACCACGATAAATCAAACTCATACAATCGGGTAGTAGTAATTCAGCGGGCGTATATATCTGTAATGCCCTAGCCATGTCCAGCATGGACATCCTGTACATTCTACCGCCAAGTATAAACCTAAGAAAACTTCTATCATCTAATCTATCTACATCAACATTTAATGCTATAGTACTCATCAGCTTAACACACCATTCCTTATATACAGGTCTACGAATAGTGAATAAGCGTTTCCAATCAGTAAAAGAAGAACTGCCATACCTTTGGATCAAATGCTCCCTAACACGGTCAGCAAGTTGGACCCTTTCCAAAGGATCCCAATCAATTACCCTAGGCACCTCTACATCTTTCGTTATTAATTTAAATTTATTACTTTAATATGCTGGGTAATCTCTCCATCATCTATCGTATCTCAGATTAGGATGCAACGTGTGTTCAGGAATCGTTGGGTATTCTACAGGCGGATTCATTAGAAATATTATGAATTCATTAACAAACTGTAGCGGATCATAATAGGGTACATGTTGATCAGGCTGATGTTGTAGTTCCTGTTGTGGTACTTGTTCGGGTTCATATTGCATTTCTGGTTCTAGTTCTGGAGCTGGAGCAGGTCGTCTAGATGATGATGATCCTGAACCTCCATTATCGGCTCTCTGCAAAACACATTAAACACAAAATTTGTGCATCCAAATATGCATTAGTGTTAGCAAAATAACAACTTAAATTAACCACAATAACATGTTAATTCAAACTTAAACTTATACGCATTTTCATAATTTTTACAATTCTACACTTTTTCAAATAAGCACATATGAAAATGTAGACAAAGTTCATAAGCATTTAACTCAAATAACATGTCAAAATAGTCATTACTAACAATTAAACAAGTCTCAAATGGCAATTATATCAAATTAATCAAGTTCATGAATTTTGCACCTAAAAAGTCCACTTTAATCTCCAAAAATCATGTTTAGGATCAATGTTTGGATTATTTAACTACCTAAACATGTTACACTACTCAATTTAGCAATAATTCATGACAAAAATCGGCCATAACCTGTTTATATTAAAAAGCCCCAAATTGCTCAAGAACACAAACCCTAAATTTCTAAAAATTTTAAAGTTTTTGGCTTCAAATCATGTTAAATAGCATCAATCTAGGTTATACATGCATAAAATACTATCAATTTAACTCTAATTAAACTAGAAATTAACAAAATCAAATTATGAAAAATATAGCTCAAGTTCACTAAAAATTAAATTTAAAGAGGTTTAGGAGTGAAATTGTTACCCTTTTTGATAAACTCCTTATCAAATTCATGTTTAGAGCGGATTGTAGCAAGAAATTTGGTTGATTTTGGTGTTAAAATGGTGAATTTTGGGAGGTTTTTGAGTGTGTGTTCGTGTATGTATGTGAAAAGTGTGGAGACAGAGAGCTCGCTGGGTTTATGTTTCTGGCCAAAATTTCAGCCTCATGCGATCGCATGAGGTTGAAGTGTAAACCCCATGCGATCGCATGGGGGTCCGGGTACAGTGAAATTTGCTCTTTTTTTTTTTTTTTTATAAAAACCTTATAACTTCTAAAACATAAATTAATAAAATTAAAATTTTGCTTCTTTTTAGGATGAGGGCGTTTCGGATCGTTGTCCTGGTCCGTCCCTCGACAAAATTTTAAAATTTGTCAATTTTTAAGCGCGGTTTTAAAAGTAAAGATTTTTGGATTTTTTAAAATGTTTTTGGCATACTTTAATTCAATAAGATTAAAAATAATGATAATAAAAGTTTTCGTCCCTCCCTTGGGTAGAGCAATTTCGGTTCAACGACCTAATCTTCAACTCACGACGAATTTTAAAAATCATATTTTTAACTTAACGAAATAAAGTAAATTTTTGTTTTTAAATTCACACCAAACTTAAATTTAAAATGCATAAAATTAAAAATTCATATTAATAAAATTTAAAGATTCTCACTAAACTTATATTATATTTTTGGTTTTATACATACAAACTTATATTAAAAATATTAATTTTCTAAATATTTACAATTTTAAATATATTGATTTAAAAAGTTTAAAATATTATTTTAATATTAATTTTAAAAACAAAGTAAAAATAAAATTAAAAATCTTTTTGGTCTTTTGTAACAACCCAAACCAACCCACGATTAATTAATTAAAACGAGTTTTACATCGCGGGGCCCACATATGCCCAAAATACCCCTTTTATACAAAATACAACTTCGACCCAATGAGTTTAAGTTCCAACAAACTACGAGCATGATGTTGGGGATAAACTACCCAATCCTAGGTCGAATCCAAAAGTAATCCAAGCAAGCAACAAAATGGGAAAATCATCTAATCCCGAGCATACCCTTGCCACGTCCGCCTTCGAACCTAAAAATGTAAACAACGAGAGGGTAAGCTAATGCTTAGTGAATGCAATACTTATACGCATACATACATAATCCAATTACTTGCATACACCTACACAACAACACAATAACATTAGCAAACCGCAATAACAAATAAACGATTAATCGTACGTACAACAAGTCAACATCATTAGCATAGAGATCTCAACAATAATACATGCCAAAAACGAATACGTACAATGCTAATAAAATTACACATCCCAATATACCCAATGTCGACATTCGACTCGATGGTGGCCGACGAAGAGTAGTAGGTCAAAATCGTTAACTACTCACCACCCATCGCACGCGTAAGTGGCCGACGAAGAGTAGTAGGTCAAAATCGTTAACTACTCACCACTACGCACTATGAGGCCGACGAAAAGTGCAACCGAAACGTTAACACTTACCTCAATCACAAGGATGGCCGACGAAAAGCGGAACCGCTTACCATCCCACGATAAGTGGCCAACGAAGAGCGAACCCCTAAACGGTTAACACTCACCACTTACCCAAACACACATGTGGCCGACGAAGAGCGATAGGTCAAACATTAATCACTCGCCACAAACTAAATATACACATGTGACCGACGAAGAGTGATAGGTCAAACATTAACCACTCGTCACATATCCAAACGCACACATGTAGCCGACGAAGAGTGATAGGTCAAACATTAACCACTCGCTACATATCCAAAACGAATATAGCCAACGAAGAGCTATCCACGTGGATATCACTCACTATATTTTTCCCAACTCAAATGTGGTCCACGAAAAGTGAATCCTAACGGATATCACTTACCACCCCGCACACAAGCAACCAAATTATATACATAAGCGTATAAATATTCCACTCACCTTGAACACTTGAAGAACGTATCCGCGATCTTACTTCTTTCACCGACTTCACGCAAATCACCTACGCAAAGTTTCAATGCAAATAAGCTACTCACAATGCTTGTTCGACTTAAACAATACATATGTTCTCCTAGAACATCCTATTGACCAACTTTGACCAAAAACCATTTTTCGCTCGAAAACCTTCATAATCACAAATGACTTGTGATTATGCCTCAACAACATCATTTAAACATGGTTTGGTCATTCGATCACTCATTTAAACACACGACCCGCCCATTTGGTCCTAAAGTGTGTTTTACACCCTATTAAGCATAAAACGATACTCACAAGTCCAAAACTTATGAAATCACTTCCCGCGTTCCCGAAATAGCTAATCTTAACTCTTTTAGCCATTAAACGCCATTTATAGGGTTGTTTACTCAAAAACCCATTTTGACCTAAAACTAGTCAAAACACCAAATTGTAAGTTTACACCCCTAATCACCAACAATCCAAGTAGCTAGTGATTTCATCAACTAATTTAGTTTTACAAACCCACAATATCATCATCCAACCCTAGACCCACCAATATTAGGGTTCTTGCACTAAAACTTAACCCGTTTACCCCAAACTTCCAAGAAATGGGTTTTACATCTACTTTAACACAAACCCTAGCATAATAAACGAATTAACACAACTAAATCCGAATTAGGGTTTTACCTTTTGAAGAAAACGAAGCTAGTACAACAACAACACAAGTAATGAGCTTAAACTTGAAGAATCCAAGCTTCTTCTTCCTCTTCTCAAGCTTTCTCACTCTACTCTCACTCTAGAACTTGAGGTTGAAGATGAGAGTGTTTGTGGACTTGAAAATGATCCAAAAGTGGATCTAAAACTGATCTAAAAGCCACAAATCCGTCCACAAGTGAAAGGACCATAATACCCTTCATTTAGACACTTAAAATGCTGAAAAAAACGCTTCAGACCCATTCGGCGCGCCGCGCCAAAAGGTCGCGCGCCGCTCCACACTGCAGGTCAGATTTCAGAAACTTGTTTTGGCCATATCTTTTTGACCGTAGCTCCGTTTTTGATGAACCAAATATCGTTGGAAACATAATAAGATTTTCTTTCCAATGGTAAGGCTTTGAAACATCAACACAAACTTTATTTGGGGTTGAAAATATAAGCACACACCTTGTTACTTCAGACAACGTCCAGTTTCCTTCGACGTTCGAGCAAGCAACACGTACCTGCTTCGTACACTTCGTATACGCATCGTACACCATAAATACATTATGTACAATAAATATTTGGGTCTTACATCTTTTATCCCACTTTAATCAATCAAATATTATCAAAAATATACGCCCCTCTTTTCGGTAAAGTAATTTTGGTTCAACGACCTAATTTAACTCATGACGAATTTTTGAAATATTTTGGGTTGATTGATTAAAGATATTTATACCTTAAGAATAAACGGTAAATTTTGCAGTGATGTAATAAATTTTTGTATGATATCAATAATTTCGGTTACGCATACCTAATTTTATCGAATACCAATTTAATACTTTATTGCGAACAAATTAGCGTTTATTATCAAAAGGTTAAAAATAAAAATAAAAATAAAAACTGTACATACTTACCTGTGAAATAGATTTCTTAGTGATATGCTCTAGCCCACTCATAAGATAGTCGGACTAATTGGTTTTCCATGGCGACATAGGCGTAACCGCGAGCATTCAACGTTTTTTCTTCTAAACATATGAACGGTCCGTCTCTGCATAGAGTAACAAATTCGGTATTGGAATATGTCTGATTCGTCGAGCATTTTCCTTCGTGTGACCATTTTTCGCATTTGTGACATCTTTCAAGTTGTCGAGCTCTTCTTTTTGCTGCGGATTTTGATTTTCCTTTACCAAACTGTAACTTATTATTTTCGTTCCTGGATTCTTTTCTTACTCCGTCCAATTTACCTCTAATTAATGATACTATTTCACTTGAAAGGGTGTCATTATTACGTTTAGTGATCAAAGCGTGTAGCATTAGACCATGGTTTAATTCACAGGAAGTCTTCATCTCGTAAAACCTAAAAAAAAATAAAAATTCAGAATGGTGGGAGAAGACTAGTTCTTTAGGGTCTGCTAGGGAAAGACCATTCGGATTCCATTCTCGAGAACTACACGAAAACAGAAAATCTAACTCTAACAGAAATACATATTATCCTTTAAAGACTTGATTCTCCCCACACTTAGTTAGCTGTGGTGTCGAAATTGTGATTAACTTCGTTGTCGACTTCCATTGGACTATCTATGTAATGTTTAACTCTGTGACCATTAACCTTAAATTCAATCCCATTTGAATTTATTAATTCTACTGTTCCGTATGGGAAAACTCTTTTGACTATAAATGGTCCAGACCATCTTGATTTCAATTTTCCAGGAAATAGCTTGAATCGTGAATTGAAAAGAAGAACTATGTCTCCTTCTTTAAATTCTTTTGAACTTCTGATTCATTTATCATGCCATTTCTTCATTCTTTCCTTATAGATCAACGAATTTTCGTATGCTTCATGTCTTAATTCTTCTAATTCGTTTAGTTGACTTAATCGTAGACGTCCAGCTTCATGTAAATCAAGATTACATGACTTCAAAGCCCAAAATACTTTGTGTTCAATTTCTACTGGAAGATGACATGCTTTTCCGTAGACGAGTCTGAAAGGTGTGGTTCCAATTGGAGTTTTGTAGGCTGTTCTAAAAGCCCAGAGTGCATCCTTCAATTTCATGGACCATTCCTTCGGATTTGATCCTACGGTTTTCTCTAGAATACGTTTTAATGCTCGGTTGGTATTTTCAACTTTTCCACTTGTTTGTGGATGATAAGCAGTTGAGATTTTATGAGTTACTCCATATCTTTTGAGAACTTTCTCAAGTTGATTATTACAAAAATGAGTACCCCGATCACTTATTAAAGCTTTCGGTGTTCCGAACCTTGCAAAAAGACGTTTTAAAAAGTTGACTACAACTCGTGCATCGTTAGTCGAGAGAGCTTGTGCTTCCGCCCATTTAGATACATAATCAATTGCTACGAGAATATATAGATTATTATGAGATTTTGGAAATGGACCCATAAAGTCAATACCCCAAATGTCAAATACTTCACATACTTGAATGACATTTTGTGGCATTTCATCACGTTGACTTATTTTTCCGGCCCTTTGACAAGCATCACAGGATTTGCAAAGAAGGTGTGCGTCTTTGTAAATTGTAGGCCAATAGAATCCAACATCGTAAACTTTTCTTGCTATTAGTTGAGGCCCATAATGCCATCCTGTTGGTCCTGTGTGACAATGGTTTAAGATTTTACTAGCTTCATCTCCGAATACACATCGGCGTATTATTTCATCGGGACAACTTTTAAACAAATGTGGATCTTCCCAGAAATAGTGTTTTATATCTCTAAAGAATTTCTTTCGTTTTTGGTACGATAATCCTTTTTCAAGGAATCCACATACTAAGTAGTTTGCATAGTCGGCAAACCATGAAATTTCATTATAATCTATCTTCAATAGATATTCATCAGGAAAGTTGTCTTGTATGGCTGATTCATTTAGAACTTCTAATTCGGGATTTTCAAGACGAGAAAGATGACCAGCGGCCAGATTTTCTGCTCCCTTTTAATCTCGGATTTCAATATCGAACTCTTGTAAGAGTAAGATCCAACGGATTAATCGTGGTTTAGCATCTTGTTTTGAAAATAGGTATCTCAGAGCAGAATGGTCGGTATAGACCACCGTTTTAGCTAGAACGAGATATGATCGAAATTTGTCAAAAACAAAGACAATAGCAAGGAGTTCTTTTTCAGTAGTTGTGTAATTTGTTTGTGCTCCTTGTAACGTCTTACTAGCATAATATATAGGTTGAAATCATTTTTCAATCCTTTGTCCTAAAACGGCTCCCATTGCAAAATCACTTGCATCGCACATTAGTTCAAACAGTAGATTCCAATTTGGAGTTATCATGATCGGCGCATTAGTGAGTTTCTCTTTAAGAATATTAAAAGATTTGATGCATTCATCTGAAAAGATGAATGGAGCATCATTTTCTAGGTGTTTATTCATAGGAGTGGCAATTTTAGAAAAATCTTTTATGAAACTTCGGTAAAAACTGGCACGCCCTAGAAAACTCCTAACTCCTCTAACATTGGTGGGATGTGGAAGTTTAGCAATTACATCTACTTTAGCTCTATCCACTTCAATTCCTTCTTTTGAGATTTTATGTCCAAGAACGATGCCTTCTTTAACCATGAAATGACATTTCTCCCAATTAAGTATCAGATTTGATTGTTCGCATCTAATAAGCATTCGTTCAAGATTAACTAGACAAGATTCAAATGTATCACCGAATACTGAAAAGTCATCCATGAAAACTTCCATGCATTCTTCTATCATGTCGTGAAAAATCGCCATCATGCACCTTTGAATGGTTGCAGGGGCGTTGCAAAGTCCAAATGGCATGCGTTTGTAAGCAAAAGTACCATAAGGGCACGTGAATGTGGTTTTATCTTGGTCCTCGGGTGCTATTGGAATTTGAAAATATCCGGAAAAATCATCAAGAAAACAATAGTAACTATTTTCGGCTAATCTTTCCAACATTTGATCAATGAAAGGTAAGGGAAAGTGATCTTTTCTGGTGGCGTCATTTAATTTTCTATAATCAATACAAACACGCCATCCTGTTACAGTCCTAGTAGAAATAAGCTCATCTTTCTCATTTGTAATGACAGTCATGCCACCCTTCCAAGGCACGCATTGAACTGGGCTTACCCATGGACTATCAGAAATTGGATAAATTAAACCTGCATCTAGCAGTTTAATAATTTCTTTCTTAACAACATCTTGCATATTAGGATTTAGTCTTCGTTGGCGTTGCACATACGTTTTATGACCTTCTTCCATAAGGATTTTATGTGTGCAATACGAAGGACTTATTCCTTTAATATCATGAATTTTCCATGCAATGGCTGGTTTATGAGCTTTTAGCACAGAAATGAGCTGAGATTTTTCATTTTCAGTAAGAGAAGACGATATTATTACAGGTAATTCAGATTCACCATGTAAATAAGCATATTCTAAATGGTTTGGAAGTGGCTTTAACTCTAATGTCAGTGGTTCTTCTATCGATGATTTATATCGATATCTGTCTTCTTCTTTTAGCATTTGAATTTCTTCTGTTGTTGGTTCATATCCATTAGCCATAAGTGTGGCTAACATTTCAGTTTCATCATTTTGTTCAGTTCCTTCTCCTAAAGAACATTTTCCTGTACCTTGTAATTCTGGAAATTCTTCTAACAATTCTGCATGTGATTCTATAGTCTGAATATAATAACATGTATCATCTGCAGATTGCGGTTGTTGCATTGCTCTATCAACTGAAAAGGTAACACTCTCGTCCTCTATACTTAGGGTCAGTTTCTTACCAAACACGTCTATTATTGCTTTGGCCGTGTTTAAGAATGGTCTTCCTAATATGAGAGGAACTCGAGAATCTTCTTCCATGTCCAGAATAACAAAATCTACTGGAAATACTAAAGTACCAACTTTAACTAGCATGTTCTCCATTATCCCTCTAGGATATTTTACTGATCGATCGGCTAGTTGTATGCTTATTCGTGTTGGTTTCAATTCTCCAAGGTCTAGTTTAGCGTATAGTGAATACGGCATTAGATTTATACTAGCACCTAAGTCTGCCAATGCTTCTATTGAACTAAGACTACCCAGAAAACATGAAATTGTGAAACTTCCTGGATGAGATAATTTTTCTGGTATCTTATTCAACAACACTGCAGAACAATTAGCATTCATAGTAACAGCCGAGAGCTCTTCCATTTTCTTTCTATTTGAGATTAGATCTTTCAGAAATTTAGCATATCTAGGCATTCCTGAAATTACATCAATAAAAGGAAGATTTACATTAATCTGTTTAAACATATCCAAGAATTTAGATTGCTCGGCTTCAAGTCTCTCTTTTCTCATTTTACTCGGGTAAGGAAGTGGTGGTTGGTATGGTTTAACATAAGGTTTAGCCTTAACTGTGTTATCTTCATTAACCTTTTCAACTACCGGTTCTTTTTCCTTATCTTGATCAGGTTGTGGTTCTTGTGGAGTAGGAATAGCTTCATCAGAAATTACAGATATTTCAGGTGGTTTAAGTGTAATACCACTTCTTGTGGTAATGGCTTTAGCTGTTTCATTCCGGGGGTTAGCATTTGTATCACTAGGTAGACTTCCCGATTTTCTTTCACCTATCAACCTTGCTAGGTTACTTACTTCTTGTTCCAAATTTTGAATAGAAGCTTGTTGATTTCTAAATGCTTGAGCATTTTGTTCATTCGTTTGTTTCTGAGATTTGAAAAATTGAGTTTGAGATTCAACTAGCTTTGACATCATATCTTCTAAATTTGGCTTTTTATCATCGGTTTGTGGTGGTTTATTTTGAAAAATAGGTCTTTGCTGGTTGTAAGTATTATTGGATACTTGTTGATTGCTAGGACCTTGTTGGTTGTTGTATGGAATATTTCGGTTATAATTCTGGTTTTGATTTTATGTTGGTCTTGGCGGTTGATAATTATTCTGAAAATTATTTCCAGGCCTTTGGTTTATGTATGAAACATTCTCTCTTTGTTCCATTGTTAGTTCAATACTGAGATAATCTTTTGTCAAATGTGGTCCTCCACACTGCTCACAACTAATTCGTATTGAGTGAATATCTTTAGTCATCTTTTCCATTCGTCTCTCGACAGCATCTATCTTTGCAGAAATGGAATCTAAGTCATGGCTAGAATCGGCTCTAGCTGCTTTATATGATCTAACGATATCTTTTTCTTGGTGCCACTCATGTGAGTGGGAAGCAGTGTTATCAATAATTTTGTAAGCATCAGTTTCTATTTTCTTCATAATAGAACCACCAGCTGCTATATCTATGTCTTTTCTTGTAGTGATGTCGCATCCTTGGTAGAATATTTGTACTATTTGACAAGTGTCTAAACCATGTTGCGGACATCCTCTCAATAACTTTCCAAATCTGGTCCACGCCTCATATAGAGTTTCATTTGGCTTCTGTGTGAACGTAACAATTTCACCTTGAAGTCTTACGGCTTTAGATGACGGAAAGAATTGTTTAAGAAATTTTTCAACTAAAACGTCCCATGTATCAATCGCCCCTTCAGGTAATGATTCTAACCAATCTTTGGCTTCTCCCTTTAAAGTCCAGGGAAATAACATGAGATATATCTGTTCATCTTCAACTTCTCTTATTTTAAGTAGAGTGCAGATCCTATTAAATGTACGAAGAGGTTCATTTGGATCTTCCTTCGGTGCACCACTAAATTGGCATTGATTAGTTACCATATGTAGAATTTGTCCCTTGATTTCATAATCTGGCGCATTAATGTCAGGTTGAGTAATTGCGTGACCTTAGCCAGTACGTTTAGCTCTCATTCGGTCTTCCATACTTAAAGGTTCCAGATTTTCTATGATTGAATTTGTTGAATCTGAATCACTAGAGGATTCTGATTTAATGGTTGGTTCCTCAACAATCTCTATTTGAATGATTGGTGGTTCCGGAGGAAAGATTAGTGGTTCAGGATCTATGAATTGTCCCTGAATAATCTCCGGATTCTCAATAGTGAGTTCGGGTTCAAAAAATGGATTATCGGAAATTTGAATTGGAGTACTTGGTCTACTGAATGACGATTCTAAAGAAAAATCAACGGCGACAATATTTGCTAGATGTCTTGATCGAGTTACAGGTGGTGAACGTACAAAAGGCGGTGAACGTTTTGCTCGGTGCATTCACTGAATATCCTATTAGTTATAAAAATAAGAAAAATTATATAAGTTATCAAATTAATAGACTTTTCTGATTTTGCCCACGTTTCGAATAGCCAAAAGATGCAGCAGAGGGGCAGGATTCGTTTGGTCTTAATATAATCGAGTACTGTTTGGCTCTAATAACCCGGTCCACGTATAAATCCAACTATTACTACGAACCAAAAAATTTTGATGTCTATCAATTTAACCGCTTAAAATAAATTTTCGTAATTTAAAGAAATTTAGAGAAGAAGTAGAAAATAAAATCTAAGTCCTAAACCTAGAATGGCGAGAAATAAGAAAGAAAAAGAGCGCGTCGAAAAAAGTCGAAAAATAAAAGATTTAAAAATAATAGGCGTCGAAAAATAAAAATAAGAAAGTAGCGAGTCGAAACTTAAAAAGGAACTAAAAACTAAAAATTAAAAGTTGAGTCTAAAAATATTAAAGCTTAAAAGAAATACTATATCCCAAATGGCAATAACTTAAAAAGGTACTAATATATAAAAATAGCGTCGCAAAATTCTAAAGCACCTAGATCTTTGTCTAAAGAAAAAGCACTTAAGGGATTTTACGGCAAAGCCTAAAAATTTAGAAATAAAAATACTATGGCAAAAACTATGACTTAAAACTAATTATGAGCGAAAAATACAAAAATTACGCTAAAACAATTAAAAGGGTACAAAATATAAAAATATACTTAAAGTTGCAAAAAGTACAATTTTTATAAAAATATTATTTTATATTATTTATTTTATAAAACTATTAATTTTATATATTTAAACTAATTAAAACTAAAAATACAAATTAAATCTAAAAACTAAACTAAATAATAAATAATTAAAAACCTAATTAGGGTTTTACAATAATAATAATAAATAATACTCCGTAATTAATGCGAAACTAGGTCAAATGTGGCGTGTCTGTCAGGGCCATGCGATCGCATTGTCCTCACCTTAAAAATCCATCCGATCGCATGGAGTAGGTTTTCAGGCCAGGTGGGTTGGGCTGCTACAGTGTAGCCCGTAAACTTTTATATTAATTTTTTTTTTCTGTTTTAATTTTCTGATTTATATAAATAAAATTTATATTTTTACAAACTAAAAAAAAAATTAAGGAAACTTGATAGTTTTATATATATTTATTTAACAAACTATTAAAAATATATAATTTTTGTTTTTCTTTTTATATTTTCGGAAACTAAAACGTATTTTTACAAAAACTTATTTTTATAAAAGTAAACCAAAAATTAATAAAAATCTTTTTTTTATAGCGTTGCTCTTCCGGCGTTTAAGCAGAATCGTTCCCCGGCAGCGGCGCCAAAAATACTTGATGTTCGCGAGGCGTACTAGGAAATAGTGTATATTTTACTAGGAAAAACTATTAAATACGATACAATTTTACACAAGATATTTATTTATTTTTAGAATGGATATACCTAAACCTTGCTACAACACTTATAGGCAGTGTACCTAATCGTACAGTAGTGTAGTTTTTAGTAAGTCCGGTTCGTTCCACAGGGATACACTTAAACAAGCTTAACGCTATATTAGTTTTAATTTATAAAAATACAAATATATATAAGTAATATTATTATTATAAAAATAGGGTTTTTACCGTTTAATGACCGGTTTGTCGATTTTTAAAACTTTAGTCGCAGTTAAAACCTAATGTAAAATATTAAAAATAAATACAACTTAATTTTAAACATAAAGTAAATAACGATAATGAAATTGCGATAAATAAAATTGCGATAAAATAAAATTGCAATAATTAAAAAGTATGATAATTAAAAGTGCAATTAAATACAATGACAATAAATAAAAGTGCAATAATTAGAAGTACAATTAAATATGAAAATAAAGAAATTATGCTTATTTAAACTTCCGTAATCATGATGTTTGACGTGTTGATTTTAGTTTATTCACATGGGTTAATTGTCTTTTGTCCTGGATTATTTAATATGCCCGTCTGGTTTTGTCCATAACAGTCCATCAGTTATAAATATAAAGTGCGAGTGTCCTCGTCAAATTATCCTTATATCCGAAGTCAAATATTCCAACTAATTGGGGACTTAAACTGTAACAAGGTTTTAATACTTTGTTTAATAATTACACCAGGTTATCGACTGCGTGTAACTCAAGGTTTTAATACTTTGTTATCAATTATGCCAAGTGTCCTTGTACATAATTTCACCCCTGTTTTAATAAGTCTATTAATTATTAATCCATTCCCGTATCCGGTTAAATGAACGATTATTCGTACATATAAATATCCCGCCCATCGTGTCCGATCGAGTGTATATAGTTATTTCTAGGTACGTCCAATTGTAAATCTTTATATTAAAATTAACAAACTATCATTTAGTTAAACAAATATAAAGCCCATTAATAGCCCATAGTCTAATTTCCACAAGTGTCGTTCTTTTGTCCAAACCCCAATTATGGTACAAAGCCTAATTACCCAATTTTAGTAATTAGCCCAACATCATGATTACTTTGTTTTAAATAAGCATAATAATAACTTAGCTACGAGACATTAAATTAAAAAGGTTGAACATAACTTACAATGATTAAAAATAGCGTAGCGTTACACGGACAGAATTTCGACTTACACCCTTACAATATTCGCTAACATACCCTTATTATTAGAATTTAAAATTAAAATTAAAATATATATACATATACATATATATACATATATATATATATATATATATATATATATATATATATATATATATATATATATATATATATATATATATATATATATATATATATACATACATGTATATATATATATATACATATATATATATATACATGTATATATATATATATACATATATATATACATGTATATATATATATACATATATACATATATACATATATATATATATATATATATGTATGTATATATATATATATATATATATATATATATATATATATATATGTATGTATATATATATATATATATATATATATATATATATATATATATATATATATGTTTACGTATGAAGGAAGAAGAAAAAGATGTGTTTTACTTTAATCAAAACCGCGAGTTTTATAGGCATGTGGGCTGTAAAAGTCAGCCATGCGATCGCATGGAATTAACTCTTCCAGGCCATGCGATCGCAAGGCCAGCTGGTGAAGTTCACATGCCTTTGTTTCTTCTGCCGACGGTTTTTATTATATAATATAATATATAAATAATTATAAGAATTATTTAAATATTATATTATATTTATGTGCATAGTTGACTTGTAATTTTTAGTCCGTTGCGTCGAGCGTTGAGAGTTGTCTTTGGTCCCGGTTCCGGTTTTTCGAACGTCCTTGCGTATAAATTAATATCTTGTACTTTGCGTTTTGCTTCTTGTACTCTTGTAATTTTGAGACGTTTCTTATCACTAATTGGAACCACTTTGATTGTATTTTGTACTTTTGAGCTTTTTGGTCTTTTGCGTCTTCAATTCGTCGAATCTGTCTTTTGTCTTCACCTTTTATTATTTAAACGAATATCACTTGTAAATAGAACAATTGCAATTAAAAGCTTGTCTTTCTTGAGGGATAATTGATAGTGCTAAAAACGAACATATATTTCATAGCATTATTCCTCAAGAAAGACAAGCTTTTAGTTGCAATTGTTCTATTTACAAGTGATATTCGTTTAAATAATAAAAGGTGAAGACAAAAGATAGATTCGACGAATTGAAGACGCAAACGACCAAAAAGCTCAAAAGTACAAAAGACAATCAAAAAGGTTCCAATTATTGATAAGAAACGTCTCGAAATTACAAGATTCAAAACGCAAAGTACAAGATATTAAATTGTACGCAAGGACGTTCGAAAATCCGGAACCGGGACCAGAGTCAACTCTTAACGCTCGACGCAACGGACTAAAAATTACAAGTTAACTATGTATATAAATATAATATAATATATAATTAATTATATTAATTATATATATATATATTATATTTATAAATAAAAACCGTCGGCAGAGAAAGACTCCAAGGACTGAGCTGTAATTTCATTCTCCGCGACTCGCGGAGTTTGAAGGCAAAAATTCCGCGAGTCGCGGAGCCCCAAAATAAATTTCTGCCTATAAAGCCAATCGAATTCTGATCAAAATCATCATCTTTTTCTTCCTCATTCATACGTAAAATTTATATTTATATTTATAATTTATATTTTAATTTTAATTATAATTCTAATAATAAGGGTATGTTAGCGAATGTTGTAAGGGTGTAAGTCGAAATTCTGTCCGTGTAACGCTATGCTATTTTTAATCATTGTAAGTTATGTTCAACCTTTTTACATTAATGTCTCGTAGCTAAGTTATTATTATGCTTATTTAAAACGAAGTAATCATGATGTTGGGCTAATTACTAAAATTGGGTAATTGGGCTTTGTACCATAATTGGGGTTTGGACAAAAGAACGACACTTGTGGAAATTAGACTATGAGCTATTAATGGGCTTTATATTTGTTTAACTAAATGATAGTTTGTTAATGTTAATATAAAGATTTACAATTGGGCGTCCCTATAAATTACCATATACACTCGATCAGACACGATGGGCGGGGTATTTATATGTACGAATAATCGTTCATTTAACCGGACACGGGAATGGATTAATAGCCACTAGAATAATTAAAACAGGGGTGAATTACATTCAAGGGTAATTGGTGTAATTGTTAACAAAGTAGTAAAACCTTGGTTTACACGCAGTCGATAACCTGGTGTATTCATTAAACAAAGTATTAAAACCTTGTTACAATTTGAATCCCCAATTAGTTGGAATATTTAACTTCGGGTATAAGAATAATTTGACGAGGACACTCGCATTTTATATTTATGACTGATGGACTGTTATGGACAAAAACTAGACGGACATATTAAATAATCCAGGACAAAGGACAATTAACCCATGGGCATAAAACTAAAATCAACACGTCAAACATCATGATTACGGAAGTTTAAATAAGCATAATTCTTTTATTTCATATTTAATTTCCTTTATTTTATATTTAATTGCACTTCTAATTATCGCACTTTTATTTATTGTTATTTAATCGCACTTTTAATTATCGTACTTTTTAATTATCGCAATTTTATTTTATCGCAATTTTATTATTCGCAATTTCATTATCGTTATTTACTTTACGCTTTAAATTAAGTCTTTTATTTATTTAATATTTTACATTTGGTTTTAACTGCGACTAAAGTTTTAAAATCGACAAACCAGTCATTAAACGGTAAAAACCCCCCTTTATAATAATAATATTACTTATATATATATATTTGTATTTTTATAAAAGTAAACTAATATAGCGTTGAGCTTTGTTTAAAGATTTCCCTGTGGAACGAACCGGACTTACTAAAAACTACACTACTGTACGATTAGGTACACTGCCTATAAGTGTTGTAGCAAGGTTTAAGTATATCCATTCTATAAATAAATAAATATCTTGTGTAAAATTGTATCATATTTAATAGTTTTTCCTAGTAAAATATAAACTATTTCGTATACACCTCGCATAACATCAAGTATTTTTGGCGCCGCTGCCGGGGAACTTTCTTAAAACGCCGGAAACGCAACGCTAATATAAAAAAAAAAAAAGATTTTTAGTTTACTTCTATTAAAAATTCGTTTTTGTAAAAATACGTTTTAAATATTCGAAAATATAAAAAGAAAAAAAAAAATATAAGCATTTTTAAGATTTTGTTAAACATTTAAGTTTTATAAAGTTTCTTTATTTTTATATAAGTTTTATTTAAGTGTTTTGTTTTTATTTAAAAACATATAAAAAAAGTATATATATATAAATCTAGTTTTAAGATTTTTATTTATAAAATTATAAAATATTTCTATTTTAGTTTTTAGATATAAGTTTTTATTATATAAATACTTTTATTAAAACAGAAAATTAAAAACAGAAATTAAAATAAAAAAAAAAGAAAAAAAAAACGCGTAAAATTTCAAACTGCTCCAGATCTGAAATTCTGAACCCCGCGACTCGCGGGGTTTGATGCAATAAATACCGCGACTCGCGGAGAATATCTGACAGGCGACAAAACCCTAATTCAGCATTAATTACGGGTAATTATTAATTATTATTATTATTTAACCCTAATTACTATTATTATTATAATTAAGTTTATTTTTAACTTTTACTTTTTATTTAATTTATATATTTTAGTTAAATTAGTTTAATTAAATTATAAAATTAATAGTTTTAAATAAATAATATAAAAATAATATTTTTATAAAAATTGTACTTTTTACAACTTTTTGTATATTTTTATATTTTGTCCCTTTTTAATCGTTTTAGCGTAATATTTGTATTTTTAGCTCATATTTAATTTTAAAACTTAGTTTTTGCTATAATCATTTTTACTCCTAGATTTTTAGGCTTTGCCGTAGAATTCCTTAAGTGCTTTTTCTTTAGACTAAGATTTAGGTACTCTAGAATTTTGCGACGCCTTTTTAAGTTTTAGTTTCTTTTTAAGTTATTTCCATTTGGGATTTAGTTTTTCCTGTAAGCTTTAATATTTTTAGACACCTTTTAACTATGTATCAATTATCATTCCAATTAGTAATTTCAATTTGCGATTATAATTTTAAGTTAGTTGTAGTAATAAGGTTAGGTTAGTCAAGTATTTTTTGATAAGTTTCTTTTATTTTTCCGTCACCTTTTATTTTTCAACCATTTTTCTTTTTTGACCTTTTTCGACGAACTCTTTTTCTTTCTTATTTCTCGCTATTCTAGTTTTAGGACATAGATTTTTATTCTACTTCTTATCTAAATTTCTTAAAATTACGAAAATTTATTTTAAGTGGTTAAATTAATAGACATCAAAATTTTCTGGTTCGTAGTAATAGTTGGATTTGTACGTGGACCGGGTTATTGGAGCCAAACAGTCCTCAATTATATTGAGACCAAACGAATCCTGCCCCTCTGCTGCATCTTTTGGCTATTCAAAACGTGGGCAAAATCAGAAAAGTCTATTAATTGGATAACTTATTATAATTTTTCTTCCTTTTTAAAACTAATAGGATATTCAGTGAATGCACCGAGCAAGACGTTCACCAACTTTTGTACGTTCACCACCTGTAACTAGATCAAGACATTTAGCAAATATAACCGCCGTTGATTTTTCTTTAGAATCGTCATCCAGTAGACCAAGTACTTCAGTTCAAATTTCCGATAATCCATTTTTTGAAACCAACCTCACAATTGAGAATCCGGAGAATATTCAGGAACGGTTCGTAGATCCTGAACCACTAAACTTTCCTCCGGAGCCACCAAACATTCAAACAGAGATTGTTGAGGAACGAACCATTAAATCAGAATCATCTAGTGATACCGATTCAACAAATTCAATTATGGAGAATCTGGAACCTTTAAGTATGGAAGACCGAATGAGAGCTAAACGCACTGGCCAAGGTCACGCAATTACTCATCCAGACATTAATGCGCCAGATTATGAAATCAAAGGACAAATTCTACACATGGTGACTAATCAATGCCAATTTAGTGGTGCGCCGAAGGAAGATCCAAATGAACATCTACGTACCTTTAATAGGATCTGCACACTATTTAAAATCCGAGAAGTAGAGGATGAACAGATATATCTCATGTTATTTCCCTGGACTTTAAAGGGAGAAGCCAAAGATTGGTTGGAATCGTTACCTGAAGGGGCGATTGATACATGGGATGTTTTAGTTGACAAATTTCTTAAACAATTCTTTCCTGCATCTAAAGCCGTAAGACTTCAAGCAGAAATTGTTACGTTCACACAGAAGCCAAATGAAACTCTATATGAGGCTTGGACAAGATATGGAAAGTTGTTAAGAGGATGTCCGCAACATGGTTTAGACACCTGTCAAATAGTACAAATATTCTACCAAGGATGCGACATCACTACAAGAAAAGACATAGATATAGCAGCTGGTGGTTCTATTATGAAGAAAACCGAAACTGATGCTTACAAAATTATTGATAATACTGCTTCCCACTCACATGAGTGGCACCAAGAAAAAGATATCATTAGATCATCTAAAGCAGCTAGAGCCGATTCTAGCCATGACTTAGATTCCATTTCCGCAAAGATAGATGCTGTGGAGAGACGAATGGAAAAGATGACTAAGGATATTCACTCAATACGAATTAGTTGTGAGCAGTGTGGAGGACCACATTTGACAAAAGATTGTCTCAGTATTGAATTAACAATGGAACAAAGAGAGAATATTTCATACATAAACCAAAGGCCTGGAAATAATTATCAGAATAATTATCAACCGCCAAGACCGATTTACAATCAAAACCAGAATTATAACCGAAATATTCCATACAACAACCAACAAGGTCCTAGCAATCAACAAGTATCCAATAATACTTACAACCAGCAAAGACCTAATTTTCAAAACAAACCACCACAACAAACCGATGATAAAAAACCGAATTTAGAAGATATGATGACGAAGCTAGTTGAAACTCAAACGCAGTTTTTCACATCTCAGAAACAAACCAATGAACAAAATGCTCAAGCATTTAGAAATCAACAAGCTTCTATTCAAAATCTAGAACAAGAAGTGAGTAACCTAGCAAGGTTAATAGGTGAAAGAAAACCGGGAAGTCTACCTAGTGATACAAATGCTAACCCCCGGAATGAAACAGCTAAAGCCATTACCACAAGAAGTGGTACAACACTTAAACCACCTGAAATACCTGTAACTTCTGATGAAGCCATTCCTACTCCACAAGAACCACAACCTGATCAAGATAAGGAAAAAGAACCGGTAGTTGAAAAGGTTAATGAAGATAACATAGTTAAGGATAAACCTTATGTTAAACCATACCAACCACCACTTCCTTATCCGAGTAAAATGAAGAAAGAGAAACTTGAAACCGAGCAATCCAAATTCTTGGATATGTTTAAACAGATAAATGTAAATCTTCCTTTCATTGATGTGATTTCAGGAATGCCTAGATATGCTAAATTCTTGAAAGATCTAATCTCAAATAGAAAGAAAATGGAAGAACTCTCGGCTGTTACTATGAATGCTAATTGTTCAGCAGTGCTGTTGAATAAGATACCAGAAAAACTATCTGATCCAGGAAGTTTCACAATTCCATGTTTTCTGGGTAGTCTTAGTTCAATAGAAGCATTGGCAGACTTAGGTGCTAGTATAAATCTAATGCCGTATTCACTATACACTAAACTAGACCTTGGAGAATTGAAACCAACCAGAATAAGCATACAACTAGCCGATAGATCAATAAAATATCCTAGAGGGATAATGGAAAACATGCTAGTTAAAGTTGGTACTTTAGTATTCCCAGTAGATTTTGTTGTTCTAGACATGGAAGAAGATTCTCAAGTTCCTCTCATATTAGGAAGACCATTCTTAAACACGGCTAAAGCAATGATAGACGTGTTCGGTAAGAAACTGACCCTAAGTATAGAGGATGAGAGTGTTACCTTTTCAGTTGATAGAGCAATGCAACAACCACAATCTGCAGATGATACATGTCATTATATTCAAACTATAGATGCACATGCAGAATTATTAAAAGAATTTCCAGAATTACAAGGAACAGGAGAATGTTCTTTAGGAGAAGGTAATGAACCAATTGATGAAGCTGAAATGTTAGCTACACTTATAGCTAATGGATATGAACCAACAACAGAAGAAATTCAAATGCTAAAAGAAGAAGACAGATATCGATATAAATCATCGATAGAAGAACCTCCGAAATTAGAGTTAAAGCCACTTCCAAACCATTTGGAATACGCTTATTTACATGGTGAATCTGAATTACCTGTAATAATATCGTCTTCTCTTACTGAAAATGAGAAATCACAACTCATTTCTGTGTTGAAAGCTCATAAACCAGCCATTGCATGGAAGATTCATGATATTAAAGGAATAAGTCCTTCGTATTGCACACATAAAATCCTTATGGAAGAAGGTCATAAAACGTATGTGCAACGCCAACGAAGACTAAATCCTAATATGCAAGATGTAGTTAAGAAAGAGATTATTAAACTGCTAGATGCAGGTTTGATATATCTAATTTCTGATAGTCCGTGGATAAGCCCAGTTCAATGCGTGCCTAAGAAGGGTGGCATGACTGTCATTACAAATGAAAAAAATGAGCTTATTCCTACTAGGACTATAACAGGATGGCGTGTATGTATTGATTATAGAAAATTAAATGACGCCACCAGAAAAGATCACTTTCCCTTACCTTTCATTGATCAAATGTTGGAAAGACTGGCCGGAAATAGTTACTATTGTTTTCTAGATGGATTTTCCGGATATTTTCAAATTCCAATAGCACCCGAAGATCAAGAGAAAACCACATTCACGTGCCCTTATGGTACCTTTGCTTACAAACGCATGCCATTTGGACTTTGCAACGCCCCTGCAACCTTTCAAAGGTGTATGATGGCGATTTTTCACGACATGATAGAAGAATGCATGGAAGTTTTCACGGATGACTTTTCAGTCTTCGGTGATACATTTAAATCATGTCTAGTTAATCTGGAACGAATGCTAATTAGATGCGAAAAATCAAATCTAGTACTTAATTGGGAGAAATGCCATTTCATGGTTAAAGAAGGCATCGTTCTTGGACATAAAATTTCAAAAGAAGGAATTGAAGTGGATAGAGCTAAAGTAGATGTAATTGCTAAACTTCCACATCCCACCAATGTTAGAGGAGTTAGGAGTTTTCTAGGGCATGCCGGTTTTTACCGACGTTTCATAAAAGATTTTTCTAAAATTGCCACTCCTATGAATAAACTCCTAGAAAAGGATGCTCCATTCATCTTTTCAGATGAGTGTATCAAATCCTTTAATATTCTTAAAGAGAAACTCACTAATGCGCCGATCATGATAACACCAAATTGGAATCTACCATTTGAACTAATGTGCGATGCAAGTGATTTTGCAATGGGAGCCGTTTTAGGACAAAGGATTGAAAAACGATTTCAACCTATATATTATGCTAGTAAGACATTACAAGGAGCACAAACAAACTATACAACTACTGAAAAAGAACTCCTTGCTATTGTCTTTGCTTTTGACAAATTTCGATCATATCTCGTTCTAGCAAAAACGGTGGTCTATACCGACCATTCTGCTCTTAGATACCTATTTTCAAAACAAGATGCTAAACCAAGATTAATCCGTTGGATCTTACTCTTACAAGAGTTTGATATTGAAATCCGAGATAAAAGAGGAGCAGAAAATCTCGCCGCTGATCATCTTTCTCGTCTTGAAAATCCTGAGTTAGAAGTTCTAAATGAATCGGCCATACAAGACAACTTTCCTGATGAATATCTATTGAAGATAGATTATAAAGAAATACCATGGTTTGCAGACTATGCAAACTACTTAGTTTGTGGATTCCTTGAAAAAGGATTATCGTACCAAAGACGAAAGAAATTCTTCAGTGATATAAAACACTATTTCTGGGAAGATCCACACCTGTTTAAAAGTTGTCCCAATGGAATAATACGCCGATGTGTATTTGGAGATGAAGCTAGTAAAATTTTAAACCATTGTCACACAGGACCAACAGGAGGGCATTATGGGCCTCAACTAACAGCAAGAAAAGTTTATGAAGCTGGATTCTATTGGCCTACAATTTACAAAGACGCACACCTTCTTTGCAAATCCTGTGATGCATGTCAAAGGGCCGGAAAAATAAGTCAACGTGATGAAATGCCACAAAATGTCATCCAAGTATGTGAAGTATTTGACATTTGGGGTATTGACTTTATGGGTCCATTTCCAAAATCTCATAATAATCTATATATACTCGTAGCCATTGATTATGTATCTAAATGGGCGGAAGCACAAGCTCTCCCAACTAACGATGCACGAGTTGTAGTCAACTTTTTAAAACGTCTTTTTGCAAGGTTTGGAACACCGAAAGCTTTAATAAGTGATCGGGGTACTCATTTCTGTAATAATCAACATGAGAAAGTTCTTAAAAGATATGGAGTAACTCATAAAATCTCCACCGCATATCATCCACAAACAAGTGGACAAGTTGAAAATACCAACCGAGCTTTAAAACGTATTCTAGAGAAAACCGTAGGATCAAATCCGAAGGAATGGTCCATTAAATTGGAGGATGCACTCTGGGCTTTTAGAACAGCCTACAAAACTCTAATTGGAACCACAACTTTTAGACTTGTTTATGGAAAAGCATGTCATCTTCCAGTAGAAATTGAACACAAAGCATTTTGGGCTTTGAAGACATGTAATCTTGATTTACATGAAGCTGGACGTCTACGATTAAGTCAACTAAATGAATTAGAAGAATTAAGACATGAAGCATACGAAAATTCATTAATCTATAAAGAAAGAACGAAGAAATGGCATGATAAAAGAATCAGAAGTTCAAAAGAATTTAAAGAAGGAGACAGAGTTCTTCTTTTCAATTCACGATTCAAGCTATTTCCTGGAAAATTGAAATCAAGATGGTCTGGACCATTCATAGTCAAAAGAGTTTTCCCATACGGAACGATAGAATTAATAAATTCAAATGGGATTGAATTTAAAGTTAATGGTCACAGAGTTAAACATTACATACATGGTCCGATGGAAGTCGACAACGAAGTTAATCACAATTTCGACACCACAGCTAACTAAGTGTGGGGAGAATCAAGTCTTTAAAGGATAATATGTATTTCTGTTAGAGTTAGATTGTCTGTTTTCATGTAGTTCTCGAAAATGGAACCCGAATGGTCTTTCCCTAGCAGACCCTAAAGAACTAGTCTTCTCCCCCCATTCTGAATTTTTATTTTTTTTAGGTTTTTACAAAATGAAGACTGCCTGTGAACTAAACCATGGTCTAATGCTACACGCTTTGATCACTAAACGTAATAATGACATACTACCGAGTGAACTAGTATCAGTAATCAGAGAAAGAATGGACGGAGTTAGAAAAGAATCCAGATGCGAAGATAATAAGTTACAATTTGGTAAAGGAAAATCAAAATCCGCAGCGAAAAGAAGAGCACGACACCTAGAAAGATGTCACAAATGCGGAAAATGGTCACATGGAGGTAAATGTTCAAATAATCAAACCTATTCAAATACCGAATTTGTTACTTTATGCAGAGACGGACCGTTCATATGTTTAGAAGAAAAGACACTGAATGCTCGAGGTTACGCCTATGTAGCCATGGAAAACCAATTAAACCGACTATCTTATGAATGGGATAGATCATATAACTAAGAAATCTATTTCACAGGTATGTCTGTACAGTTTTTATTTTTATTTTTATTTTTAACCTTTTGATAATAAACGCTAATTTGTTCGCTAAAAAGTATTAAATTGGTATTGAATAAAATTAGGTTTGGCGACCGAAATTATTGATATCATTCAAAAATTTATTACATCACTGCGAAATTTAACGTTTATTCTTAAGGTATAAATATCTTTAAACAATCAACCCAAAATATTTCAAAAATTCGTCATGAGTTAAATTAGGTCTTGGAACCGAAATTACTTTACCGAAAAGAGGGGCGCATATTTTTGATAATATTTGATTGATTAAAGTGGGATAAAAAGACAAAAAGATTTTAAAATTTATTTTTACCATGTTTTTAAAATTAATATTTAAATCTTAAATTAATATTGTAAACTTTGTAAAAAATATATATTTAAAATTGTAAATATTTGAAAAAAAATTAATATAAGTTTGGTATGAATTTGTAAATTTTTAAATTAAATTTGGTGTGAATTTTTAATTTTTAAAATATAAATTTTTAATTTTATGCATTTCAAATTTTAAGTTTGGTGTGAATTTTTAATATTAATTTTGAATTTTATATTTAAGTTGTGTGAATTTAAAAACAAAAATTTACTTTATCTCATTAAGTTAAAAATATGATTTTTAAAAGTCGTCGTAAGTTGAAGACTAGGTCTTTGAACCGAAATTGCTTTACCCGAGAGAGGGACGAGAACTTTTATTATCATTATTTTTAATCTTATTGAATTAAAGTATGCCAAAAACATTGAAAAAACCCAAAAATCTTAGCTTTTAAAACAATCGCTACAAAA
Source organism: Rutidosis leptorrhynchoides (assembly GCF_046630445.1). Lineage (NCBI taxonomy): Eukaryota > Viridiplantae > Streptophyta > Magnoliopsida > Asterales > Asteraceae > Rutidosis > Rutidosis leptorrhynchoides. The sequence continues at coordinate 148,247,587 of NC_092334.1, read as the reverse complement.
AGACAAATTTTAAAATTTTGTCGAGGGACGGACTAGGACATCGATCCGAAACGACCTCGTCCCAAATAACAAGGGAAACAAAATTTCAAAATTAAGTACTTAATTGTTTCATAAGTTAATGATTATAAAAAAATATATATATATATATATATATATATATATATATATATATATATATATATATATATATCAAACTCCGCGACTCGCGGAGTTTGAAGGGTATTTCACCGCGAGTCGCGGAGAGACTAAAAATGGGAAAAAAAAAATATAACCGCAGAACAGATCAGTCCCCAACCCACAAAAACTAAAAACCTGCGAAAATAGCTGCGAAAAACCCGAGAAAAAACCCCAAAAATCACAATTTTTAACCGTTAATCACCAAATCTTTTACTAAAATCATGTTGAGAAGGATGCTATCTAAGAATTACTCAAGAAAAACGGTAAATTTCTACACCTAAACACCATTTAATTCGAAATTTGATGTTCTTGAGTCATTTTTTTCCCAATTTGATTTTGATGCTTTTTAGTGTAATTAGGCTTAAATTGTTTATGTATTATGCTTGTATAACCTAGATTGATGCTGTTTAACATGATTAGAAGCCTTAAACTTCAAATTTTGAATAATCTAGGGTTTGTGTTCTTGAGCAAATTTGGGGCTTTTTGATATAAACAGGTTATGGCCGATTTTTGTCATGAATTGTTGCTAAATTGAGTAGTGTAACATGTTTAGGTAGTTAAATGATCCAAACTTTGAGCCTAAACATGATTTTGAGAATTAAAGTGGACTTTTTCAAGTCTAAAAATTCATGAACTTGATTTTTGAAAGATAATGCCATTTGAGACTTGTTTAATTGCTAGTAATGATTATTTTGACATGTTATTTGAGTTGAATGATTATGAACTAGGCGAACATTTTCGTATATGCTTATTTGAAAAAGTGTAGATTTGATGAAAATATGAAAATGAGCTTAAGTTTGATATAAATTGATAATGTCATTGTAATTATTTTGATTGATGATTTTGCTGACACTAATGCATATTTGGATGCACAAAAATTGTGTTTGATGTGTTTTGCAGAATGAAAGGGGTGAATCTTCATCCCAAGCCCGCAATGCTCCTGCTGAGAATTTGGAACAACAGGAGGTGGATAACTACTACAAGCAGGATATACCTCATCCAGTCATGACCTTTTCTGATATGCACTTGGAAGAGTTGCACCCGAACCTGAGATTTGACAGACTTTGGATAGATTATCCAAAATATCAAAGGGGTTTGCATACTCTTCATTCTAAGGTTGTTGAGGTACCGAGGGTCATAGAATGGGGACCTTTAGAAGCTGTAGAATTGGCCGGGCCAATTAGGGAATTACTTGTACAGAGGTATGGTAATTCTACTTTTAATGACTGGGTACGTTTATTCACCATACGTAGACCTGTATATAAAGTATGGTGTGAAGAATTGTTATGTAGTATAGAGTTGAATGATCGGGTAGCTAGTTTAACCGATCGTTCTTTTATTAGATTTTTGTTAGGCGGTTCGATGCGCCACATGTCTTTACTGGACATGGCTCAGGCTTTACGTATATATACGCCTGAGGAGTTAGCGTCTGCCGATTGTAGAGGATTGATACTAAACGGTAGAAAGATAGATGAAAATTTTGATACACACGGTGTGTGGAGTCAAATGACAAGCCATCACCGTTTCAAAGGGGGAAATTACTCTTATTTGGATATAGATAGAGCCGAATTAAGAGTGATACATAGGTTTTTAGCTAATTCGATTACACAAAGGGGTAAGAACAAGGAAAAAGTAAATGAACAGGATTTGTTTTACCATATGTGTATTCGAGACCCACAAAGCGCTGTAAGTATACCATATTGTGTGGGTTATTATTTATCAGCTATGGTTCGGGGGATGCGACCGCATAGCATAATAGGAGGTGGTATTTTTATTACTTTGATTGGTGAATATCTCGGTGTGGATATAAGTCGGGGGGGATTATTAGTAGAAGAACCAGAACCCCGCGATACTATAGGTTTAAATGTATACCATGGTGCGAAAGTTTTGAAAAGGCGAAATAACGCCACAGTACGATACCATGGTAGACATCCACAGGTGGAGAAAAACCAACAACAAGGTAATGTAGGAGGGGGGAATGAGATGCAAGAAATGCATAGGTTTATAGCTTCTCAGGAATACGAAAATGCTAGACAGAGAGCATTTGAAGATTGGCAAGTTCATCAGAACCAAATCATAGCTCATTGCCAACATATAGGTAGAAACTATATTCCTACACCGAAACCCATCTTCCCTCCTTGGTCTATAGAGATGCAGCCACCATATCCTACGTATGACCCTGCCGAAGCATTCTATAGCACCTATGGTTATGCCTGGAACCCCTATTGGTACCAATATCATCCTTAGTTTACTTATTATTTTTTTTTTTTTTGTAATTTGTAATTATAGATACATTTAATACTTTTGTTAATATTGTAATTATTTTTATAATTATCTAACTTTTATTCTTAGATTTTAATAATTTTTGAATGTGGGGTAATATACCAAACTTCAAAAATATGTATATATGTTTGCAGTTTATCTTATGTACACAACAGGGTAAAACAACGCATTTTCAAAGACTGGCATTAAGTTCAGCAAAAGCAACTAATTTTGACGACAAGATGCAAAATATATGTGAAATAACAACAAGACGGAATGAACAAATGATGTGCACCATTTATCATTCAGCAAACAAACGCCAATATATTTGGAAACTTTGGTAAAATTTAATCATTTTCACACAAATCACCCTCAATAATTTAAATTGTTACTGATTTCTTGCAAATGAGGGCATTGCAAGATCTTAAGTGTGGGAAGGGGTTAAATTCTTTCGGATTTTAAAATTTTTTACTTTATACACTTGGTTACCATTAAAAATACTAGTAAAGCAGTAGTTGTATTAGAATCTAGTGCTCTCTGATAATAAAGAACAGCCCTGGTCTTATATACTGACTACCCAATTCTAGTAAAATTTTTCAAAATTTTCAATTAAATGAACTCATGTTTATACATAATTATGAACGATAAAACTAGGTTTTAACACCGAAATTATTGTTACCTCGGAAAGAACATAAATTGAGAAACAAACTAAAATGTTAAAATTCATTTAAAATGGAATAGAGGACGATAAAAAGGAAAATAAAAGCCAAGTGTGGGAAAATTTACCAAGTTATCTTAAACATATGTCACATATATCTGTAACAAATAACTGAAAATACTTTTGCTTTGGACTAAACTAAACTGTTTTACCCGATGAAAGAAAAGAAGAGATGGATCTACACGATGAATCAATTCCATCATTAAAAGGAAGTAAAGTCTTCCGAAAAAGACACGCGCTTCTTGATTTAGGTCAAGAAGTTGTCGTCCAGACCAGCTGTAGGTTGACGAAAAATCTAGAAAAGTCATCACTAAAATCAGCAGGAAATCCACAGACCTCAGCATTAAACAGGGTCGCCAAGTGGTCAGATTTATCCTAACCATGAGAAGGATTTATCTCGTACAATGGGGGCCACCATGCAAATTAGCTGGATAAGACTAATGAATCAGATCCCCAGAAAGGATAATCTCCTTAAAGATTAAAAATCAGCTTTTAAGACTGATATTACTCAATCCTAGAGATTGACCTTAAAGATTGAGAATTCAAACTCATGGAATTCAATGATATCTAAACTCGAGCTTGAACGAGAAAATATTTTGATCAAAATTATAAACCGATTTGTTTTCTGAAAACCCTATTTTCAATGCGTTCATTACCATTGAACGTAAAATCCTAGGAATTCACCTGGAATTCATTAGGTCACCTGAACCAAATCGGGTGTCAACCGTAAGAACGGTGGTTGCATAGTGGTCAAAGACAGGACCTTGTGCCATACCGAAAAATTATAAGGGTGAGCTTTACTATTGCTCCTACCAAGGATAGTAATTGCGTCCGACACGTTATAGACCATAATTAAAAGCATGTCAGGAGACATTGCCTTAACAGTTGCTTGTTCAACGCTTTCCTTTCAACCGGACGGTAGTTTACCGAAAGGTAATATACGGGACAAGTAAACTGGACGTGTTGCTTTCCAAATACAAGGTTAGCAAGTGGGTGACACAAAACCGCAAGTTTTGTGCTAAAATTTTCAAATCTGAAACCCACCAAACCCACAAAAATATTTTACAAACACCGGTAAAGGGTTATCCCGGAAAACTTATCTAGGGTAAAAACTAGATTTAATTTTCAAAAGATCAAATGTTTTCATAAAGATCCAATTTCCTTAATGGATCTAAATTTTTATAGTCATGTGGGACTGTAAACCATATCGTTACTACCATTGTTTATACCGCCGTATAGAAATCACTGATGTACAAAGTGTGAAGAATAAAGAAGTGTTTCTAGTATTTCAAGACGATATTGCTTGAGGACAAGCAACGCTCAAGTGTGGGAATATTTGATAGTGCTAAAAATGAACATATATTTCATAGCATTATTCCTCAAGAAAGACAAGCTTTTAGTTGCAATTGTTCTATTTACAAGTGATATTCGTTTAAATAATAAAAGGTGAAGACAAAAGACAGATTTGACGAATTGAAGATGCAAACGACCAAAAAGCTCAAAAGTATAAAAGACAATCAAAAAGGTTCCAATTATTGATAAGAAACGTCTCGAAATTACAAGAGTACAAGATTCAAAATGCAAAGTACAAGATATTAAATTGTACACAAGGACGTTCGAAAATCCAGAACCGGGACCAGAGTCAACTCTTAACGCTCGACGCAACGGACTAAAAATTACAAGTTAACTATGTATATAAATATAATATAATATATAATTAATTATATTAATTATATATATATATTATATTTATAAATAAAAACCGTCGGCAGAGAAAGACTCCAAGGACTGAGCTGTAATTTCATTCTCCGCGACTCGCGGAGTTTGAAGGCAAAAATGCCGCGAGTCGCGGAGCCCCAAAATAAATTTCTGCCGATAAAGCCAACCGAATTCTGATCAAAATCATCATCTTTTTCTTCCTCATTCATACGTAAAATTTATATTTATATTTATAATTTATATTTTAATTTTAATTATAATTCTAATAATAAGGGTATGTTAGCGAATGTTGTAAGTGTGTAAGTCGAAATTCTGTCCGTGTAACGCTACGCTATTTTTAATCATTGTAAGTTATGTTCAACCTTTTTACATTAATGTCTCGTAGCTAAGTTATTATTATGCTTATTTAAAACGAAGTAATCATGATGTTGGGCTAATTACTAAAATTGGGTAATTGGGCTTTGTACCATAATTGGGGTTTGGACAAAAGAACGACACTTGTGGAAATTAGACTATGAGCTATTAATGGGCTTTATATTTGTTTAACTAAATGATAGTTTGTTAATGTTAATATAAAGATTTACAATTGGGCGTCCCTATAAATTACCATATACACTCGATCGGACAAGATGGGCGGGGTATTTATATGTACGAATAATCGTTCATTTAACCGGACACGGGAATGGATTAATAGCCACTAGAATAATTAAAACAGGGGTGAATTACATTCAAGGGTAATTGGTGTAATTGTTAACAAAGTAGTAAAACCTTGGTTTACACGCAGTCGATAACCTGGTGTATTCATTAAACAAAGTATTAAAACCTTGTTACAATTCGAATCCCCAATTAGTTGGAATATTTAACTTCGGGTATAAGAATAATTTGACGAGGACACTCGCATTTTATATTTATGACTGATGGACTGTTATGGACAAAAACCAGACGGACATATTAAATAATCCAGGACAAAGGACAATTAACCCATGGGCATAAAACTAAAATCAACACGTCAAACATCATGATTACGGAAGTTTAAATAAGCATAATTCTTTTATTTCATATTTAATTTCCTTTATTTTATATTTAATTGCACTTCTAATTATCGCACTTTTATTTATTGTTATTTAATCGCACTTTTAATTATCGTACTTTTTAATTATCGCAATTTTATTTTATCGCAATTTTATTATTCGCAATTTCATTATCGTTATTTACTTTACGCTTTAAATTAAGTCTTTTATTTATTTAATATTTTACATTTGGTTTTAACTGCGACTAAAGTTTTAAAATCGACAAACCGGTCATTAAACGGTAAAAACCCCCCTTTATAATAATAATATTACTTATATATATATTTGTATTTTTATAAAAGTAAACTAATATAGCGTTGAGCTTTGTTTAAAGATTTCCCTGTGGAACGAACCGGACTTACTAAAAACTACACTACTGTACGATTAGGTACACTGCCTATAAGTGTTGTAGCAAGGTTTAAGTATATCCATTCTATAAATAAATAAATATCTTGTGTAAAATTGTATCGTATTTAATAGTTTTTCCTAGTAAAATATAAACTATTTCGTATACAGCTCGCATAACATCAATAATGCTATGAAATATATGTTCGTTTTTAGCATTATCAAATATTCCCACACTTGAGCGTTGCTTGTCCTCAAGCAATATAGTCTTGAAATATACTAGAATCACTTCTTTATTCTTCACGCTTTGTACATCAGTGATTTCTATACGGTGGTATAAACAATGTTAGTAACGATGTGGTTTACAGTCCCACATGACTATAAAAGTTTAGATCCATTAAGGAAATTGGATCTTTATGAAAACATTTGATCTTTTGAAAATTAAATCTAGCTTTTACCCTAGATAAGTTTTCCGGGATAACCCTTCACCGGTGTTTGCAAATTCTTTTTGTGGGTTTGGTGGGTTTCATATTTGAAATTTTTAGCTCAAAACTTAAGGTTTTGTGTCACCCACTTGCTAACCTTGTATTGGGAAAGCAACACGTCCAGTATTCTTGCTCCGTATATTACCTTTCGATAAACTACCATCCGATTGTAAAGGAAAGTGTTGAACAAGCAACTGTTAAGGCAATGTCCCCTTACATGCGGTTAAGTTTTTGGTCTATAACGTGTCGGATGCAATTACTATCCTTGGTAGGAGCAATAGTAAAGCTCACCCTTATAATTTTTCTTCAGTCTGGCACAAGGTCCGTTGACCATGCTATGCAACCACCGTTCTTACGGTTGACACCCAATTTGGTTCAGGTGACCTAATGAATTCCAGGTGAATTCCTAGGATTTTACGTTCAATGGTAATGAACGCATTGAAAATGGATTTTTAGAAAACAAATCGGTTTGTAATTTTGATCAAACTATTTTCTCGTTCAAGCTCGAGTTTAGATATCATCGAATTCCATGAGTTTGAATTCTCAATCTTTCAAGTCAATCTCAAGGATTGAGTAATATCAGTCTTAAAAGCTGATTTTTGATCTTTAAGGAGATTATCCTTTCTGGGGATCTGATTCATTAGTCTTATCCAGCTAAATTTGCACGGCGTCCTCCCTATTTTACGAGACAGATCCTCTCATGGTTAGGATAAGTCTGACCACTTGGCGACCCTGTTTGATACTGAGGTCCGTGGATTTCCTGCTGATTTTAGAGATGACTTTTCTAGATTTTTCGTCAACCTACAGCTGGTCTGGACGACAACTTCATGACCTAAATCAAGAAGCGCGTTTCTTTTTTGGAAGACTTTACTTCCTTTTAATGATGGAATTGATTCATCGTGTGGATCCATCTTTTCTTTCAAATATATTACAGTAAATTGGGTAAAACTGTTTAGATTAGTCCAAAGCAAAAGTATCTTCAGTTATTTGTACAAAAATATGTGATATATGTTTTAAATAACTTGGTAAATTTTCCCACACTTGGCTTTTATTTTCCTTTTTATTGTCCTCTATTCCATTTTAAATGAATTCTAACATTTTGGTTTGTTTCTCAATTTATGTCCTTTCCGAGGTAACAATAATTTCGGTGTTAACACCTAGTTTTATTGTTCATAAATATGTATAAACATGATTTTGAGTTCATTTAATTGAAAATTTTGAAAAATTTTACTAGAATTGGGTAGTCAGTATATAAGACTAGGGCTGTTCTTTATTATCAGAGAGCACTAGATTCTAATACAACTACTGCGTTACTAGTATTCTTAATGGTAACTAAGTGTTTAAATTAAAAATCCGAAAGAATTTAATCTCTTCCCACACTTAAGATCTTCCAATGCCCTCATCTACAAGAAATCAGTAACAATTTAAATTATTGAGGGTGATTAGCGTAGAAAAATGATTAAATTTTACCAAAGTTTCCAAACATATTGGCGTTTGTTTGCTGAATGATAAATGGTGCATATCATTTGTTCATTCCGTCTTGTTCTTACATCACATTTGTTTTTCGTTTTGTCGTCAAAAGTACTAGCTTTTGCTGAACTTAATGCCAGTCTTTGAAAATGCGCTGTTTTACCCTGTTTTGTACAATTGACAATATACATACATACAAATATAAACATGCATGGTAATTTGAAATGGGACTTAAAATCCCACTTTCAAATCAAAAATGAAACATTAGTACAACATAATAAAAATATTAAATATTACAATAAAAGTATCACAATATATTATGTTTAAACATAAATATACTGAAATAATAAAAATTAAAAATCATATAAATTACCAACCGGAACTAAATCAATCATGGATAGGGGTTCCAGTTCATGTCATCGTCCGGGTTCCACGGTTGGTGATAGGTGTACTGGTATGCCTGGTTAGGGTCGTAGAGAGTATAAGGCGGTCTCATCTCGGGCTGGTGTTGAGGATAGTAAGCGGGTCGGGTCGGAACGTAGTGATCCTGAGGTGACAGCCGGCTCATAATCTGACACTGATGATAGTCCCATCTATCATGCTGTCGTTGCCTGGAATGCTCGTAATCATTTCGGGCTTGCCACTGCTCCATCCGATGAAATCTCTCCGCGTTTGTCATGTCTACCTCATCTACACGCTGGTAGACATCAGTCATAGCCTCTCGAATGACATCCCTAATGTCATCCGCTTCCTCCATCTCCTCATCTGAGCCTCTCTCTACCTGAGGTTGACTACCTACATAGGGTATTGCCTGGTTGCGTCTACTCTTCAATACCTTAGCACCCGCATAAACCTTCAATCCTAAAGGCTCAACCTGTTCCCAACATACCATAAGTGGACCCCCTTGGTCCTTATCTACACCTAAATACTCTCCAATTAGAGTAACAAAAATACCTCCTCCAATTATCCCCCCTTCCTGTATTCCTTCAACCATCTTAGATAAATAAAAACCAACACAATAGGGGATATTAACAAAGCCTCTTGGGTCTCGAATACACTTTAGGTAAAATAAATCATGTAAGGTCAATTTTTCCTTGTTGTGACCTCTCTGTGTAATCAAGTTAGCCAAAAATCTATGAATTATACGAAGCTCGGCTTTGTTAATATGTAAGTAGGTATGTGTTCCTCCCCGCCCAAAAACATTATAATCAGACATACGCCTCCAGACGGCGTTCACGTCAAAATTCCTATCTACCCTTTCACCACGATAAATCAAACTTATACAATCGGGTAGTAGTAATTCAGCGGGCGTATATATCTGTAATGCCCTAGCCATGTCCAGCATGGACATCCTGTACATTCTACCGCCAAGTATAACCCTAAGAAAACTTCTATCATCTAATCTATCTACATCTACATTTAATGCTATAGTACTCATCAGCTCAACACACCATTCCTTATATACAGGTCTACGAATGGTGAATAAGCGTTCCCAATCAGTAAAAGAAGAACTGCCATACCTTTGGAACAAATGCTCCCTAACACGGTCAGCAAGTTGGACCCTTTCCAAAGGATCCCAATCAATTACCCTAGGCACCTCTACATCTTTCGTTATTAATTTGAATTTATTACTTTGATATGCCGGGTAATCTCTCCATCGTCTATCGAATCTCAGATTAGGTTGCAACGTGTGTTCAGGAATCGTTGGGTATTCTACAGGCGGATTCATCGGAAATACTATGAATTCATTAACAAACTGTAGCGGATCATTATAAGGTACATGTTGATCAGGCTGATGTTGTGGTTCCTGTTGTGGTACTTGTTCGGGTTCATATTGCATTTCTGGTTCTGGTTCTGGAGCTGGAGCAGGTCGTCTAGATGATGATGATCCTGAACATCCAGTATCGGCTCTCTGCAAAACACATTAAACACAAAATTTGTGCATCCAAATATGTATTAGTGTTAGCAAAATAACAACTTAAATTAACCACAATAACATGTTAAATCAAACTTAAACTTATACGCATTTTCATAATTTTTACAATTCTACACTTTTTCAAATAAGCACATATGAAAATGTAGACAAAGTTCATAAGCATTTAACTCAAATAACATGTCAAAATAGTCATTACTAACAATTAAACAAGTCTCAAATGGAAATTATATCAAATTAATCAAGTTCATGAATTTTGCTCCTAAAAAGTCCACTTTAATCTCCAAAAATCATGTTTAGGATCAATGTTTGGATCATTTAACTACCCAAATTCTCAAGAACACAAACCCTAGATTTCTAAAATTTTTGAAGTTTTTGGCTTCAAATCATGTTAAATAACATCAATCTAGGTTATACATGCATAAAATACTATCAATTTAACTCTAATTATACTAGAAATTAACAAAATCAAATTATGAAAAATATAGCTCAAGAACACTAAAAATTAAATTTAAAGAGGTTTAGGAGTGAAATTGTTACCCTTTTTGATAAAATACTTATCAAATTCATGTTTAGAGCGGATTGTAGCAAGAAATTTGGTTGATTTTGGTGTTAAAATGGTGAATTTTGGGAGGTTTTTGAGTGTGTGTTCGTGTATGTATGTGAAAAGTGTGGAGACAGAGAGCTCGCTGGGTTTATGTTTCTGGCCAAAATTTCAGCTTCATGCGATCGCATGAGGTTGAAGTGTAAACCCCATGCGATCGCATGGGGGTCCGGGTACAGTGAAATTTGCTCTTTTTTTTTTTTTTTTTATAAAAACCTTATAACTTCTAAAACATAAATTAATAAAATTAAAATTTTGCTTCTTTTTAGGATGAGGGCGTTTCGGATCGTTGTCCTAGTCCGTCCCTCGACAAAATTTTAAAATTTGTCAATTTTTAAGCGCGGTTTTAAAAGTAAAGATTTTTGGGTTTTTTAAAATGTTTTTGGCATACTTTAATTCAATAAGATTAAAAATAATGATAATAAAAGTTCTCGTCCCTCCCTTGGGTAGAGCAATTTCGGTTCAACGACCTAATCTTCAACTCACGACGAATTTTAAAAATCATATTTTTAACTTAACGAAATAAAGTAAATTTTTGTTTTTAAATTCACACCAAACTTAAATTTAAAATGCATAAAATTAAAAATTCATATTAATAAAATTTAAAGATTCTCACTAAACTTATATTATATTTTTGGTTTTATACATACAAACTTATATTAAAAATATTAATTTTCCAAATATTTACAATTTTAAATATATTGATTTAAAAAGTTTAAAATATTATTTTAATATTAATTTTAAAAATAAAGTAAAAATAAAATTAAAAATCTTTTTGGTCTTTTATCCCACTTTAATCAATCAAATATTATCAAAAATATACGCCCCTCTTTTCGGTAAAGTAATTTTGGTTCAACGACCTAATTTAAGACATGACGAATTTTTGAAATATTTTGGGTTGATTGATTAAAGATATTTATACCTTAAGAATAAACGGTAAATTTCGCAGTGATGTAATAAATTTTTGTATGATATCAATAATTTCGGTTACGCATATCTAATTTTATCGAATACAAATTTAATACTTTATAGCGAACAAATTAGCGTTTATTATCAAAAGGTTAAAAATAAAAATAAAAATTGTACATACTTACCTGTGAAATAGATTTCTTAGTGATATGCTCTAGCCCACTCATAAGATAGTCGGACTAATTGGTTTTCCATGGCTACATAGGCGTAACCGCGAGCATTCAACGTTTTTTCTTCTAAACATATGAACGGTCCGTCTCTGCATAGAGTAACAAATTCGGTATTGGAATATGTCTGATTCGTCGAGCATTTTCCTTCGTGTGACCATTTTCCGCATTTGTGACATCTTTCAAGGTGTCGAGCTCTTCTTTTTGATGCGGATTTTGATTTTCCTTTACCAAACTGTAACTTATTATTTTCGTTCCTGGATTCTTTTCTTACTCCGTCCAATTTACCTCTGATTAATGATGCTATTTCACTTGGAAGGGTGTCATTATTACGTTTAGTGATCAAAGCGTGTAGCATTAGACCATGGTTTAATTAACAGGAAGTCTTCATCTCGTAAAACCTAAAAAAAAATAAAAATTCAGAATGGGGGGAGAAGACTAGTTCTTTAGGGTCTGCTAGGGAAAGACCATTCGGATTCCATTCTCGAGAACTACACGAAAATAGAAAATCTTACTCTAACAGAAATACATATTATCCTTTAAAGACTTGATTCTCCCCACACTTAGTTAGCTGTGGTGTCGAAATTGTGATTAACTTCGTTTTCGACTTCCATTAGACTATCTATGTAATGTTTAACTCTGTGACCATTAACCTTAAATTCAATCCCATTTGAATTTATTAATTCTACTATTCCGTATAAGAAAACTCTTTTGACTATAAATGGTCCAGACCATCTTGATTTCAATTTTCCAGGAAATAGCTTGAATCGTGAATTGAAAATAAGAACTCTGTCTCCTTCTTTAAATTCTTTTGAACTTCTGATTCTTTTATCATGCCATTTCTTCGTTCTTTCCTTATAGATCAACGAATTTTCGTATGCTTCAAGTCTTAATTCTTCTAATTCGTTTAGTTGACTTAACCGTAGACGTCCAGCTTCATGTAAATCAAGATTACATGTCTTCAAAGCCCAAAATGCTTTGTGTTCAATTTCTACTGGAAGATGACATGCTTTTCTGTAGACGAGTCTGAAAGGTGTGGCTCCAATTGGAGTTTTGTAGGCTGTTCTAAAAGCCCAGAGTGCATCCTCTAATTTCATGGACCATTTTTTCGGATTTGATCCTACGGTTTTCTCTAGAATACATTTTAATGCTCGGTTGTTATTTTCAACTTGTCCACTTGTTTGTGGATGATAAGCGGTTGAGATTTTATGAGTTACTCCATATCTTTTGAGAACTTTCTCAAGTTGATTATTACAAAAATGAGTACCCCGATCACTTATTAAAGCTTTCGGTGTTCCGAACCTTGCAAAAAGACTTTTTAAAAAGTTGACTACAACTCGTGCATCTTTAGTCGGGAGAGCTTGTGCTTCCGCCCATTTAGATACATAATCAATGGCTACGAGAATATATAGATTATTATGAGATTTTGGAAATGGACCCATAAAGTCAATACCCCAAATGTCAAATACTTCACATACTTGAATGACATTTTGTAGCATTTCATCACGTTGACTTATTTTTCCGGCCCTTTGACAAGCATCACAGGATTTGCAAAGAAGGTGTGCGTCTTTGTAAATTGTAGGCCAATAGAATCCAGCATCGTAAACTTTTCTTGCTGTTAGTTAAGGCCCATAATGCCCTCCTGTTGGTCCTGTGTGACAATGGTTTAAGATTTTACTAGCTTCATCTCCGAATACACATCGGCGTATTATTCCATCGGGACAAATTTTAAACAAATGTGGATCTTCCCAGAAATAGTATTTTATATCACTAAAGAATTTCTTTCGTTTTTGGTACGATAATCCTTTTTCAAGGAATCCACATACTAAGTAGTTTGCATAGTCTGCAAATCATGGAATTTAATTATAATCTATCTTCAATAGATATTCATCAGGAAAGTTATCTTGTATGGCTGATTCATTTAGAACTTCTAATTCGGGAATTTCAAGACGAGAAAGATGATCAGCGGCGAGATTTTCTGCTCCCTTTTTATCTCGGATTTCAATATCGAACTCTTGTAAGAGTAAGATCCAACAGATTAATCATGGTTTAGCATCTTGTTTCGAAAATAGGTATCTCAGAGCAGAATGGTCGGTATAGACCACCGTTTTAGCTAGAACGAGATATGATCGAAATTTGTCAAAATCAAAGACAATAGCAAGGAGTTCTTTTTTAGTAGTTGTGTAATTTGTTTGTGCTCCTTGTAACATCTTACTAGCGTAATATATAGGTTGAAATCGTTTTTCAATCCTTTGTCCTAAAAAGGCTCTCATTGCAAAATCACTTGCATCGCACATTAGTTCAAACGGTAGATTCCAATTTGGAGTTATCATGATCGGCGCATTAGTGAGTTTCTCTTTAAGAATATTAAAAGATTTGATGCATTCATCTGAAAAGATGAATGGAGCATCATTTTCTAGGAGTTTATTCATAGGAGTGGCAATTTTAGAAAAATCTTTTATGAAACGTCTGTAAAAACCGGCATGCCCTAGAAAACTCCTAACTCCTCTAACATTGGTGGGATGTGGAAGTTTAGCAATTACATCTACTTTAGCTCTATCCACTTCAATTCCTTCTTTTGAGATTTTATGTCCAAGAACGATGCCTTCTTTAACCATGAAATGACATTTCTCCCAATTAAGTACTAGATTTGATTGTTCGCATCTAATAAGCATTCGTTCAGGATTAATTAGACATGATTCAAATGTATCACCGAAGACTGAAAAGTCATCCATGAAAACTTCCATGCATTCTTCTATCATGTCGTGAAAAATCGGCATCATGCACCTTTGAAAGGTTGCAGGGGCGTTGCAAAGTCCAAATGGCATGCGTTTGTAAGCAAAAGTACCATAAGGGCACGTGAATGTGGTTTTCTCTTGGTCCTCGGGTGCTATTGGAATTTGAAAATATCCGGAAAAACCATCAAGAAAAAAATAGTAACTATTTCCGGCTAATCTTTCCAACATTTGATCAATGAAAGGTAAGGGAAAGCGATCTTTTCTGGTGGCGTCATTTAATTTTCTATAATCAATACAAACATGCATCCTGTTACAGTCCTAGTAGGAATAAGCTCATATTTCTCATTTGTAATGACAGTCATGCCACCCTTCTTAGGCACGCATTGAACTGGGCTTACCCATGGACTATCAGAAATTGGATAAATTAAACCTGCATCTAGCAGTTTAATAATTTCTTTCTTAACAACATCTTGCATATTAGGATTTACTCTTCGTTGGCGTTGCACATACGTTTTATGACCTTCTTCCATAAGGATTTTATGTGTGCAATACGAAGGACTTATTCCTTTAATATCATGAATTTTCCATGCAATGGCTGGTTTATGAGCTTTTAGCACAGAAATGAGCTGAGATTTTTCATTTTCAGTAAGAGAAGATGATATTATTACAGGTAATTCAGATTCACCATGTAAATAAGCATATTCCAAATGGTTTGGAAGTGGCTTTAACTCTAATGTCGGTGGTTCTTCTATCGATGATTTATATCGATATCTGTCTTCTTCTTTTAGCATTTGAATTTCTTCTGTTGTTGGTTCATATCCATTAGCCATAAGTGTGGCTAACATTTCAGTTTTATCAATTTGTTCAGTTCCTTCTCCTAAAGAACATTCTCCTGTACCTTGTAATTCTGGAAATTCTTCTAACAATTCTGCATGTGATTCTATAGTCTGAATATAATAACATGTATCATCTGTAGATTGCGGTTGTTGCATTGCTCTATCAACTGAAAAGGTAACACTCTCGTCCTCTATACTTAGGGTCAGTTTCTTACCAAACACGTCTATTATTGCTTTGACCGTGTTTAAGAATGGTCTTCCTAATATGAGAGGAACTCGAGAA
The DNA here is from genome assembly GCF_046630445.1 of Rutidosis leptorrhynchoides. Taxonomy (NCBI): domain Eukaryota; kingdom Viridiplantae; phylum Streptophyta; class Magnoliopsida; order Asterales; family Asteraceae; genus Rutidosis; species Rutidosis leptorrhynchoides. Next base: position 148,231,811 of record NC_092334.1, on the reverse strand, counting down.
TCTTCTTCCATGTCCAGAATAACAAAATCTACTGGAAATACTAAAGTACCAACTTTAACTAGCATGTTCTCCATTATCCCTCTAGGATATTTTACTGATCGATCGGCTAGTTGTATGCTTATTTGTGTTGGTTTCAATTCTCCAAGGTCTAGTTTAGCGTATAGTGAATACGGCATTAGATTTATACTAGCACCTAAGTCTGCCAATGTTTCTATTGAACTAAGACTACCCAGAAAACATGAAATTATGAAACTTCCTGGATCAGATAATTTTTCTGGTATCTTATTCAACAACACTGCAGAACAATTAGCATTCATAGTAACAGCCGAGAGCTCTTCCATTTTCTTTCTATTTGAGATTAGTTCTTTCAGAAATTTAGCATATCTAGGCATTCCTGAAATTACATCAATGAAAGGAAGATTTACATTAATCTGTTTAAACATATCCAAGAATTTGGACTGCTCGGCTTCAAGTCTCTCTTTTCTCATTTTACTCGGGTAAGAAAGTGGTGGTTGGTATGGTTTAACATAAGGTTTAGCCTTAACTGTGTTATCTTCATTAACCTTTTCAACTACCGGTTCTTTTTCCTTATCTTGATCAGGTTGTGGTTCTTGTGGAGTAGGAATAGCTTCATCAGAAATTACAGTTATTTCAGGTGGTTTAAGTGTAATACCACTTCTTGTGGTAATGGCTTTAGCTGTTTCATTCCGGGGGTTAGCATTTGTATCACTAGGTAGACTTCCCGGTTTTCTTTCACCTATCAACCTTGCTAGGTTACTTACTTCTTGTTCCAAATTTTGAATAGAAGCTTGTTGATTTCTAAATGCTTGAGCATTTTGTTCATTCGTTTGTTTCTGAGATGTAAAAAATTGAGTTTGAGATTCAACTAGCTTTGACATCATATCTTCTAAATTTGGCTTTTTATCATCGGTTTGTAGTGGTTTATTTTGAAAAATAGGTCTTTGCTGGTTGTAAGTGTTATTGGATAGTTGTTGATTGCTAGGACCTTGTTGGTTGTTGTATGGAACATTTCGGTTATAATTCTGGTTTTGATTGTATATTGGTCTTGGCGGTTGATAATTATTCTGAAAATTATTTCCAGGCCTTTGGTTTATGTATGAAACATTCTCTCTTTATTCCATTGTTAGTTCAATACTGAGACAATCTTTTGTCAAATGTGGTCCTCCACACTGCTCACAACTAATTCGTATTGAGTGAATATCTTTAGTCATCTTTTCCATTCATCTCTCGACAGCATCTATCTTTGCAGAAATGGAATCTAAGTCATGGCTAGAATCGGCTCTAGCTGCTTTAGATGATCTAATGATATCTTTTTCTTGGTGCCACTCATGTGAGTGGGAAGCAGTGTTATCAATAATTTTGTAAGCATCAGTTTCTGTTTTCTTCATAAAAGAACCACCAGCTGCTATATCTATGTCTTTTCTTGTAGTGATATCGCATCCTTGGTAGAATATTTGTACTATTTGACAAGTGTCTAAACCATGTTGCGGACATCCTCTCAATAACTTTCCAAATCTGGTCCACGCCTCATATAGAGTTTCATTTGGCTTCTGTGTGAACGTAACAATTTCTCCTTGAAGTCTTACGGCTTTAGATGCTGGAAAGAATTGTTTAAGAAATTTTTCAACTAAAACGTCCCATGTATCAATCGCCCCTTCAGGTAATGATTCTAACTAATCTTTGGCTTCTCCCTTTAAAGTCCAGGGAAATAACATGAGATATATCTGCTCATCTTCAACTTCTCTTATTTTAAATAGAGTGCAGATCCTATTAAATGTACGAAGATGTTCATTTGGATCTTCCTTCGGTGCACCACTAAATTGGCATTGATTAGTTACCATATGTAGAATTTGTCCCTTGATTTCATAATCTGGCGCATTAATGTCAGGTTGAGTAATTGCGTGACCTTGGCCAGTGCGTTTAGCTCTCATTCGGTCTTCCATACTTAAAGGTTCCAGATTTTCCATGATTGAATTTGTGAATCTGAATCACTAGAGGATTCTGATTTAATGGTTGGTTCCTCAACAATCTCTGTTTGAATGATTGGTGGTTCCGGAGGAAAGATTAGTGGTTCATGATCTATGAATTGTCCCTGAATAATCTCCGAATTCTCAATTGTGAGGTCGGGTTCAAAAAATGGATTATCGGAAATTTGAATTGGAGTACTTGGTCTACTGGATGACGATTCTAAAGAAAAATCAACGGCGACAATATTTGCTAGATATCTTGATCGAGTTACAGGTGGTGAACGTACAAAAGGTGGTGAACGTTTTGCTCGGTGCATTCACTGAATATCCTATTATTTATAAAAATAAGAAAAATTATATAAGTTATCAAATTAATAGACTTTTCTGATTTTGTCCACGTTTCGAATAGCCAAAAGATGCAGCAGAGGGGCAGGATTCGTTTGGTCTCCATATAATTGAGTACTGTTTGGCTCTAATAACCCGGTCCACGTACAAATCCAACTATTACTACGAACCAGAAAATTTTGATGTCTATCAATTTAACCGCTTAAAATAAATTTTCGTAATTTAAAGAAATTTAGAGAAGAAGTAGAAAATAAAATCTAAGTCCTAAAACTAGAATGGCGAGAAATAAGAAAGAAAAAGAGCGCGTCGAAAAACGTCGAAAAATAAAAGATTGAAAAATAATTGGCGTCGAAAAATAAAAATAAGAAAGTAGCGCGTCGAAACTTAAAAAGGAAATAAAAACTAAAAATTAAAAGTTGAGTCTAAAAATATTAAAGCTTAAAAGAAATACTATATCCCAAATGACAATAACTTAAAAAGGTACTAAAATATAAAAACAGCGTCGCAAAATTCTAAAGCACCTAGATCTTTGTCTAAAGAAAAAGCACTTAAGGGATTTTACGGCAAAGCCTAAAAATTTAGAAATAAAAATACTATGGCAAAAACTATGACTTAAAACTAAATATGAGCGAAAAATACAAAAATTACGCTAAAACAATTAAAAGGGTGCAAAATATAAAAATATACTTAAAGTTACAAAAAGTACAATTTTTATAAAAATATTATTTTATATTATTTATTTTATAAAACTATTAATTTTATCTATTTAAAACTAATTAAAACTAAAAATACAAATTAAGTCTAAAAACTAAACTAAATAATAAATAATTAAAAACCTAATTAGGGTTTTATAATAATAATAATAAATAATACTCCGTAATTAATGCGAAACTAGGTCAAATGTGGCGTGTCTGTCAGGGCCATGCGATCGCATGGTCCTCACCTTAAAAATCCATGCGATTGCATGGAGTAGGTTTTCAGGCCAGGTGGGTTGGGCTGCTACAGTGTAGCCCGTAAACTTTTATATTAAATTTTTTTTTCTGTTTTAATTTTCTGTTTTATATAAATAAAATTTATATTTTTACAAACTAAAAAAAAAATTAAGGAAACTTGATAGTTTTATATATATGTATTTAATAAACTATTAAAAATATATAATTTTTGTTTTTCTTTTTATATTTTCGGAAACTAAAACGTATTTTTACAAAAACTTATTTTTATAAAAGTAAACCAAAAATTAATAAAAATCTTTGTTTATAGCGTTGCTCTTCCGGCGTTTAAGTAGAATCGTTCCCCGGCAGCGGCGCCAAAAATACTTGATGTTCGCGAGGCGTACTAGGAAATAGTGTATATTTTACTAGGAAAAACTATTAAATACGATACAATTTTACACAAGATATTTATTTATTTTTAGAATGGATATACCTAAACCTTGCTACAACACTAATAGGCAGTGTACCTAATCGTACAGTAGTGTAGTTTTTAGTAAGTCCGGTTCGTTCCACAGGGATACACTTAAACAAGCTTAACGCTATATTAGTTTTAATTTATAAAAATACAAATATATATAAGTAATATTATTATTATTATAAAAAGGGGATTTTTACCGTTTAATGACCGGTTTGTCGATTTTTAAAACTTTAGTCGCAGTTAAAACCTAATGTAAAATATTAAAAATAAATACAACTTAATTTTAAACGTAAAGTAAATAACGATAATGAAATTGCGATAAATAAAAGTGCGATAAAATAAAATTGCGATAATTAAAAAGTACGATAATTAAAAGTGCAATTAAATACAATGACAATAAATAAAAGTGCAATAATTAGAAGTGCAATTAAATATGAAAATAAAGGAATTATGCTTATTTAAACTTCCGTAATCATGATATTTAACGTGTTGATTTTAGTTTATTCCCATGGGTTAATTGTCCTTTGTCCTGGATTATTTAATATGCCCGTCTAGTTTTTGTCCATAACAGTCCATCAGTCATAAATATAAAGTGCGAGTGTCCTCGTCAAATTATCCTTATATCCGAAGTCAAATATTCCAACTAATTGGGGACTTAAACTGTAACAAGGTTTTAATACTTTGTTTAATAATTACACCAGGTTATCGACTGCGTGTAACCCAAGGTTTTAATACTTTGTTATCAATTATGCCAAGTGTCCTTGTACATAATTTCACCCCTGTTTTAATAAGTCTATTAATTATTAATCCATTCCCGTGTCCGGTTAAATGAACGATTATTCGTACATATAAATATCCCACCCATCGCGTCCGATCGAGTGTATATAGTTATTTCTAGGTACGTTTAATTGTAAAACTTTATATTAAAATTAACAAACTATCATTTAGTTAAACAAATATAAAGCCCATTAATAGCCCATAGTCTAATTTCCACAAGTGTCGTTCTTTTGTCCAAACCCCAATTATGGTACAAAGCCTAATTACCCAATTTTAGTAATTAGTCCAACATCATGATTACTTTGTTTTAAATAAGCATAATAATAACTTAGCTACGAGTCATTAAATTAAAAAGGTTGAACATAACTTACAATGATTAAAAATAGCGTAGCGTTACACGGACAGAATTTTGACTTACACCCTTACAATATTCGATAACATACCCTTATTATTAGAATTTAAAATTAAAATTAAAATTAAAATATAATATATATATATATATATATATATATATATATATATATGTATATATATATATATATATATATATATATATATATATATATATATATATATATATATATATATATATATATATATATATATATATATATATATATATATATATATATATATATGTTTACGTATGAAGGAAGAAGAAAAAGATGTGTTTTACTTTAATCAAAACCGCGAGTTTTATAGGCATGTGGGCTGGAAAAGTCAGCCATGCGATCGCATGGAATTAACTCTTCCAGGCCATGCGATCGCATGGCCAGCTGGTGAATTTCACATGCCTTTGTTTCTTCTGCCGACGGTTTTTATTATATAATATAATATATAAATAATTATAAGAATTATTTAAATATTATATTATATTTATGTGCATAGTTGACTTGTAATTTTTAGTCCGTTGCGTCGAGCGTTGAGAGTTGTCTTTGGTCCCGGTTCCGATTTTTCGAACGTCCTTGCGTATAAATTAATATCTTGTACTTTGCGTTTTGCTTCTTGTACTCTTGTAATTTTGAGACGTTTCTTATCACTAATTGGAACCACTTTGATTGTATTTTGTACTTTTGAGCTTTTTGGTCTTTTGCGTCTTCAATTCGTCGAATCTGTCTTTTGTCTTCACCTTTTATTATTTAAACGAATATCACTTGTAAATAGAATAATTGCAACTAAAAGCTTGTCTTTCTTGAAGGATAATACTATGAAATATATGTTCGTTTTTAGCATTATCATAACGCATGTGTGCATGTTTGTAGAGATGAAGAAGAAAAAAGTACTGACTGCGGAGGAGATCGTGGGCATCTCCTTCCGCAAGCAGAATGTGAACCAGCAGTTGGAGCAGGAGAAAACTGGCGAGAATGCACCTGCCACCTCCAGTAATAAGCGCAAGGCCACCGAAGCTCCCAACCCCAACAGAAGAAGAAGAAGCTCACTCCCAAATAGAGGGAGGACAAGCGGAATGACAACTTCGTTCCCATCGAACCCCGTTCTGCGGATCTACCTCCCCATCTTCTGGTAAGCGTTCCCCTTTCGCGCATACCGCATACTTAAGTTTGCATTTATGTAACCATTGACTAATACGCAGAGCATGTTGAGGAGAAGCATCACACCCCACCGCGGATCAATCCGGACCTTGAAGCTACCGCCGAGTCAAAGGACAAGACGATACACCTGGACTCCGAGTCTACACCAACCCCGCCACACGGTAGCTTTCGATTGGCGAACCTGGCGCAGATCACCCAGTCATCGATGAAAAACACCGCAGAGCAATCCGCCTTCCTCCAACAAATCTTCCCGGCTGAGTTCTGTAACCGACTAGCCGCACTGCCCTTTAATCAGGCGCTCAACGCCTTCATCCAAAATGGCCTTGTCTTTTTTGGCATGGTTGCGGATCAAGCCCGCTGTTCCACTAACTTGTATCAAGTGGCCGTGCGGAAAGAAACAGAACTAGGGCTACTGCAAGCGGGGGTTGATCAGGTTAAGAAAGACAGGGATGCCGCGGAAGAAGCGCGTAAGGCGGTAGAGTTAACTGCGGCGAAAACCAAAACTGCATTGATTGAAGAGAGAAAGAAAAACCGCGAGCTGGTTGGGGCGGTTGACCAGTCCAAGGGGGAGACTGAGCGTCTGCGGGTGGAGCTGGAAAAGGTTACTAGGGAGAAGGATGACGCGGTGACTGGCCGCGAGCTAGCAGAGGCGGACTTGACAAAGCTTCGCACCGCCCTTTATACCATTGAGCAGAAGGTGATGGATTCTGGGCCCGTGTCCGATAAGTTCAACACCTATGTTGACGCGGTTAAAGACCACGAAATCAACAAGGCAGTGCTAGAGGTGATCCAAGCCTGCGGGCTCACACCGCCGTACCCCGACGTCGTGCAGAAAAAATTGAAGGAGGGTACGGCTGCGGTGCTCATGGAAGCGGAAGAAGCCATCACTGCCATCCCGATCCCCCTAATTAATGCGTTTGCGGCGGACCCTAACATGTCGATTGATGGGTTCCTCAAGGAGGATTATTAGGTTGTTGTAATAGTTTTCGCCGTAAGTCCTATGCTTAGGCAGGCAATTGTAAATACAATTTTTGGGCCTTAAGTCCCGTGATGGGCAGGCGTTTGAAACAATTATCATTTGTAATAAATTTATGTATATATTATCGTGTTATGCATGCGTAGTGTATTAATTTGTTTATATATCGCGAATCAAAACAAAGAATTAACCGCATGCCCATGCGCATAGTTAACCAAAACTTATGCGTATGCTCAGGTACTGTGTAAAATAAACCAATACTTTAGCGATTTTACCTTGAACAACTTAGACACAAAAGCTACTGCGTTATTGCTTTGTCATGTACTAGGGGTGCACTTTAGCTGTATGGTAAGCAACGCAACTAAAAACAAACCAATGCTTTTATGCTTAAGAGTTCCTCATGCAAACCAATGCAAGAGTAATTACGCACAAGCAAACCAATGCTTGTATTTTTAAGTCGACTTGGTAGCCATCTAGTCTGCGTGGCGCTTGGCTAGGGGAAAACCAATTCCCTTCGCCTGCCGTTAATGTCTAGCCTTGTAACCAAACAGGCTTCTGCCGCACGGGGGCTAGAGGACACCCCTTAAGTAGGCAGGAACCGCATACAAAAAGAAATAAACAACAATAAAAGTATGCGTGAGTAAATATTCAATTGGCATTAATCATGATTACAACCGCGACACATCCAAACGGACGAAAAATACATAGAAAATGTGCTGAAATAAATTGGATTGATCAGGTCCACCCAGCTACATATAACATTTTTTCAACAATGTCGTGTGCCAAGTGCGTTTCATAGGTTTGCCATCCAACGTCTCGAGATGGTATGCCCCGGTGTTGCTTGCTTTTGCTACCCTGTATGGACCTTCCCAACGGGGGCCCAATTTCCCAGTATCCTCCGCATGACTTGCGTCATTCTGATGCCAAACTAAGTCCCCACACTTATAAGAGCGCGAACGCACACGCTGATTCTAGTACTTTGCAATTTTCTGCTTGTTATTGGCTTCGTTTATCGCTGCAGAGAGTCTGCGTTCTTCAAGCAGATTAAGATTTTCCCGCAAAGCTTCTGAGTTATTTTGTTCGTCAAAATTTTGTATGCGGAACGTTGGTACCCCAATTTCTGCGGGCACAACAGCCTCTGACCCGCAGACCAAACTGAACGGAGTTTCACCAGTGCTTGCTTTTGGTGTTGTTCTATGCGCCCATAAAACTTTGGAATTTTGTCCACCCAACCAACTCTACCATGGCCAACCCTAGCTTTGATTCCAGCCACTATGTCCCGATTGGTGACTTCGCACTGGCCTTTCGCCTGCGAATGCGCGACGGATGTAAAAGTTTGCTTAATATTAAGCTCCGCGCACCAGCTGCGGAAAGGATCTCCCGCAAACTGCGTACCGTTATCACTAACAATTTCGTTTGGTATACCAAATCGACAAACTATGTCTTCCCATACAAAATTACGCACCGTTTTTCCAGATATTGTCACCAGCGGTCGTGCTTCAACCCATTTCGTGAAATAGTCGATTGCAACAATCAAGAATTTAATGTTTCCTGCGTGTACAGAGTATGCGTAAGATACTGATGTTAGCATCATATGTTATAAAATAAATGAGAATATTACCTCGGCCTTTGGGAAATGGTCCGACTTTGTCAATTGCCCATTTACAGAATGGCCATGGTGAGGAGACTGATATCATAGGATGCGCAGGTGACCTGCTGATAGGTGCATGTATTTGGCAAGATTCGCATTGCTTCACTATTTGCGCGGCATCTGCGTACATAGTGGGCCAATAATAACCTAGCCGCATAATTTTTGACACAATAGACCTGTGCCTCGAATGAAGAGCGCATGCACCTTCATGTACCATGCGTATAACCTCCTCTGCCTCTTTCGGACCAATACACCTTAAGTGCGGCCCTAAATAATTTTTTCGATATAGGACGTCACCCTCAAGGGCATACAGTGGTGCCTTGGTGCGGACCTTCTTCGCTTCAACGGAATCCGCATGTGATGTGCCGTCCCGCAGGAAAGCAATAATAGGTGTCATCCATGTTGAGCTGGATTCCTCAACAGGTGCTACCAAAGGCATCATAACAATGGATTTCGCATGCAGTTCTTCTATAAGAACTTTCTTCCCCAGATGATCAAAAGCCAAAGCGGCCAATTTGCTAAGCGCATCCGCTTTCTTATTTTGCCCCCGCATTACGTGGGAGATTTGAAAAGCTTCAAACTGGTCAGCGAGGTTATGAACAAGCGATAAATATTGCTGCATGGCAATGTCGTGCGCTTCAAAGTCCCCGCTGACTTGACTACATACCAGCTTTGAATCCACATAAGCGTGCAGAATTTTAACATTCAATTTATGCGCAATGTGCATACCCGCCAACAGAGCCTCATATTCTGCTTCGTTGTTCGTAACAGCAAAATTAAACCGTAGCGCATATGTATGCTCTTCACCATCAGGACCAGTTAAAATTACACCCGCACCCGCGCCAGCTACGCTGTAGGCACCATCGGTGTATAACTCCCATGGTGACAAAGTTGGCGCAGGCGATTCTTGATGTTCTGCTGATGCCTCGACATCCGCAGGTAACTCTGCTAGGTAATCCGTAAGTATTTAACCCTTAACCGCGCTTCGCGAAGAAAAATTTATTTCATGCTCCCCTAACTCAACAGCCTATTTAGCCATTCGTCCAGAGATTTCAGGTTTATACAGCACCTGAAACATAAGATGATTGCGTTAGTCAATGCGATATTCCCGGTCATTGCCGCAAATTAGGTTTTTACCAAGCTGCTTGATCGGCTGATTAGTTAGAACCACAACTGGGTGTGCTTGAAAGTACCGGCACAAACACCGCGCCGTGTGGACTAGCGCATATACTAGCTTTTCTATTGGTGCATAGTTTACTTCACTTGCTGTCAGCGTCTTGCTTACAAAGTAGACCGGCATTTGCGTCTGAGAAAACCTCAGCATTAATTGTATACGAAATAAATAATTCATAAGTAAAAGGAAATGGATTACCTTTCCGCGATCTGCGATAAGAACCGAGCTGATAGCTTCTTTTGATACCACAAGGTACAGCGTAAGCGTTTCTCCTGTTACTGGCGCGGTGAGTGTTGGTAATTCAGCGAGCACCTTCTTCATCTCCTGAAAGGCTGATTCTGCTTCCTGAGTCCATACAAAGTCTTTTTTCTTTAAACAATTCTTCAAAGTATTGAAGAATGGCAATTGCCGCTCTGCGGCCTTCGACAAAAACCGCGTGATTGCCGCAAGCTTCCCGGTGAGACTCTGCACGTCTTTCTTTATCTTCGGAGATGGTAAACTATCAATGGCTTCAATATTTTTGGGATTTGCCTTGATTCCCCGCGCTGTCACCACATGACCTAGAAACTTGCCTTCCTCTTCCCCAAAACTACATTTGAGCGGGTTAAGCTTCATGTTTATCCTTTGTAGAGACGCAAACATTTCTAGGATGTTCGCGAGCATTTCTTCTTTAGTGTTGCTCTTGATTACCAAGTCGTCAATGTACGCCTCAAGATTCCTACCAATTTGGTGTTTGAATGCCGCATCAATTACTCGCTGATAGGTTGCGCCTGTGTTTTTTAATCCGAAGGGCATCTTCGTATAACAGTAAATACCTTGCGGCGTATGGAAAGCAGTCTTGTCCTCATCTTCCGCAGCCATTAAGATTTGGTGATAACCCATGTACGCATCTAGAAAACACTTGTACCGGAACCCTGATAGTGATTCCACCTTCCAGTCTATTTCCAGGAGAGGGTAGTTGTCCTTAGGACACGCTTTATTATTGTCTTTAAAATCAATGCACATCCGCCAATTACCATCAGCCTTCTTGACTAACACAGGATTAGCAACCCATGTCTGATAGTGTACTTCCCGCAGAATGTTTGCTTTGACAAGGTTATCTACTTCTGCGCACAACCAATCACTGAGTTCAAGAGCCATATGCCGCTTCTTTTGTCTAACAAGCGTGAGTGATGGATTAACATTCAATTTATTTTCCGTAATATCTCGCGGAACCCCAGTCATGTCTGATTCACGCCACGCGAAAACATCTGCGTTAGCGGATAATATTCCATGCAATTTGGCCTTTGTTTCTGCTGACAAGCCTGCACCGATTTTAATTCGCTTATCCGGATGTAAGCGGTTTGCTATAACCGTACTGCTTGCGAGTTGTTCTCCCATGCTGGGAATGTTTATAGGCACAACTGAACCACACAACTCGGATGTTTGATGTGACGCAATTGTGGCAACCCCTCCCTTCGTAGGAAACTTAATCAAACTATGCACCACCGACGGTATAATGTTAAACGTCGTATGAAATTTCTCCCAAGTAGCGCGTTGTACTGCGAAGTTGAATGAACCACGTAAAAGTCAACTAACTCGTGTCTAACCAATTGCGGATTCTTGTCATCCGCGAGTTCTATTATTAGCTCTATCCGGCCTAGCGGCCATGAGCTTTCTTCGGAGAACCAGATAACGTAATATCATACTGGCGTAGCTGCGTTTTAACTTCTGCAGGGAGGAAACGATAGCAATGCTTCTACATATTGTCAACGCCACTCCCGGTGTCAACATGCATGCGTTTAATTTGTACTCCGCAAGTAGGGATGCGACACTTGATGATAATGGGCTCGTTAACTGCATCAATGGACATTACAGGAGGAAATGCGATCGGGAGAAGTTCCCAGTCATGGTGATCATTGTACTTTCTCCTCTGGCTAACTTTCTCTGCGTCGACCATATTAATGGTTAAGTCGGCATTTTTTTTTTATCGACCTTCTACCATGCGAAAGTTTTAACCTTCGACCCTTCCTCTGCGGATTTTCCCTTGTCCTTCTTAGGTGGCTTTAGGTGATCCAATTTACCTGCGCGCAGCGCTTCAAGTACTATTTCCATCAAATTTTTGCATCGATTAGTGTCATGCCCATAATCGTCATGGAATTCGCAATACTTTGTTTTATCCCGCTTACCAAATTCTGTAAGCGGAGTTGGAACCGCAAAGGTCGCGCACACTGGTTCGGTTGCCAAAATTTCTTTTGGCGTTTTAGACAAACTTTTAAGCAGCGCATAATTCTGATTATTGATGCCGCGCTGATTATTGTTTCGATAATTCCCACTTGATTTCCCTTTATCATTCCTTATAGGACCGCCGCTAGGATACCTTCCATGAGAGTTGTTGCCACGATTTTGATCACGCGAACGATCATCATCGTCTTTCCTCTCGTTGCGTGAACTAGCTGTTGGAATATCATTATCTTTGCCACTCCGCATATAGTCATGACATTCATTAAGCGCTTCAGCATAAGTTGTTGGGACCGTATGGCGCTGACGCCTTACCAGTGTTGGATGACGTTCTGAGTTTATACCATGCATGAGTCCGGAAATCTGTTGCTCTGGCTTGAGATCTGGTATGCGCAGACACTCATTAGTATATCTTGTGAGAAATTCACCCAAAGATTCCTTGGATTTCTGCTCAATATCATGACATTCGATATGAGTGCATTTGCGTAGCCTCTGATTCTGATATTGCAGCAAGAATTTCGTCCGCAGATCCATAAACCCGGCTATACTACCCGCCGGCAGTTTATTAAACCATTCACGAGCAATACCCTGCAGTGTCATTGGAAATATCTAACACGCAACAGGATCCACCCAACCTTGAGTGCGCATTGCGCCTTCAAAACGCTGTAAGAAGTCATCTGGATCAGTTAAGCCATTGTAAGTACCCAACGTATGAGGTATCTTTGGCGCATATGGAAACGGATATGCAGTTATATGGGGAGGAAAATTAGCAAAAGTAGTTGGTAGCTCAAAAGGTGGTTTAACAGGGTCACCTTTGAGCCCTGCGAAGAAATGCCTCATCATATCCTGAACAAAATCAGGTTGTGAAAATAGGTGGACCATGTCAGGAGGTGCCGCCTGCATAAATTGGCTTGCGAGATTCGCCTGCCCCTGAATATTTTGCCAGGGCTGCCCTGGCGTCTGCAGATACAACCAAGGCTGATGCGTTAGAAAAGAAGGCAGGCTTGCCAGCGCAGAGTATTCGGGTAGCTGAAAAGGTGCCGAAACCTGTGGCGCAGATGCCTGCGAGACCTGAGGATATGCCGCTATAAGCCCAACCGTATGCGCAGTGCTTTGCTGTTCTGCGGTTATCGGCGTCCAATGAGAATTGGCATCCGAAATGACACCGAACCCCCAACTATTAAGTAATGCCTGCGCATCCGCAGGAGTCAAAAACTGTGAAATTGGACGCGGTGGTTGCCAAGGTTGCAACGGTGTAAACGATGAATTCTGCTGAACACTCTGCGTCTGCAGAGGGATTGAAACCGTGGTACTATAAATAGGTACCTTGCCTCAGCATACCACGTACGGGCCTACTGTTTCACCGCTAGTGCCTACCAAGATGACCCTTGGATCCATCGTGGAAAAATCCAATCGCGTGGTGGTAACTGGCGAGTTTGCCCTTGGCGGTGTAATCCCATCTGGATATATCGGCTTATACCTCTGAAAAAGCTTGCCGGATACAGGTGGAAGATATGGCGTGTATCCCGCCCCCGTAATCATAGCTTGCGTCTGCTGATTACCCGATGACGTGTTTTGATTATCTGTTTGAGTACGTTCCGATGATTCCCCGGAAGTCATGATACTGTTAAAGAAAAAATTCAAAAAATTTTGTGAACAATAAGCCTTATAATTCAAAACTTTAAAAGAAAAAAACAAATAAACATGTCTTGAATTAGTTCGACTCTCAATGAAAGCACCACTTGATCATGCATATTTTACCACGGGGTTTAATATGCCTGCTCAACACGTTAGAAGGGTGGGGTTTAAGGATCTTAGAACAAGGCTCTCCGGTCCGGCTATCGTGAATAACCCTGACTGACATGATGATGTCGGTGGGGTGGCCAAGTGATTAAGTCCACCTTTAATGACGATCGTCAATTAGAAGGCCCCAAATAAGGTCGTAGGTACTAGTTAATCAAGAAACTAACCTGTTAACCTTTAGAAGATGCTCGGCAATGCTGGTTACGTAAGACGTGTATTAGATGATGGTTACGTAATGTGATTGTGTTTAGAATGATAGCTAGGGTTTGTATATATAGGCAAACACTAATTCTAGAACCATCCAGGATAATGGCAATCCTTTCCATAACAAACTCCCCCGAATCACGGATGTAATTATGGAAAAGATATTTACTTGATAGCCAAGTAATCATTGTACCGGGAACAAAGGCATTTGATACGAATCCGCATACCGCATAACACGCATAAGCACACGCATACGCACACTAGTGAGTGCCCGCATACATATGGGATGCGCATGCGGGTTGCGGTATCATTACTATTCATTCTCAAAAAAAATTACAAAAAAGAAATAACGCCAAATCCAAACAATAACCAATTCAACGATCCATTTAACAACCAATTCAAAAATTCAAATGAGCTCCCGGGTTCGTTCACTAATCTTTTATATGTTTCGAGTGCTTCATCTTCAAATCCAAAATCCCAAACATGTTTCCACAAGTACCACCGCTAACGTACGAGCAACAACAACTACTTTTATATAATCAACAATAATTAATTCAACAATTTTAACGGGCACAACAATCTCAAGTTTCAGAAATGCAACGAGATGATATTTTGATCTCCCTGTTCTTCGATCTGGAATTCCTAACAATTCAAATGACTCCACTAACGAAAGCACCCGCTATACGCAAACACAAAAATGTTTTTGGGTATATATATATATATATGTTAGCCCCAAATCTTGCTAAGGTCGATCGGTTTAATAAGTGTAAGTGAGTTTAGTTGTTAAGAACAAGTATTATGGTGATAAGGTTGAGAGAGAAATACTTGCAAAGAGGTGAAATGGGAAATAACTCAACTTAAGAGTAAAATGGGTGGGAGGTTGCTTTATATACTAGCAACCTCCTTTAGTTACAATGGTGGTAAATAACATTTACCATGGTTAAACTAACTAATACAATAACAAGTAAATAACCTATTACATTAATAAGTCTAAAACCACATGCAACATATAATAGACAATATTCATTATCAACAATCTCCCCCTTGGCATGGGGTTTTTAAAACAGTGTTGATTGTCAACAATCTTCCCTTTGTTAACAGTCTTTCTCTTGATTATCAACACCTAGTCCTTGGCGTGGGGTTTTCAAAAGATGTAGCCCTCTCTTGATCATTCTCTTGCAGTTTCTTATGCAGCCTTCTTCTGGGCATTGATTTTGGTTTGAAGCTATGATGCTTTTGATGCTGTCAGCTTTGAACACGAACTTGCACATAGGATGAACTGATCTGGGAGTGTTATAGTTGATTTGTTCTGTCTTCTTCTTTAGTCTGGGCGGGCGATGAGGTCTTGATCTTTGACTTTCGACAATCTTTGTGAATTGAAAGTAGCTTGATAAGATATTGTGTAAACCTCTTTTGCTCCCCCTCAAATTTTGAGTCGTCTTTTTCATGATCGTGATTGGTTTGTTTTTGACTCATGTTTCATTTTCTCCGCATGACGAATATGGTGTACCGTGTTCAGCACGTGTAGCATGAATATGGCTTCCCGTGTTCATCGCAAAACAGCAGAGACAGCATATATGATTATCATTAGAGAGGAAACGTGTACCTACTAAGAAGAGATAAATAGGTTAAGGTAAAAGGTTGATCCTCAGGGAAAACCGGATCTTTCAGAAACCGTTTTTAGTTTTGTAAAAATCAAGCTAGTTGTTATACTAGACAGGTTTAAATCAGGCATGCTAGTTGTTACACTAGACAAGTTTTCTAAAACCAAAACTGTTTCCGGATTTGGGGACCTCACCGGTATTGGTAGGTCCAAGTTTAACCTCGATGGATGTTGAGAATGACTGGTCACCGAAGTTCCAGACGGCGTTAGCAAGCTATCCACCTCCATGATTTAAGTATCATGGGACTTTTGTGCGACTATGCCGCTCTTAGTTATACCAAGTCTTCCAACTGTACCTAACACCGCATTGGTGTCGGTAGAAATCAATGTAATGTAGGAAGATGTTACATCGTGTCCTGAAGTCATTGATATGTCATGAGGTGCCAAATCTCTTTCAGTTGTTGCACTCACTAAGGAGTGTGTATGGTCAGGCTTAAATGCTGACTAATCGTTAAGGTGATTATCCTTCCGGAGGTCTGATAAATCTACCAAGGTAAGCCTAAGCATTGTCATATTGCCTCTTCGTTGAACTAGACAGATCTCCCTCATCAAGATAAGTCTGACCTCTGGACCCTATTTGAGGTCCCACCTTCTTAAATAAGGTGTTGATAGAGGATTTCCGGCCAATACGCAGGGTTCCTATTCATGGTTTTTCGAAACCCCTTCAGCAGTTCAAGACTCCAAACACTTAATTTGTATAAAGATGTTGGGTCATTCACATTTGAGGCAGTCATCTAGACACATCCTCCTGAGGCAGTCACTAGGTGAAACAACCCAACCCGTATTTAAACCGGCCCGTAAAAAAATTTTCTTTAATACATTAATATTTAGGTCCCAATTATGTTTCCGAAAACATGTTTAATACAATAATAAGTTCAATAATCTTTTAAAACATATAATACATAGTTTAAATATCCGAACGGGCAAACACGACCCGACTATTTTAATGTCCAACAAAACCGAGCATGGTGATTGGGGATACGCTACCCAATTCTAATCGATCCAAAAGCACATCTTCTAAAGCAAACTACGCAAGTCCACTAGTCATCAAGCTTACCCGAGTCACCGCCTCCATGCAAATCTATAAAAATGTAAACAACGAGAGGGTAAGCTAACGCTTAGTGAGTGAGAATATACTACATACATATATATGCATAAAATGGACACGCCACACAAATAATCAATTAACGCATACCGGAGCATCCAAGCATAAAGTCAATATAAGCTAAGCATACCATACGATCACTAAGCAATAAGCTAAAATAACAACAAATATAAGTTCACCGACGATGTGAACAACGCCAATAAGTTACACCCGGAGGGTTAGCTACAACACAGCAATACGACAAGTTAACTCCTTAACCCAATACCAAAACCGATTACCAATTACAGAATGAAGATTGGCCAAACTACACGAGCCTTAGTAAATCCGCATCCACACGAGACTACTATCTTCAATCACACAACAACATCGAGGTTAGCCAAACTACACGAGCCTTGGTGAATCCAAAACCACACGAGATCACTACCTCAATAAGATGACCGAACTACACGCGTCATCGTGAATCCGAACTACACGAGACTCACTTCCGATAAGATGACTGAAACTACACGCGTCATCGTGAATCCGCATCCACACGTGACTCACTTCTCTCATCAAACCTTCGCCATTGGGGTTATCCAATTCACAACACGATTCAATATCAACCCTTCGCCATTGGGGTTAAATAGTCCACATCACAATCACATGTGATAACGTACACACAAAGTGTGCACCTCGTCAAGGGTGGTCAACCAAAATGCACAACCGTGCTAATTGGACACATACACAAGTCCATCAAATTCACCTATATGTGAAGTGAGCTCTATAATCCGAGAATCACTTCACCCGACCCGCACCAATCCTACACATACATATGCACATAGGATATTAACACTCACCTTGTCGCCTTGATGAATGCAACCGAACAATCCGCAACTCGCCAATGGAATGTACCTATTCCATTATCACTTAACAAATAACACAATTAGGGTGGATTTACAAACCAACCCAAATCGACAACTAGTGCAATTTCGACCCAATTGCACTTCCAAGCTCAAACCGCGCCCAAACTAACCAATAATCACTAACACTAGTGACAATGGTCCTAATAAGCCAATTAAACCCGAACACGAGTGTTAAACACTTGTCTTGCCCAAATTGACACCAAAACCCTAATTTTGACCCATTTCAAAATTAGTCAACCAAACACACCCAAATGAGTTCCAACACTTCCATAATCACTAATCATAGTGATTACACTCAATTTAAAGCCCTAAACAAGGCTAAATCATCAACCAACCAAAAACCCGCCTTCATCACTAATAAACCCGAATCCTAGTTATTATCTTCCATTAACAACTAGTGGAGTTCCATTTATGAACACACAATTAAAAGCCCTAAATTTGAATGATGAACACGAAAATGAAATTTGGAGTTAGAGCTTGCCGCTAGTATCACCTTGTAGCCAAGAACGAGGAGAACAAAGTTGCCTCTTACGCTTAAGACCGAATCCCGCTCCTTCCTTTCCAAATCTCACTTTGAATCAAATGGGGTTTTGAAGTTTTGAGAGAAAAATAGAAAGAAAAGGAAAAAGAAATAAAGAAAATGAATGAGTGGATGGGATTTAAGATCCAAATCTGGCACATACGCGAAATGACCAAAATGCCCTCATATTTCCTTTAATATTGCGAAAACAGGAACCAGTTCGTCAGTATTGCCGCGCCGCGGCCCTCAACCGTCGCGCCGCGACATATAACGTGGTCTGGTGATTACCTTGACATGCCTCCTGATTCTGAAACTAGTTAATCGCCGCTCCGCGGCCCATTCTGTGGCACCGCGACCTTAACCGTGGTCTGGTGCCTGTCTTAACGTGCTTTCTGAAAACTGAAACAAATTGCATACTGCGCCGCGGCCCCTTCTGCCGCGCCGCGACCCAAAGCATGGTCTGATCATTTCCCACGTACATGAGCTTTAACACACGAATACGCCTCAAATCTTTCATACACTAGTCGTACATACACGACATACCTCAATATCATATACAGGGAAAACGAGGTGTTACAACTCTCCCCACTTAGATTCGATCACGTCCTCGTGATCCTAATCACCTAACCAATCCGAACCTACACGCTACGGTTCTCGAACAAACGTTCCAATCCGACTTCCTACACATTTCTCATCAATCCGAAGATTAAACCATTACCAAATACACACTTGCACGCATCTCGAGACGTGCAATACATACAACCTCCGAAGTCTATAATGATCACTTAATATACGCGAAACCGCCACGTATTCTTTCGACTCCTCTAGGCAATTCTTCTCAGAGAGTTACCCTTAACAATCAAATCGTCATCCGGAATTTATTAAAATCCACAAATCCGAGCACAAGAACTTGCTCAATCCCTCACGTCGGGAAACTCAACCAATCTCGTACCGAGATATCAACCCGTTAGCGTACCATACCAAGTACAATGCTAAAAATAAACACGTCCCAAACTAAAGTCAACCATCTAACCGATGAAGACCAAATAAAAGTGAAATCTCATGGATAACACTTACCACTTAACATCCCTTGTAGTGCGCAAACACGTCTAATACGCAACTACCGCTAACACGTGAGCAAAATATAACTATTGTATCACAATTCACACCAAAATGGTCCTCACGACCCCGCCATTGGTGTATAATACAACCAACAGATCACACAACATGGTCCTTACAACCCCACCATTGGCGTATAAAACAACCAATAAATCACACAACATGGTCCTTACGACCCCACCATTAGCGTATAAAACAACCAATAGATCACACAACATGGTCCTTACGACCCCACCATTGGCGTATAAAACAACCAATAGATCACACAACATGGAGACTGGCCGAAAACTACACGCGCCTTAGTGAATCCGCACCACACGCGACTCACCACCTCCACCGCACAACAATCGGGATTGGCCGAACTACACGTGACCTAGTGAATCCGAACTACACGAGAATCACTATCCCAAAAGAATGACTGCAACCACACGTGTCATTGTGAATCCGAACTACACGAGACTCACTTCCTCAATATAATGACCGCATCCACACGTGTCATTGTGAATCCGAACTACACGAGACTCACTTCCACAATAAGATGACCGAACTACATGTGTCATCGTGAATCTGCATCCATACCTGATCCACTTCCCAAATCTCAACACATGAATGGTACTCCCATTCCCCATCGGTACTCGAATTTCCCGATAACGTTATACCATACCGATATAACACTACACCCATGATGAAGTTAGCTGACCGAGTCACGGACCTAACCCCTGGTGTTTTTGGTAGGAGATTTTGGGTCGATTCAAGAACAGAGCTTGTTTAGAAATGTGGCCATCTAAGACTACTTTAGCTTGGTCAGTTCAGTAAAGTTTTTCTTCAAGTAAACTTAGTTGGGTTTTCAAGTCTAAATTTTCTGTAACTAACTTAGAGCATTCAGAAGTCTTCTCAGCCAGGTCACTTAAAGGCTTTCTAGTGTTCTATTCTACAGTCTCTAGGAAATGTTTCTTAGAATCATTAAGCTTCTTAAGTTCTTTTTCAGCGTTGTTAACTTTTTCCGTGAGAACTGCATTCCTCAGTTTAAAATCTGTCCTTTCTATCCGTAGGGGTTTCACACTGTAGTGACCCGAACTTTTCCATGTTTATATATATTAATTGAGATTGATATTTACATGATTAAATGTTTCCAACATGTTAAGCAATCAAACTTGTTAAGACTTGATTAATTGAAATATGTTTCATATAGACAATTGACCACCCAAGTTGACCGGTGATTCACGAACGTTAAAACTTGTAAAAACTATATGATGACATATATATGGATATATATATAGTTAACATGATACTATGATAAGTAAACATATCATTAAGTATATTAACAATGAACTACATATGTAAAAACAAGGCTACTAACTTAATGATTTTTAAACGAGACATATATGTAACGATTATCTTTGTAAAGACATTTAATATATATATATATATCATATTAATAGATATTCATACATGATAATATCATGATAATATAATAATTTAAAATCTCATTTGATATTATAAACATTGGGTTAACAACATTTAACAAGATCGTTAACCTAAAGGTTTCAAAACAACACTTACATGTAACGACTAACGATGACTTAACGACTCAGTTAAAATGTATATAGATATAGTGTTTTAATATGTATTTATACACTTTTGAAAGACTTCAATACACTTATCAAAATACTTCTACTTAACAAAAATGCTTACAATTACATCCTCGTTCAGTTTCATCAACAATTCTACTCGTATGCACCCGTATTCGTACTCGTACAATACACAGCTTTTAGATGTATGTACTATTGGTATATACACTCCAATGATCAGCTCTTAGCAGCCCATTTGAGTCACCTAACACATGTGGGAACCATCATTTGGCAACTAGCATGAAATATCTCATAAAATTACAAAAATATGAGTACTCATTCATGACTTATTTACATGAAAACAAAATTACATATCCTTTATATCTAATCCATACACCAACGACCAAAAACACCTACAAACACTTTCATTCTTCAATTTTCTTCATCTAATTGGTCTCTCTCAAGTTCTATCTTCAAGTTCTAAGTGTTCTTCATATATTCTACAAGTTCTAGTTACATAAAATCAAGAATACTTTCAAGTTTGCTAGCTCACTTCCAATCTTGTAAGGTGATCATCCAACCTCAAGAAATCTTTGTTTCTTATAGTAGGTTATCATTCTAATACAAGGTAATAATCATATTCAAACTTTGGTTCAATTTCTATAACTATAACAATCTTATTTCAAGTGATGATCTTACTTGAACTTGTTTTCGTGTCATGATTCTGCTTCAAGAACTTCGAGCCATCCAAGGATCCATTGAAGCTAGATCTATTTTTCTCTTTTCCAGCAGGTTTATCCAAGGAACTTAAGGTAGTAATGATGTTCATAACATCATTCGATTCATACATATAAAGCTATCTTATTCGAAGGTTTAAACTTGTAATCACTAGAACATAGTTTAGTTAATTCTAAACTTGTTCGCAAACAAAAGTTAATCCTTCTAACTTGACTTTTAAAATCAACTAAACACATGTTCTATATCTATATGATATGCTAACTTAATGGTTTAAAACCTGGAAACACGAAAAACACCGTAAAACTGGATTTACGCCGTCGTAGTAACACCGCGGGCTGTTTTGGGTTAGTTAATTAAAAACTATGATAAACTTTGATTTAAAAGTTGTTATTCTGAGAAAATGATTTTTATTATGAACATGAAACTATATCCAAAAATTATGGTTAAACTCAAAGTGGAAGTATGTTTTCTAAAATGGTCATCTAGACGTCGTTCTTTCGACTGAAATGACTACCTTTACAAAAATGACTTGTAACTTATTTTTCCGACTACAAACCTATACTTTTTCTGTTTAGATTCATAAAATAGAGTTCAATATGAAACCATAGCAATTTGATTCACTCAAAACGGATTTAAAATGAAGAAGTTATGGGTAAAACAAGATTGGATAATTTTTCTCATTTTAGCTACGTGAAAATTGGTAACAAATCTATTCCAACCATAACTTAATCAACTTGTATTGTATATTATATAATCTTGAGATACCATAGACACGTATACAATGTTTCGACCTATCATGTCGACACATCTATATATATTTCGGAACAACCATAGACTCTCTATATGTGAATGTTGGAGTTAGCTATACAGGGTTGAGGTTGATTCCAAAATATATATAGTTTGAGTTGTGATCAATACTGAGATACGTATACACTGGGTCGTGGATTGATTCAAGATAATATTTATCGATTTATTTCTGTACATCTAACTGTGGACAACTAGTTGTAGGTTACTAACGAGGACAGCTGACTTAATAAACTTAAAACATCAAAATATATTAAAAGTGTTGTAAATATATTTTGAACATACTTTAATATACATGTATATATTGTTATAGGTTCGTGAATCAACAGTGGCCAAGTCTTACTTCTCGACGAAGTAAAAATCTGTGAAAGTGAGTTATAGTCCCACTTTTAAAATCTAATATTTTTGGGATGAGAATACATGCAGGTTTTATAAATGATTTACAAAATAGACACAAGTACGTGAAACTACATTCTATGGTTGAATTATCGAAATCGAATATGCCCCTTTTTATTAAGTCTGGTAATCTAAGAATTAGGGAACAGACACCCTAATTGACGCGAATCCTAAAGATAGATCTATTGGGCCTAACAAACCCCATCCAAAGTACCGGATGCTTTAGTACTTCGAAATTTATATCATATCCGAAGGGTGTCCCGGAATGATGGGGATATTCTTATATATGCATCTTGTTAATGTCGGTTACCAGGTGTTCACCATATGAATGATTTTTATCTCTATGTATGGGGTGTGTATTGAAATATGAAATCTTGTGATTTATTGTTATGATTTGATATATATAGGTTAAACCTATAACTCACCAACATTTTTGTTGACGTTTAAAGCATGTTTATTCTCAGGTGAATATTAAGAGCTTCCGCTGTTGCATACTAAAATAAGGACAAGATTTGGAGTCCATATTTGTATGATATTGTGTAAAAACTGCATTCAAGAAACTGATTTCGATGTAACATATTTGTATTGTAAACCATTATGTAATGGTCGTGTGTAAACAAGATATTTTAGATTATCATTATTTGATAATCTACGTAAAGCTTTTTAAACCTTCATTTATAAAATAAAGATTATGGTTTGTTTTAAAAAAGAATGCAGTCTTTGAAAAATGTCTCATATAGAGGTCAAAACCTCGCAACGAAATCAATTAATATGGAACGTTTTTAATCAATAAGAACGGGACATTTCAGTTGGTATCCGAGCGTTGGTCTTAGAGAACCAGAATTTTGCATTAGTGTGTCTTATCGAGTTTGTTAGGATGCATTAGTGAGTCTGGACTTCGACCGTGTTTACTTGAAAAATGATTGCTTAACAAATTTTGTTGGAAACTATATATTTTTAACATGTGAATATTATGTGATATATTAATCTCTTAACGCGTTTGATATTATGTGATAGATGTCTACCTCTAGAATAAGTCCCATTGACTCACCTAATAATAATGAAGAGTCAAATGTAAATTGGAATGATTCGTGGACTGATTCACAAGTTCCCGAAGAGGAACCGGAAGAAGAGTCGGAACCGGAAGAAGAGTCGGAACCGGAAGAAGAATCGGAACCGGAAGAAGAATCGGAACCGGATGAAGAAATAGAACTGGTGGGGGAAATAATAAAACGGTTAAGTAAAAGAAAATCCTTAACCAACCGACCAAGGTTAATTATGGTCAATGGTGTTTTCGCCAAGGAAGCAAAATATTGGGAGGATTACCAATTCTCCGATGAATCGGATTCCGACGAGAATTCCGATGATGTTATAGAAATTACCCCAACTGAATTTAAAAAGGCAAAAGAAAATAATAAGGGAAAGGGCATAAAAATAGAGAAATCTAATTCCAACCCCGATGAACTTTATATGTATCGTCAACCCCCGAAGTCCTTAAGTTGTAACAATGACCCGGGAACCTCTAAACCACCAGGTTTTTCTAAACCAATGTGGATAACGACGGCTCGTATTAGGGGAACATCATATATCCCTAGAAACTTGGCAAAATGAACCAAAACCGAAGAAGAAGAAACAAGCGAGTCGGAATAAGATAGTTGTATTCATGTGGTGTAATATATGTAATATAGTGTGCTTATGCTTTATGATATATGTAAAAATTGCTTGTATTAATAAGTATTTTTTTTATGAATCTAACTCTTGTCTATTTTACAGTATAAAAACACAAAATGGATAGACAACCCAATATTTTAAGAGACCTACCCGGAGACATGATTGATGAAATCTTGTCTAGAGTCGGTCAGAATTCTTCGGCACAACTATTTAAGGCGAGATCAGTTTGTAAGACATTCGAAGAACGTTCCAAGAATGCCTTGGTTTATAAAAGGCTTTCGTTCGAAAGATGGGGGATATCACATTGGGAAATTCATAAGTTATGATGTGTTTACTTTGACGCATATATTGCGGGGAACCCAAATGCTATTTTACGCAATGGGTTAAGAAATTATTTTGACTCAATATATCCGAATATTGGACTTCGTGATTTAGAAAAAGCGGCTAACATGCAACATAAAGAAGCATGTTATGCTTACGGATTAGTAATGTTCGCTTCTCACCAAAGTGAGAACAAGAACATCGGGCTACAACTATTAAACAAAATGTTCCCACAAGTGACGGAGTCGGTAATTGGGGTAAGAAATGAGGTTTTTAGATTGTTACGGGACTGTTGGACATTACGTAACCCTCGTCCCTTTGACGACGTTACAACACGCTGTCTTATCAACGGCCATAACGGTTATGTTCCACAAGACCAAGGATGGGAAGTAATCCTAGTAAAACCAGAATGCATGACTTGTTTCTGGACGTATGAATTACGTGTCTTTATTGCCTTTGCTGAACGACTTGTGTACTAGCTAGAATTATCTTCACAACCATCTTGTATCAAATTTATTGTGTGCTATATTTCATGCTATATGTAAAATAAGCGGTATTGTAAGTTTGTAAAATATTGTGTAAAAGTTTGAACACGAAGTATTATTATAATCAGTTTTTCATATAGAATTGTAGTAGTTGAATTGTATATTAGCTACTAAGTATGAACTTAACGGGTAGGTACTACCCGAATTTAAACTTATAAAACGCTAATATGAAGAAAAAGCTTTTATAAATGAGTTCATATTATGCTACGAAATACTATTAACTACTCTTAATATTCTGTATGATTAACTTGTTCCATTTGACTATTTTGAAGGAAATGGCACCGACTACTCGACACACCGTGAATATGAATGAAGAGGAATTCCGTACTTTTCTAGCTTCAAACATAGCCGCAGTACAGGCTGCGCTACATACCAACAATAACCTTGGATCTAGCAGTACAGGAAATCGTGTAGGATGCACCTACAAAGAATTCACTGCCTGCAAACCTTTGGAATTTGATGGAACCAAAGGACCGATCGGATTGAAACGGTGGACCGAGAAGGTCGAATCGGTGTTTGCCATAAGTAAGTGTACTGAAGAGAACAAAGTAAAGTACGCTACGCATACCTTCACAGGTTCTACGTTAACATGGTGGAATACCTATCTAGAGCAAGTGGGACAAGACGATGCATACGCACTACCGTGGTCAGCATTCAAGCACTTGATGAACGAGAAGTACCGTCCCAGAACCGAGGTCAATAAGCTCAAGACAGAACTTAGAGGGTTACGAACCCAAGGATTTGATATTACCACGTACGAAAGACGATTCACAGAATTGTGCCTATTGTGTCCGGGAGCATTCGAAGATGAGGAAGAGAAGATCGACGCGTTTGTGAAAGGATTACCGGAAAGAATCCAAGAAGATATAAGTTCACACGAGCCCGCCTCCATACAACAGGCATGTAGAATGGCTCACAAACTAGTGAACCAGATTGAAGAAAGAATTAAAGAACAGACTGCTGAAGAGGCCAATGTGAAGCAAATCAAAAGAAAGTAGGAGGAAAACGGTGATAAGAATCACCAATACAACAACAACAGCAATTACAACAATAATCGCAACAATTATCCCAACAATCGCAACATCAATCGCAACTACAACAAACGGCCCAACAACAACAACATCAACAACAGCAGCAACTACAACAATCATCCCAAAAACAATAATAACCGCAACAACAACATCAACAATCAGAAGCAGCTATGCCAAAGGTGTGAAAAGTATCACTCGGGGTTCTGCACCAAATTTTGCAACAAGTGTAAAAGAAATGGTCATAGCGCGGCGAAGTGTGAGGTCTACGGACCAGGGGTTAATAGAACGAAAGGAAAAAATGGTGTCGGAATGAGTAATGGCGGAGCAAGTAGTGTCGGAGCAAGTTATGCCAATGTAGTTTGTTATAAATGTGGAAAACCGGGCCACATTATTAGAAATTGCCCGAACCAGGAGAACACGAATGGACAAGGCCACGGAAGAGTTTTCAATATTAATGCGGCAGAGGCACAGGAAGACCCGGAGCTTGTTACGGGTACGTTTCTTATTGACAATAAATCTGCTTACGTTTTATTTGATTCGAGTGCGGATAGAAGCTATATGAGTAGAGATTTTTGTGCTAAATTAAGTTGTCCATTGACGCCTTTGGATAGTAAATTTTTACTCGAATTAGCAAATGGTAAATTAATTTCAGCAGATAATATATGTCGGAATCGAGAAATTAAACTGGTTAGCGAAACATTTAAGATTGACTTGATACCAGTAGAGTTAGGGAGTTTTGATGTGATAATCGGTATGGACTGGTTGAAAGAAGTGAAAGCAGAGATCGTTTGTTACAAAAATGCAATTCGCATTATACGAGAAAAAGGAAAACCCTTAATGGTGTACGGAGAAAAGGGCAACACGAAGCTACATCTTATTAGTAATTTGAAGGCACAAAAACTAATAAGAAAAGGTTGCTATGCTGTTCTAGCACACGTCGAGAAAGTACAAACTGAAGAAAAGAGCGTCAATGATGTTCCCGTCGCAAAAGAATTTCCCGATGTATTTCCGAAAGAATTACCGGGATTACCCCCACATCGATCCGTTGAATTTCAAATAGATCTTGTACCAGGAGCTGCACCAATAGCTCGTGCTCCTTACAGACTCGCACCCAGCGAGATGAAGGAACTGCAAAGCCAATTACAAGAACTTTTAGAGCGTGGTTTCATTCGACCAAGCACATCACCGTGGGGAGCTCCTGTTTTGTTTGTCAAGAAGAAAGATGGTACATTCAGGTTGTGTATCGACTACCGAGAGTTGAACAAACTTACCATCAAGAACCGCTACCCACTACCAAGAATCGACGACTTATTTGATCAACTACAAGGCTCGTCTGTTTATTCAAAGATTGACTTACGTTCCGGGTATCATCAAATGCGGGTGAAAGAAGATGATATTCCAAAGACTGCTTTCAGAACACGTTACGGTCATTACGAGTTTATGGTCATGCCATTTGGTCTAACTAATGCACCAGCTGTGTTCATGGACCTTATGAACCGAGTGTGTGGACCATACCTTGACAAGTTTGTCATTGTTTTCATTGATGACATACTTATTTACTCAAAGAATGACCAAGAACACGGTGAACATTTGAGAAAGGTGTTAGAAGTATTGAGGAAGGAAGAATTGTACGCTAAGTTTTCAAAGTGTGCATTTTGGTTGGAAGAAGTTCAATTCCTCGGTCACATAGTGAACAAAGAAGGTATTAAGGTGGATCCGGCAAAGATAGAAACTGTTGAAAAGTGGAAAACCCTGAAAACTCCGAAACACATACGCCAGTTTTTAGGACTAGCTGGTTACTACAGAAGGTTCATCCAAGACTTTTCCAGAATAGCAAAACCCTTGACTGCATTAACGCATAAAGGGAAGAAATTTGAATGGAATGATGAACAAGAGAAAGCGTTTCAGTTATTGAAGAAAAAGCTAACTACGGCACCTATATTATCATTGCCTGAAGGGAATGATGATTTTGTGATTTATTGTGACGCATCAAAGCAAGGTCTCGGTTGTGTATTAATGCAATGAACGAAGGTGATTGCTTATGCGTCTAGACAATTGAAGATTCAAGAACAAAATTATACGACGCATGATTTGGAATTAGGCGCGGTTGTTTTTGCATTAAAGACTTGGAGGCACTACTTATATGGGGTCAAAAGTATTATATATACCGACCACAAAAATCTTCAACACATATTTAATCAGAAACAACTGAATATGAGGCAGCGTAGGTGGATTGAATTATTGAATGATTACGACTTTGAGATTCGTTACCACCCGGGAAAGGCAAATGTGGTAGCCGATGCCTTGAGCAGGAAGGACAGAGAACCCATTCGAGTAAAATCTATGAATATAATGATTCATAATAACCTTACTACTCAAATAAAGGAGGCGCAACAAGGAGTTTTAAAAGAGGGAAATTTAAAGGATGAAATACCCAAGGGATCGGAGAAGCATCTTAATATTCGGGAAGACGGAACCCGATATAGGGCTGAAAGGATTTGGGTACCAAAATTTGGAGATATGAGAGAAATGGTACTTAGAGAAGCTCATAAAACCAGATACTCAATACATCCTGGAACGGGAAAGATGTACAAGGATCTCAAGAAACATTTTTGGTGGCCGGGTATGAAAGCCGATGTTGCTAAATACGTAGGAGAATGTTTGGCGTGTTCTAAGGTCAAAGCTGAGCATCAGAAACCATCAGGTCTACTTCAACAACCCGAAATCCCGGAATGGAAATGGGAAAACATTACCATGGATTTCATCACTAAATTGCCAAGGACTGCAAGTGGTTTTGATACTATTTGGGTAATAGTTGATCATCTCAACAAATCAGCACACTTCCTGCCAATAAGAGAAGATGACAAGATGGAGAAGTTAGCACGACTGTATTTGAAGGAAGTCGTCTCCAGACATGGAATACCAATCTCTATTATCTCTGATAGGGATGGCAGATTTATTTCAAGATTCTGGCAGACATTACAGCAAGCATTAGGAACTCGTCTAGACATGAGTACTGCCTATCATCCACAAACTGATGGGCAGAGCGAAAGGACGATACAAATGCTTGAAGACATGCTACGAGCATGTGTTATTGATTTCGGAAACAGTTGGGATCGACATCTACCGTTAGCAGAATTTTCCTACAACAACAGCTACCATTCAAGCATTGAGATGGCGCCGTTTGAACCACTTTATGGTAGAAAGTGCAGGTCTCCGATTTGTTGGAGTGAAGTGGGGGATAGACAAATTACGGGTCCGGAGGTTATACAAGAAACTACCGAGAAGATCATCCAAATTCAACAACGGTTGAAAACCGCCAAAGTCGACAAAAGAGCTACGCTGACATTAAAAGAAAAGATATAGAATTTGAAATTGGAGAGATGGTCATGCTTAAAGTTGCACCTTGGAAAGGCGTTGTTCGATTTGGTAAACGAGGGAAATTAAATCCAAGGTATATTGGACCATTCAAGATTATTGATCGTGTTGGACCAGTAGCTTACCGACTTGAGTTACCTCAACAACTCGCGGCTGTACATAACATTTTCCACGTCTCAAATTTGAAGAAATGTTTTGCTAAAGAAGATCTCACTATTCCGTTAGATGAAATCCAAATCAACGAAAAACTTCAATTCATCGAAGAACCCGTCGAAATAATGGATCGTGAGGTTAAAAGACTTAAGCAAAATAAGATACCAATTGTTAAGGTTCGATGGAATGCTCGTAGAGGACCCGAGTTCACCTGGGAGTGTGAAGATCAGATGAAGAAGAAATACCCGCATCTATTTCCAGAAGATTCGTCAACACCTTCAACAGCTTAAAATTTCGGGACGAAATTTATTTAACGGGTAGGTACTGTAGTGACCCGAACTTTTCCATGTTTATATATATTAATTGAGATTGATATTTACATGATTAAATATTTCCAACATGTTAAGCAATCAAACTTGTTAAGACTTGATTAATTGAAATATGTTTCATATAGACAATTGACCACCCAAGTTGACCGGTGATTCACGAACGTTAAAACTTGTAAAAACTATATGATGACATATATATGGATATATATATATAGTTAACATGATACTATGATAAGTAAACATATCATTAAGTATATTAACAATGAACTACATATGTAAAAACAAGGCTACTAACTTAATGATTTTTAAACGAGACATATATGTAACGATTATCGTTGTAAAGACATTTAATATATATATATCATATTAAGAGATATTCATACATGATAATATCATGATAATATAATAATTTAAAATCTCATTTGATATTATAAACATTGGGTTAACAACATTTAACAAGATCGTTAACCTAAAGGTTTCAAAACAACACTTACATGTAACGACTAACGATGACTTAACGACTCAGTTAAAATGTATATAGATATAGTGTTTTAATATGTATTTATACACTTTTGAAAGACTTCAATACACTTATCAAAATACTTCTACTTAACAAAAATGCTTACAATTACATCCTCGTTCAGTTTCATCAACAATTCTACTCGTATGCACCCGTATTCGTACTCGTACAATACACAGCTTTTAGATGTATGTACTATTGGTATATACACTCCAATGATCAGCTCTTAGCAGCCCATTTGAGTCACCTAACACATGTGGGAACCATCATTTGGCAACTAGCATGAAATATCTCATAAAATTACAAAAATATGAGTAATCATTCATGACTTATTTACATGAAAACAAAATTACATATCCTTTATATCTAATCCATACACCAATGACCAAAAACACCTACAAACACTTTCATTCTTCAATTTTCTTCATCTAATTGGTCTCTCTCAAGTTCTATCTTCAAGTTCTAAGTGTTCTTCATATATTCTACAAGTTCTAGTTACATAAAATCAAGAATACTTTCAAGTTTGCTAGCTCACTTCCAATCTTGTAAGGTGATCATCCAACCTCAAGAAATCTTTGTTTCTTACAGTAGGTTATCATTCTAATACAAGGTAATAATCATATTCAAACTTTGGTTCAATTTCTATAACTATAACAATCTTATTTCAAGTGATGATCTTACTTGAACTTGTTTTCGTGTCATGATTCTGCTTCAAGAACTTCGAGCCATCCAAGGATCCATTGAAGCTAGATCTATTTTTCTCTTTTCCAGTAGGTTTATCCATGGAACTTAAGGTAGTAATGATGTTCATAACATCATTCGATTCATACATATAAAGCTATCTTATTCGAAGGTTTAAACTTGTAATCACTAGAACATAGTTTAGTTAATTCTAAACTTGTTCGCAAACAAAAGTTAATCCTTCTAACTTGACTTTTAAAATCAACTAAACACATGTTCTATATCTATATGATATGCTAACTTAATGGTTTAAAACCTGGAAACACGAAAAACACCGTAAAACTGGATTTACGCCGTCGTAGTAACACCGCGGGCTGTTTTGGGTTAGTTAATTAAAAACTATGATAAACTTTGATTTAAAAGTTGTTATTCTGAGAAAATGATTTTTATTATGAACATGAAACTATATCCAAAAATTATGGTTAAACTCAAAGTGGAAGTATGTTTTCTAAAATGGTCATCTAGACGTCGTTCTTTCGACTGAAATGACTACCTTTACAAAAACGACTTGTAACTTATTTTTCCGACTACAAACCTATACTTTTTCTGTTTAGATTCATAAAATAGAGTTCAATATGAAACCATAGCAATTTGATTCACTCAAAACGGATTTAAAATGAAGAAGTTATGGGTAAAACAAGATTGGATAATTTTTCTCATTTTAGCTACGTGAAAATTGGTAACAAATCTATTCCAACCATAACTTAATCAACTTGTATTGTATATTATGTAATCTTGAGATACCATAGACACGTATACAATGTTTCGACCTATCATGTCGACACATCTATATATATTTCGGAACAACCATAGACACTCTATATGTGAATGTTGGAGTTAGCTATACAGGGTTGAGGTTGATTCCAAAATATATATAGTTTGAGTTGTGATCAATACTGAGATACGTATACACTGGGTCGTGGATTGATTCAAGATAATATTTATCGATTTATTTCTGTACATCTAACTGTGGACAACTAGTTGTAGGTTACTAACGAGGACATCTGACTTAATAAACTTAAAACATCAAAATATATTAAAAGTGTTGTAAATATATTTTGAACATACTTTAATATACATGTATATATTGTTATAGGTTCGTGAATCAACAGTGGCCAAGTCTTACTTCTCGACGAAGTAAAAATCTGTGAAAGTGAGTTATAGTCCCACTTTTAAAATCTAATATTTTTGGGTTGAGAATACATGCAGGTTTTATAAATGATTTACAAAATAGACACAAGTACGTGAAACTACATTCTATGGTTGAATTATCGAAATCGAATATTCCCCTTTTTATTAAGTCTGATAATCTAAGAATTAGGGAACAGACACCCTAATTGACGCGAATCCTAAAGATAGATCTATTGGGCCTAACAAACCCCATCCAAAGTACCGGATGCTTTAGTACTTCGAAATTTATATCATATCCGAAGGGTGTCCCGGAATGATGGGGATATTCTTATATATGCATCTTGTTAATGTCGGTTACCAGGTGTTCACCATATGAATGATTTTTATCTCTATGTATGGGATGTGTATTGAAATATGAAATCTTGTGGTTTATTGTTATGATTTGATATATATAGGTTAAACCTATAACTCACCAACATTTTTGTTGACGTTTAAAGCATGTTTATTCTCAGGTGAATATTAAGAGCTTCCGCTGTTGCATACTAAAATAAGGACAAGATTTGGAGTCCATGTTTGTATGATATTGTGTAAAAACTGCATTCAAGAAACTGATTTCGATGTAACATATTTGTATTGTAAACCATTATATAATGGTCGTGTGTAAACAAGATATTTTAGATTATCATTATTTGATAATCTACGTAAAGCTTTTTAAACCTTCATTTATAAAATAAAGATTATGGTTTGTTTTAAAAAAGAATGCAGTCTTTGAAAAATGTCTCATATAGAGGTCAAAACCTCGCAACGAAATCAATTAATATGGAACGTTTTTAATCAATAAGAACGGGATATTTCACACACTACTTTCTAGCTCTCTTAATTCAGTTACTTTTTCGGTTAGATCTTGTTTTAGTTTCAAATAAGTATGATTTGACACTTTCATTTCCAATTCAGATTTTAACCTAGAGTTCTCATTTTTCACTTCGCTAATTTGACTAGCAAATGATTTAAGGTCTCTATTCATCTTGGAAAAGTTGTCTACATACATATCAGGTAGTATATGAAACACATATTTGTCATTAAAAGGCACATATTCAGGTTTAATGGGCAATTTCATTTGGACAGGTGAGAGTGGGGTATGACAAGCAGAGCTACATGCAATTGTATCATTTTGATCAAGGGGTGTTCCAGGACAAGTTCGCAATACACCAGATATAGACACAGAATTATTATGCACATAGTTGTAATATTCATGAGTAATATCAGTGTATAGTTGTACCTCTTCCTAAACATTAGAAGACACGTGATCATCACGATTTGCCATGTTAACAGGACAGGTGTTCAACAAGTAGGTCAGGACAGACAAGATTTACGAGCAAACCACGAAACAACAAATAAGCTTTAGAAATATCACTTTTTTAAGAAATATCACTTTTCTCCCCCTCAAAATATGATTCACGTGAATCAAATTTTAAAAATGAGGTTTCGTTGGTTTTCGTTAACTTTCCGTTAAGTGTCAGTTAAGTGCATGATTTGGATTTCCCTCCAAAATTTTTCAACAAAAATTAATGTCGTAAACTTTTGGGATATGACCTAATATGTGACCGGGGGTTGAGGAAGAATTTTGACTTTTTTCGAAATTTTCTGGCAAATTTCGTTCAAAATCGTGCGTTTTTGGGTGATTTTTGGGGCCGAAAAATTTTTTGTCGTAGAAATTTAAATCTCGCGTAAAATGATCTTTTAAATCCAAGGAAAAATTTAAATTTTACTCATGTTTTCCCGCCTTTTTACTTTTTTTTTTTACGAACTTTATAAGGGTTTCAAGCAGGAGGTTTTCGGGCAGGATGTATTCGTGCAATGAATTTCGAGCAGGAGGTTTTTGTGTAAAGTTTTCGAGCAGATGGTTTCAAACAAGTTTTCGAGCAAGAAGGTTTTGACCAAGTTTTCGAGCACTCTTCAGTCAACTTTTCGAGCACCAATTACTGACCGATTTTTCAAAATATTTTAAGGATAAGTTTTGACTTTTGTTCACTTGCTTTATGACTTTTTCTGACAAATCACATGCACCTTACACAATTCTTACACAACACTTTGTACTTTTGTACTTTTATGGATATCCAAAAAATATTGTGTTTTTTGGTGAGTTTTGTCTAATGGATAAAGTTTTGGAGCCAAAAACAAGTCAATCTTTAATTTTCGAGCAGGCAAAATTAGGCATAAGTCAAATTTTCGAGCATGAATATCACAGTTTTCTGGCATAAAGTTAAGTTTTCGGATACCAAATTGCACAAAAGCTATGTTTCGAGCACAACAACAGAGGTTTTCGAGCAGGTTAATTTCGATGGAAACACACCTTTTGAGTCTAAAAATTTAATTTCAATGTGTTCTACAGCAGTTTTATGCACTAGAACAAGAAATCCTAATAGTTTAACTTTTTCACAACCTAAAATTCAAGTCAATTTCAGCATGTATACGAACAAAATGAACAAAATATGAAATTTAACATGTAGTAGCAGTTTAAGCTTAAGAGTGATACTATTTCAAACACACAAGTTCGACTTTAATTTTGCATACAACAAGAATAAGCAACAGTGAGCACATATGTGTATGTATTAATGAAATTTTCTAGTTTTAGAGGTTAGATAAACATACAACAAGTTATATGAATTTAAACCAACAAAAACACGGAGTTGAGTTATAAAGGTACCTAAACCGAAATCAAACACAAACACTTCAAAAATGAGATGGAGACCTTCGAGCAACGGATCTTCTATGCAAAGAGCTTAGACCCGCTCTGATACCAATTGTTAGCCCTAAATCTTGCTAAGGTCGATCGGTTTAGTAAGTGTAAGTGGGTTTAGTTGTTAAGAACAAGTATTATGGTGATAAGGTTGAGAGAGAAATACTTTTAAAGAGGTGAAATGGGAAATAACTCAACTTAAGAGTAAAATGGGTGGGAGGTTGCTTTATATACTAGCAACCTCCTTTAGTTACAATGGTGGTAAATAACATTTACCATGGTTAAACTAACTAATACAATAACAAGTAAATAACATATTACATTAATAAGTCTAAAACCACATGCCACATATAATAGACAATATTCATTGTCAACAATATATATATATATATATATATATATATATATATATATTGTGACGCCCCGTACAAAACCATCGTGTACGATTCGTCAACAACAGGATCTTTACACGGTCAAATACTACACGCTGTTTGAAAATCAGTTTTGCATTCATAATAAGATAGCGTTTACAAAAGATAATGTGACACAAAGGTCGTTACAAAGTCATTATTTGAAAATAACATAAGTTACGAATGCAAGATAGAAGTTCCATGATTGAGACATCTCTAAGTAATGCAGCGGAAATCTAACACAGCAGGTCCATAACAGCAAGTCTATAACACCAAGACAGTAAATCTAACAGCGGAAGCAACATCATCTAAGCACCTGAGAAATAGACGCTTAAAAGTCAACACGAATGTTGGTGAGCTATAGTTTGTAATCAGTAAAGTAATGTAGACCACGAGATTTCAGTGCTTCAACCAGCAGTTTAAATCAGTATGAAAAGTATATGCTTGTCCGTGGGCACCCGGTAACTAACTTAACGTAATAGTAATACCCCCTAAAAGTACACTTGGCGAGTGCGTATGTCCTCGAAGTATCAAACACCCGTTAAATGCTAGCGCGACTAGCCCGAGTAGGGATGTCAAACCCTATGGATCCATATCTAATATTTGCGTTCACCGGTTCAAAACCAATAATTAAACGTTACCGTGCTAAGGGGAATCTTTATGCCGTTATATAACCCACACATATGTAAAGTTTAAGTACT
The DNA here is from genome assembly GCF_046630445.1 of Rutidosis leptorrhynchoides. Lineage (NCBI taxonomy): Eukaryota > Viridiplantae > Streptophyta > Magnoliopsida > Asterales > Asteraceae > Rutidosis > Rutidosis leptorrhynchoides. The sequence continues at coordinate 148,195,224 of NC_092334.1, read as the reverse complement.
CGTGTCAAGTAAGTAAAACATAAAAAGCGCATGTATTCTCAGTCCCAAAATTGTATAAGTAAAGAGGGAAGCTATAACTCACAGTGAATAAGCAGTAAAAGTCGATACGGAAAGTATGCAGGTAGTAAGTCGGTCCGAAAGGTCGTCAACCTAAGTCAAAGGTCACTAGGTCAGTATGTTGTCCTCATAAGTTTAAAAGTGAATAAATTAAGTTTAAGTGTCATCATCAAAATCATCAATATCATCATCATTCATCAATACTAAAATAAGTTTAGCAAGAATAGAGATCGAAACAAAAGGCTGACTTCGGACAGCTGTTACGACCTCTATATAAATCGAAAAGATGCGTAGTCAGTGGCTATGGCTCCGTATGTGAGTCCTCTAACCGCTGACCAATTTTCAGAACCTAACTCATCTTGTTTTGACCGTGGCGACAGTTTAAGTACGAGTAGGTCAGAAATTTCAACACAACGTTACAAAGGCGTAGTGACTTTCGGAAGGCTATAAATCCTAAACCGTATATCGGATTAAGTCGAGGCCTAAATGAAAGGTCATCTACTTGAAACGAACTATCTGAAAATCAATTTTCTAGAAGCCCAAGAGTCTGATTAGACCCTGAAAAACAGCAAACAAGTGCTCCGGTGAGGTTCTTTGTGCTTGATGCTCATCACGGTTCTCATCCTTGATACTTGTAAGCTTCAAGTGTACAACTATTTAATTTTTTAGTATCACTTTGACCAAGGTTCAACCATCAATACACAACTAAGAGTAAAATCTATCATTCTACAAGTTTTGAACATCAAGATTGCCTCTTTATTGCATAGATCCAATAAAGCTTCAACCTTTGTCCATTTTACACAAGTTTATGCATCTCCATCATATATGATGATGAAGACTTGATCTTTATCATCACAACAAACACAAAAAAGTTTCAAGTAAGTGAGATCTACAATAATAACTTAGATCTCAAGTATTAAGAAAACCCTAAGCTAGAAAGCTTAGATCTTTACAAGATTAATGACACCATAAGCTAGAAAGCTAAGATCTTTAACAAAATAGTAAAAGTAATGAGACCATAAGCTAAAAAGCTAAGATGTTTAACATAATAATGAAATCCTAAGCTAGAAAGCTTGGATCTTTAGTGTTCTTGAAGATCTTGAAGCATAAAGCTTGGATCTTTAAGATACATGAAGAACATAAACACAAGTTTTGATCTTTATAATAAAACAAAGAAATCACAAGCTAGATCTAACAAGTAAATGAAGATTTCAAGCTAGAAAGCTTGAATATTTCATGTTCTTGAAGGATTCAAACCCAAGTTTGAATCTACAAGATATAACAAGATCAAAAGCTAAAAGCTAGATCCATTAAATGATGATGATGATGTCGACTTTATGAAGAAGAAAAGAAGAAGAAGAAAATTTAAAACTTACACTTTTTAGAGTGAGAAAGACTAAAGAGAGAATTAGAGTATAAGTGTGTGTAATTTGTAAATGAGAGCAAGTGTGAATTGTGAGGAAATAGCTTGGTATTTATAGGAAATGAGGGTAGTGGGGAGGCTCCAAAACCGTAGCCTTTGGGAGGGGACAAGGGGGACCAACTTTTGCTTTTTGGTTAATGGTTGTCTAAAGTTGGTGCTTATGTTAGGATCCCATGCAACATTAAGGATAATGCTTAACAAAAATGCTAGTATGTTCCCTTTAATAAATGGGCATTTTTCTTTCATTATTATGGGTTACTAACTTATTATAATTGGGCTAATTAAATAGTCCATTAGCTAGAGTAGGGTGGGCTTGAGTCCAACAAGGTAGAAAGTCCAACAAGACTAACTAGTGTGTTCTAGTAAATTACTAAGCGTAATTAAGCATCCAAAAACCTAAGTAATTGTTATTATAAAATAACAATTAGTGTTTTGTAGTCATAATATTCTGATTATGACCAAAGTTAAACGTGTACCGAAATACATAGCTCGTTTCAAACGTCAAGTGACACCAACGGTCGTAAAAGCTTTCGGGGATCAAGTTAAGTGATTACACACTTAATAGTACGTTGTAAGATATTAATGAAAGTAACTAATCATTAATTAAGATCCCAGAGCATAAACTAGCTCAGTACACACATATACGCAGTTTCGTGAAAGCACATAGCACAAAAGCAAGTCGAAAAAGCCGGGTCGTTACATTACCCACCTGTTAAAGAAAATATCATCCCAAATTTTTGAGGAGTGACCTACATAGGTACTGAATTTAAAGAAGGGGGTGCGTATCAAAGTTCCGAGAGACTCGTGGCTCTGAAGTGAGCTATTTACCTTGAAAGGTACTTCGGCGTATAAAAGTAAGAATAGGTATATGCCATTAATTAAGTCTCTTGTCCTAAGAGATCAACAAATTGATTTCGTTTCTGGTTAACATGTGTATGTCATCTGAATATATGCCCACAAAAGAAAAGATAATGTTTTTAGCCCTACAGGCATCTTCAGTAAGCTGGGTGCATGAAATGCATCATGAATGTTACCAAACTCATCTAAAATATTGAGCGCTTATGTCGCAATACAAAGCTGACAGGTAGAATGGAAAATATGGTGATCATAACCATGCGATTTGATGTCTGGATAGTGTTAGCCACGGATTTTACTAATCCCTTAATTTCGGAGGGAGACCATAGGTATAAAGAACCCGATATTTAAGAACGTTTCATTTGACTAAATGAATTGAAATTTTAGCTGAAGGTGACTAATCGGACTTATATGCAATGCAAGCCGTAATTATTTATAGCGTCTTCAGGACGGTCTGAACGAACAATGAAGGATATGACCTAGTTTTCCATGATGCATGTGATCTTATCCTTGAATGAAAGCACAGTTCCATAATGTAACTTTATCCTTTCAGTTTCATGTTGAAGTTAGGGTTAACGTTAACTAGAACAACATATTGTTGCAACCAACGAAGGAAGGAATGTGTAGAGTAACCACATCAGTGTTATAGACATTTTAAGCAGCCCCTTCCAAGATTCATAGATTCCTAAAGTATTTTACATTACATTTCCGAAGGAAAATCGCACGAAAGGTGTGATCTTTGAACGAGAGTGAACTCTTCGAGCGGGTTGCTCTGAATTTATCCTTATACTTAAGGGGATGCGCGGATGAGAAGATACGTGAACTCTTGGTCATAAAGAATGGTTTACTCTAAGTGAAAGGAATCTCAAAAATGATTCCTTGTACCTCAACCTACTGATTCATAGAGATGATGTTTACGAGGGTGTTGCGATTAGCCGTGAAATATTGAGAGTAGAAACCCACCTAGTTCCTTTCCTATAATAGGGTGACCACTGAGTGTTTCCCAGAAAACTGATTTATCGGCCCGCGTTTTTGCCAAGTCTAACCTTAAAAGGAACATTTTATGAGCGCAAAGACTTCTTAACAAATTTTGTAAAATTGCCATCTAAAGTGGCTCAAGAGTTTTTAACAAAGATCTTACTAGTAAACTTTGTCCCTAACGGAGGGCGAGAAAAAGTGTGATCCATACATGGTGTAGTCTAATACAAGAACCTTTAATAAAATCAACCAAGGGAGTTTTGAAACAAAACCTGTAAACGTTTGATGTGACAACATAAACGAAAAGAAGTTCCTGGTAATTTAGAAGTATGTACAACGTGTATCATTTTGCACAAAACTATTTGACTTAAGTTAAACAGCTCACTAAAGGAGCGATCTTTAAATAATTTGAAGGTATAACTTAGTATGTACCAATCAAAATAAGTAAAGGTAAATTTATTAACTTAAATATATACATACATATATGATTTTATAAATCGCATAAGTGACAGGAAAATTTTTATTATTTTCATTTTTCCATAAATCTCATGAGGACCGCACAAATAAACAACGTGCAAAATTTTTGATAAACATAGTTTTTCGTATTTCAAAGGTCACGAGTTGAAAAAGGTCGAGTGAAAAATCTTTGAATCATCGGTTGACATGTTAATAGGTAATGAAAACTAATGAATTAAATGTAGTTTTGATAATTATCAGGACTTATGTCTTTGGCCCAAAAATGTTCACGTGTGAAGCCGTTGCTAAAAAGTGGGGTATGAGGGATAGAGCATGAGGACGAGAAATTAATCGCTTCTTGAGTTTGCAAAATGCCAAATAGGTGATGACTAATACTAAAGTCGGAATACTGATGGTGTTAATATCACTAAATGAGAATCCCCTGGAGTAAGTCATGACTTCGAGTTATGTAAGAAAGAGCATCGTTCCACATGCGTGGCAAATAAGATCCTTGGGGTAACACAATAGCTCTGAATGGCTTAAGTGCTAGTGGATACCCAAAGGCTCTGCATGGCGTGGCAGTAAGTGCCTTCATCACATACATACACACACACACACACACACACATGAATTTCTTAATTTCGGTGGTTGTCAGTCTTCATGATGACTTGAATACGAATAAGCAACGAAAAATTTTATATAATAAGCAACGAAAATTTTATAGAAATTGTTTAAGGTGACAACGTAAGAAAAGAAACGAAGTTCTTAGTAAACTAGAGTTATGTACAACACGTACCATTTAAAGTAAGATATCTTTTGAATAAAAGATTTGATTTGTAAAAGTGAAAGTAAAATTTCATATGTATTTGTCAAAAATAGGTAATCATTTACTTTATTTTATATAACATATACGATTTTAAAAATTTGCATGAATGGCAAATAAAATAAATTTACTTTTATAAAACTTTGAGGGGATCGTACCGTAAAATAGTGTGTGAAAAATTTTGCAAACAAAATTTTCATATTTCGGAGGCTACAAGTTGGAAAAAGATTGATGAGGATTGAGTAAAAGATTTTAAAAATTTTAGGTGATCTTTGAGGTAATAAAAACCATTGAGTTTAAATGTGGTTGATGACTATTGGTAGGGTACAAGTCTTTCGACCGAAAATGCTTAAGTGTAAAGTTGTTGCTTATAAGTGAGATATGAAAGGGAGAGTATGAGGATAAGAATTAACCTCCCGTTGATTTGGAAAATTTTGAACTGGTATGACTATATCGACGTAATAGGGATGATGGTATGATTATTATCGAATAAGAAATCTCCCGGGATAAGTTAAGATTCAGAGTAGCGTAAGAATGAGTATCAAATAAGATTTTCGGGTAGTTTTTAATATAGAATCTGAATCGCTGAAGTGACGGGATACAATTTCCTTTATGTATCGTTGTGAAAGTTTATCTGTTGCATCGGTTTCTTTTATGTCTAGAGGGTGAGCATATTTAGTGAGGCGGTCAACAGTAACCCAGGTAGTGTCATAACTGCCTACCATTTTTGGTAGCTTCGTGATGAAATCCATTGTTATTCCTTCCCATTTCCATTGTGGGATTTCGGGTTGTTGTCATGCAACTAATAAGGTTCAGCTTCGGGCTACTTCTCTCCCCGTAAACTATTAATGACTCACCATTCTCGTGGGGTATACGAAAAATCTTCTCACTATAAATAACTTTCGCTTTCATCCTCTGAAGCCAGTCCGTTCCAACTATTCACCAAAGCTTCCTAACTTGATGAGTATTAGGTAAATCCTAAAGTCCATTCCAACTTTTACATCAAGCTTCCTAACTTGATGAGTGTTAGGTTAATCTTAAGGTCCATTCCAACCAAATCTTATTATACTACCGTGATTTCTTTCAATCTTCTCAAATAACATCTGCTTGTGCGTAGGTAACTAATCCTTTCCAACTACTACTTTAAAACTTCCAAGTTTTGTTGACATGAGGTCATCTCCAAATGACCCACCTGTTAATTTTAAGGTACTACCTTAAATTATTCCTCTATCTCTGTCAGCTTACCATCAGCTTGTCCTATAGAATACTTAACTCTCATGGTTGATAATGGCTCATTAGTCATAACACTAAGGTTCTTAGATATAAGGTTTATATCGCTCTAGTATTAAACAAATTCGAGGCAATAAAACATTGTGACGAAACGTTCCCTAAAATCAGAATTCATGCGAGTCTCCACAGCTGAGATAAAGATTGCCCTACCGTAAGTAAGTCCAAAGTTTTTCCTATCTGATAACTTTTTCCTTGAGTGTCCAGGGTGTCTATATCTATAACAAATTTTCGGGTTTTCTGCAATCAAGGCTCTTCTTGTACAGTATCTGGGCTACATGGTTATTCTTTCCCTACCTCTAACAGACTATAATACGTATACTCAAGTGGTTACTACCAAAATTTTCTTTGAATCACTTCATATTCCTTATATAGTAACATTGGGACTTCTGCATGAATCACTTCAATATAACCATGATGGCATGGCGTCATTATATTGTACTAAATTGTACGTTCATTCCAATATCACTCCATATGGTCAATGTAACGTGATCACTTCCAGTTCTACTCAATTTCATCTAACGGTGCTTTATCTATGCTATCTCAAAACAAAATCTACGTAATTAATCTCACAGTTTCTCGGTGTGGGTGCGTAGGTTCCGTAGGTCATGCATCAATGCCTAAATGTCCCGAAATTTCTTCAAAATGTTCGGGTTCAGGTAATGTCGTTGGGCTCCTTTCTAGAAATTCCATCTGGGTCTCGTGTCGAGCTGTACGTGTAGCAAGTAGTAATATGATATGTCTTGAGGCGACTCTCAAGTCTTTGGCTATGGCTGAGCATCAGTAGAAGACATTCCAACCTTGTGAAATGAGATGCCTTCCCGACTTCTCCAATGCCTAAGAGTGTTAGGGACCTAAGTCCAGAAGTGTCGTTAGATCGTCGAGTAGTGGTGGAGAATGGAAGAGATAAGTGACGTTCATGAAAGTGTACGGGATACGAGTCATCTTGCAGAAACTGAGCAACCTTCTAATGTTCATATGTTGTACGTAGCTAATTAGAGTGAGCTCGGGGTGCGGTTACTCTGACAAGTCCTCACATGTCTCCTTCTCCGAGGATCAACCTTAGTGGGTGTGTATTCCGAGGGGTACTCCTCCTAGGTTACGTGAAGTAATGTTTCGACCTCTGAAACGGTGGAACGGTAGTAACAGGTGGACTACAATACTAATCCTTAGGGTTAGACTAGCGGGAAGGTAGTTCGGAAAAACACCTGAACTAGGAAGGATAAGTTCTCCAAGTCAGTACAGCGAAAAGCAGACGGGTAGCAAGCACGTAATCAGGCATAGTAACTACAGCAGCCTAGAGCATCTACAACAGTACATAGCATGGCAGTAATAGCAGTATCAACAGAAGTATCATGCAAAAAGTAGATAGTAGCATGCAGTAGTAAGAATAAGCAGCAGCATACAGTAAGTTCACATAGCAGTGAAAGGAAACGGTAGCATGCAGCATGTTCATACAGCAGTAGAAGAAAGCAGGAACATGCAGTAATATAACACAGTAGCATGCAGCAGGTTCCACAAAAACAAGTAAACGAGCAAGTTGTAGATTAGTCCTATTAGCGAATCCTACTCGACTCGGTCAAGACTCACTAATGCAACCTAATTCCCTACAACCAATGCTCTGATACCAAATGTGACGCCCCGTACAAAACCATCGTGTACGATTCGTCAACAACAGGATCTTTACACGGTCAAATACTACATGTTATTTGAAAACCAGTTTTGCATTCATAATAAGATAGCATTTACAAAAGATAACATGACACAAAGGTCGTTACAAAGTCATTATTTGAAAATAACATAAGTTACGAATACAAGATAGAAGTTCCATGATTGAGACATCTCTAAGTAATGCAGCGGAAATCTAATACAGCATGTCCATAATAGCAAGTCTATAACACCAAGACAGCAAATCTAACAGCGGAAGCAACATCATCTAAGCACCTGAGAAATACACACTTAAAAGTCAACACGAATGTTGGTAAGCTATAGTTTGTAATCAGTAAAGTAATGTAGACCACGAGATTTCAGTGCTTCAACCAGCAGTTTAAATCAGTATGAAAAGTATATGCTTGTCCGTGGGTACCCGGTATCTAACTTAACGTAATAGTAATACCCCCTAAAAGTACACTTGGCGAGTGTGTATGTCCTCGAAGTATCAAACACCCGTTAAATGCTAGCGCGACTAGCCCGAGTGGGGATGTCAAACCCTATGGATCCATATCTAATATTCGCGTTCCCCGGTTCAAAACCAATGATTAAACGTTACCATGCTAAAGGGAATCTTTATGCCGTTATATAACCTACACATATGTAAAGTTTAAGTTCTCGTGTCAAGTAAGTAAAACATAAAAAGCGCATGTATTCTCAGTCCCAAAAATAGTATAAGTAAAGAGGGAAGCTATAACTCACAGTGAATAAGCAGTAAAAGTCGATACGGAAAGTATGCAGGTAGTAAGTCGGTCCGAAAGGTCATCAACCTAAGTCAAAGGTCACTAGGTCAGTATGTTGTCCCCATAAGTTTGAAAGTGAATAAATTAAGTTTAAGTGTCATCATCATTATCATCATCATTCATCAACACTAAGGTAAGTTTAACAAGAATAGAGATCGAAACAAAAGGCTGACTTTGGACAGCTGTTACAACCTCTATACAAATCAAAAAGACACGTAGTCAGTGGCTATGGCTCCGTATGTGAGTCCTCTAACCGTTGACCAATTTTCAGAACCTAACTCGTCTTCGTTTGACCGTGGCGACGGTTTAAGTGCGAGTAGGTCAGATATTTCAGCACAACGTTACAAAGGCGTAGTGACTTTCGGAAGGTTATAAATCCTAAACCGTATATCGCATTAAGTCGAGGCCTAAACGAAAGGTCATCTAATTGAAACGAACTATCTGAAAATCAATTTTACAGAAGCCCAGGAGTCAGATCAGACCCTGAAAAATAGCAAACAAGTGCTCCAGTGAGGTTCTTGGTGCTTGATGCTCATCACAGTTCTTATCCTTGATGCTTGTAAGCTTCAAGTGTACAAATCTTTGATGCTTTAACATCACTTTGACCAAGGTACAACCATAAATACACAACTAAGAGTAAAATCTATCATTCTACAAGTTTTGAACATCAAGATTGCTTCTTTATTGCATAGATCCAATAAAGCTTCAACCTTTGTCCATTTTACACAAGTTTATGCATCTCCATCATATATGATGATGAAGACTTGATCTTTATCATCACAACAAACACAAAAAGGTTCCAAGTAAGTGAGATCTATAATAATAACTTAGATCTCAAGTATTAAGAAAACCCTAAGCTAGAAAGCTTGGATCTTTACAAGATTAATGACACCATAAGCTAGAAAGCTAAGATCTTTAACAAAATAGTGAAAGTAATGAGACCATAAGCTAAAAAGCTAAGATCTTTAACATAATAATGAAACCCTAAGCTAGAAAGCTTGGATCTTTAGTGCTCTTGAATATCTTGAAGCATAAAGCTTGGATCTTTAAGATACATGAAGATCATAAACACAAGTTTTGATCTTTATAACAAAACAAAGAAATCACAAGCTAGATCTAACAAGTAAATGAAGATTCCAAGCTAGAAAGATTGAATCTTTCATGTTCTTGAAGGATTCAAACCCAAGTTTGAATCTATAAGATATAACAAGATCAAAAGCTAAAAGCTAGATCCATTAAATGATGATGATGATGTCGACTTTATGAAGAAGAAAAGAAGAAGAAGAAAATTTAAAACTTACACTTTTTAGAGTGAGAAAGACTAGAGAGAGAATTAGAGAGTAAATGTGTGTAATTTGTAAATGAGAGCTTATTGTGAGGAAATAGCTTGGTATTTATAGGAAATGAGGGTGGTGGGAAGGCTCCAAAACCGTAGCCTTTGGGAGGGGACAAGGGGGACCAACTTTTGCTTTTTGGTTAATGGTTGTCTAAAGTTAGTGCTTATGTTAGGATCTCATGCAACATTAAGGATAATGCTTAACAAAAATGCTAGTATGTTCCCTTTAATAAATGAGCATTTGTCTTTCATTATTATGGGTCACTAACTTATTATAATTGGGCTATTTAAATAGTCCATTAGCTAGAGTAGGGTGGGCTTGAGTCCAACAAGGTAGAAAGTCCAACATGACTAACTAGTGTGTTCTAGTAAATTACTAAGCGTAATTAAGCATCCAAAAACCCAAGTAATTGTTATTATAAAATAACAATTAGTGTTTCGTAGTCATAATATTCCGATTATGACCAAAGTTAAACGTGTACCGAAATACATAGCTCGTTTCAAACGTCAAGTGACACCAACGGTCGTAAAAGCTTTCGGTATATATATATATATATATATATATATATATATATATATATATATATATATATATATATTGGGAGTGATCAAGGAGGAAGCAACCATGTGGGGGGAAATGTAGAAGTATTTTTTTTTGGAGTGATCAAGGAGGAAGCAACCAAGTTGGTAGAAGCGGAAAGTAATATTTTTTTTTTTTTAAATTTATGTTTACAAATATTAAGATTACATGAAAATATGAACATTTAAAAAAGACACTTTGTGAATAATGTTATTATTTAACGAGAAAACGCTCGAAGAAATAACATATAACGTACATTCATCATTCTTCGAGCGTTTTTTATGGTTTAGAAATTAGGGTTCAGAAATTAGGGTTCAAAAATTAGGGTTTAAAAACTAAGGCTTATGGTTTAGATTTAAGATTTAGTTTGAGTTTTTAACACAAACGGTTTAGAATTTATGGTTTAGGGACTAAACCCAAAACACTAAACCCTAAACTCCAAATAGGGCTAAATTTTGAAAAAGAAAACTTCACATAAGATTAAAAAAAAACGCTCGATGAATAACATTTATCACGGCGAATGAATAACATTTATCGTTGAATGTTATTTCTTTGAGCGTTTTCAGGTCAAAATAATAACATTTATCACAAAGTTTTTTTAAAACGTTCATATTTTCACCTAATTTTAATGTTTAAGAAAAACAAAAATTAAAAATGAAAAAAAATACTTCCACATTTCCCCCACATGGTTGCTTCCTCCTTGATCACTCCCAATATATATATATATATATATATATATATATATATATATATATATATATATATATATATATATATATATATATATATAAAGTTCAATACATAACCACTTAAAATTTTGTGCACAAAAACATTGAAAAACTGTGAACTTTTTTGCAAAAGTATAATCATTCTAACACTTTTTACCACTATTATATCGTTAACAACTGTGCACAAAACACTAAAACGGCTAAATACAATTGTGAACCTTTTTTACAAGTGTAAACATGTTGCACATTAGTTACTTATGTAGATTCTGTATCTTTTTTTAGTTTTCCTTAAACTTTGTCATATATCCAAATATTTTATATACTTAGATTATATATATATATATATATATATATATATATATATATATATATATATATATATATATATATATATATATATATATATATATATATATATATATATATATATATATATATATATATATAGGCATGATCAATAGGGAAGTAACCACTCGGGGGAAGCGGGGGGAAGAAAAAAAATTCGTTTGTTTGAAATTTATTTTTTCAGGATCAAGATCACATGAAAATATGAACATTTAGAAAAGACACTTCGTGATGAATGTTATTATTTAGGCGGGAAAACAATCGACAAAAATAACATTCAAGATAATATTGGTCGTGAAGAATGTTAACGTTTTTTTCATGTTTTGTGAAGCAAAATTTAGCCCGATTTAGAGTTTAGGGTTTAGGGTTTGCGGTTTAGTCCCTAAACCCAAAACCCAAAACCCAAACCCTAAATCCTAAACCCTAAACGCTAAACCCTAATATCTAAAACCTCAACATACGCTCGAAAAACACGATAATTGTTATATATTACTTCTTCGAACGTTTTTCCGCCAAAATAAAAACATTTATCACAAAGTGTCTTTATTAAATATTCATATTTTCATCCAATCTATAATGTTCGTGAACAAAATTTTTTCAAAAAACGAAAAAAAAAAAGTTTTTGCTTCTCCCTGCTTCTCCCCGATTAGTTACTTCCCCCCGATTAGTTACTTCCCCCTTGATCCTACCACTATATATATATATATATATATATATATATATATATATATATATATATATATATATATATATATATATATATATATATATATATATAATATTTGGATATATGACGAAGTTTAAGGAACAATTGGCCGAACATCGGGAAGCACAGTTGAAAAGGATGGACGATCATGAGAACCTTTGCACTGCTTTTGCCGATGCTAGTATTCTCAAGATTAAACTAGGAAAATCGAGAATCCAAAAGATAAAGAAATGCTCCAAGGACTGAGAAAATTGTACAAGAAGAAGTTTGAAAATTTATTCATCATGAATTCAAGTGACGATTCTTTTCAATTATATATTTTTTAAAAGAAATTTAAGTTTTTAATGAATTTTTAATTAATGTAATTTTTATTTTTATGAACTTAATATTCATGTTAGTAACTCATGATATCTTTGATATTTTTTATTTTAATTAAATGAAAATAAGAGAGATCTACTCAAATTTAACATAAAAATTTGACACCTATCATAACACACTATTCAAATTTAACACCGAACAGTAAGATTTTTTATCTTTTAAAAAATATAATTTTTTAGTTTACATCACAATAAAAAACTTTCAAGATAATAAGTGGTCTTATAATCTAATGATGTAGCTGAATCTTATTTATTTTTTTTCTAAAATAAATTAGTATGTGTAGTTTTTGAAAGTAGTGGTTGCAATCCTATATTTGAAAAGTAGTGATTATTAAACATTATGTTTTTATTCGTAACTATATCTATTCGGATTATGAAGAATTCAACGTAAAATCTTTCTGTTTTATTAAACGAGGTCTAAATTATGTTTGTTAGAAAGAAGAGAGGTTAAAAGTGTAAATTATTTGTTGTTTTAAAGCGGTACGGAAACGCACCCATTCTCATCCTCTATCATGGGCTATTTAATAATCAACCCAACTATCTTTCACGGCCTCCTTAGCCCACGATCTTTATTCATTTTTGAGTGACACGTGTTTTATACATAAAACAATCGAAATCGAACTTGTACATATGTTTCTAGTGCTGTTGTTGATGATGATACTAGTAAAATGACCCGTAGGATTATGGGTTTATTTAAATAAAATAGTTTAATGATAGTTTTAGGTATTAAGTAAATGTAAATACTAAAATTATTTAGTTTAATTAACCGTAATGAAAGGACCCGTTCATATACATTATAAACGATTCACAATAGTTGATTACATCGCAAGGTATTTGACCTCTATATGATACATTTTACAAACATTGCATTCGTTTTTAAAAGACAAACTTTCTTTACAACGAAAGTTGACGGCATGCACACCATTTCATAATACATCCAACTATAATTGGCTTAATAATAATCTTGATGAACTCAATGACTCGAATGCAACGTCTTTCAAAATATGCCATGAATGACTCCAAGTAATATCCTTAAAATGAGCTAATGCACAGCGGAAGATTTCTTTAATACCTGAGAATAAACATGCTTTAAAGTGTCAACCAAAAGGTTGGTAAGTTCATAGGTTTATCATAACAATCATTTCAATATATTAATAGACCACAAGATTTCCATTTATAAATATATGTACACTCGCAAGTGTATAAAAGTATTCTATAAGTTGTAGGCACCCGGTAACAAGCCTTAACGTTCATGTTTTACCCTCTGAAGTACACCAGATCAGGTGTGTTTAAAATAACCTCGAAGTACTAAAGCATCCCATAGTCAGGATGGGGTTTGTCAGGCCCAATAGATCTATCTTTAGGATTCGCGCCTACCGTACATAGACAAGTAGTTTAATGTTACCAAGCTAAGGGTATATTTCTGGTTTAAACCCACGTAGAATTTGTTTTAGTACTTGTGCCTATTTCGTAAAACATTTATAAAACAGCGCATGTATTCTCAGCCCAAAAATATATATTGCAAAAGCAATTAAAAAGGGAGGAAATGAAACTCACAATACTGTATTTCGTAGCAATTATGTATATGACGGCACTGAACAAGTGCAGGGTTTGTCTCGAATTCATGAACGTATCAATATTGTGATTCAATATTGCAGGAAAGTACGTAGACGCAACGAAAATGATAAACGTTAGGTTGACCTCACGAGCAATACCCTCGATCAATACCCATAACCTTCATAGCTATAACCCATAATTTCCTTAGCTCTATCCCATTTGAAAACTTATTTTGAAATCGTCTGAATATAACTCCGTCGTAGTATTTTATGTATACTAATAATATCTTGAAATAATACTAAGTAAATATATATATATATGTTATTCGATTGAGAGAGTTTAGAGAAATATATTTTCAAGTTTCTATGAAATAATGAAACATATTGAATTCTATTTATAATAGATTTTTGAATTATTAAAGTGAATTATTAAAGTATGAATTATTAAAGTGAATTATTAAAGTATGAATTATTAAAGTATGAATTATTAAAGTGAATTATTAAAGTATGAATTATTAAAGTGAATTATTAAAGTATGAATTATTAAAGTGAATTATTAAAGTATGAATTATTAAAGTTAAAGTAAAATAAAAGTAAAGTAAAGGTAAAGTTAAAGTATAGTAAAAGTATAAAACTATATACGTATAATATGCGTATAAGTATATATAATATTAATTTAAATCGTTATATATATTTAATAAAATAAAATATAAATATCGTTATCTTTATCATACTGGTTAAGTAATGAGCTGTCAAAAGTGGTTCTAGATATTTATAAAAGATATATACGTTTTAATAATAAAGTTCTTTTTAAACTGAAAACGTTTTTTGTACTTTTGAAACTAAATTAATAAAATATTATGGAAACCAATTCTCCACTAACTTTTGTCTAACTTTCGTAAATGACACTTTTTGTTTTTATTTATAAATAGCTTTACAAATTATTCTGAATATCGTTAAGAGGAATAGATTTTCTCAAATCATAGTGGACCTCTCAACAGACACTTGTAATCATAATTCAATATTTCTGATAATTCAATCATTTAATATATTTTTTTAATTTCATCGAAAATCATATTGAAACAAATACGTTCGTGTAAGGTATTATACGTTTAATACTTTATTAATATTCTCAAGTTATAATATATATATATACATATACATATCTATTTATATATAACGGTTCGTGAATCGTCAGAATTTGGTCGAGGTTATAATGAATGTATGAACACAGTTTAAAATTCTTGAGATTTAACTTAACAAACTTTGCTTATCGTGTCGGAATAATATAAAGATTAAAGTTTAAATTTGGTCGGAAATTTCCGGGTCGTCACAGTACCTACCCGTTAAAGAAATTTCGTCCCCGAAATTTGATAGAGGTCGTCATGACTAACAATGAGAATGTTATTATAACGATTATAGAGTTTTATCATGTTCAAGAAGAATGGATAAAATAATTCGATTAATAGAAACGTGTGAGTGAAGTTATCGTAAATGAATGAAATAAGATAATATTGATTCGTCGTATCTTTTGACGTCATCACGATTGATCTCCGAAAAGAAAATCTTTGTAATCTATATTGGATTTGATTATTCGGCGATTGAGGAAATTATGATCCTCTTCGAATTAATGCGATAATCCATTTTGATTTCTCTCTCGGATATTTCACTCTAAATCCACCTCATTTGTTTTCTTACAACTCACACCTTCTTAACTCATATTTTAAAGTATTTGTCAATATGCTTCATCCAGTGCTGATTCTTGATATACTTCTCACTTTCATATATGTCGCTCTTCTTTTTCATCTGCCTCCGAAAGAATCTATTTACTTCTACTATACTCTTGGTTTTATAGTGTTTTTAGTTCTCCCGTGTCTTTATATTGCTATATGCATTGATATATACGGTTTGTGATTTCTGGGTTGTTGTTGGGTTTTATATCTTCCCTTATATTTCAAAGTCCTTGCTTCTTCTATAATCATTGTCATCCCCAATTAATGCTCTCTTTTATTTGCTGCGATTTATACCCCAATTTCTATTTCGGAGTTTTGTCCTTTCATTTCTTCTTCTTGCGATTAAGCACCGCTTGTAATGGTCCAAAATTCGCATATATGAATTTCGGAATGAACATTGTTAATGTTCTAAGAAGAAAATTGTAATGGCACGATCTTGACTTGTCAAATTACTAGAATACCTCGAAAAAGGCCGAATCATCAAGAAATATTTTCTTGATATTTTAGAGGTTAAAGAGAATACAAGAGTCGTGTAACATAGCACATGATGACGTTATGATCTGTGAATCATCACGTTCCATTTAGAAACTCAGCATGACTTACTGTAATATAATCACGTTGATCAAGTGTCATTATATTATACTAGTTCATGCTTCAGTTCACAACACTACTTCAAAAATATTCCTATTTTAAATTCGAAAGTTTCAGAATTTATAAACTAAAATAGTTTCTTTTATGATATAATACAGACAGCACGAAGAGGTAAATGATTTCAGATAAGAATAATTATGGAAATATCTTCAGAAATATGAAGGATATTTATAATGAAAGATACGATGATATCTTAAAATTTCTAATATCAGAGGATGATGAAGAATATTGTCCGTAAGGGTTTAGAGTCAGGAGCAAGGTATTCGATAATGACTTCAGCAGACACGGAATCATTTGGATTCTTTGAAGGTAGATTCCGTCCTTTTGATTTATCCACAGCCTTCTTCATGGTTTGCTCAATCCGTATTTTTCAGTATCAAATATTCTCTTTTTCTGAGCTTTGTCAACACACTACTCTTTATCATCAAACTTTTTACTGTTAAGGTCGTTTATAGTTTTTGCTGCTTCATCAGTATTTCGAGAACTAGTTCGCAGTTTAGGGTGTTTTTCAGAAACTTCACATTCAAAGTATACAAGTCCAAAAGATAGACACATATAATTGTTAGCGTAGACATGCTGCGAGATTTCAAAATACTGATTGCTAATTTCTGATGATTCGTATGGAAATTCTCGTTACAAGATGCAGATGAGTAAATGATGGGGTTTTGATAAATATAAAGATTTTTCGGAAAGTCAAAGATCAATGAAGTTATTAATAAGTTTACTGCTAATGTGGCGAGATATGAAAGGTTCCCCGGTAATATTGATGAAGAGGTAATCATTATAATAAGGCTTATTCGATTGAACAATTGAAATTGGTTTGCTGGAGCTGTGACAAAACCATCTATTTTTAGAAGGGATTGAAAAGTTATTTTAGCTAGTAAATGCCAAAAGGTCTGACATGGATACATGTTAAATTATGACTTTGGTTTCAAGAGTTTTTCAGGTACGTAACTGTGGATAACATGTGGTTGGATCATCATCTCGATTGTTCATTATTTGAAGTGTCTTCGGGTATTTCGAAGGGCTTGAACACATATTATAATCGTTAATATACATACGATGTTCTAACACAGTTTTGAAGTTAAAGTATAGCTTTGAAAGATGTAAGAATCTAAGAGTGGTGATACCGGTTATAACTTGAATTGAATTCGGCGATTTCAAAATCAGAATATGTAATTAGATTTTTGAATGAGTATGGTTGTTTTGATTTCTATAAAAGAATGTATATTGTTGTGAAAGTAGGGAGTATAATGGATGATTTGCTGAATCAGATTCGAAGAATGTAACATATTAATTGTGAATTTATATATCTCTCGGGTATTACCTACCCGTTAAAAAAAATTGTCACAATTAATATTTTGTACAAAAGAATTTTATTACAGTCTTTATGGAAATATATGTGTATATTTCTTCAGATGTAATATTGATTTAATGAGTTAATATTAAATTAAACTCACTTAATTTATGGTTAAGGCTAGGATAGATAATTTCTAAACTTTAGAAATTACATAATCGTCATAGAATGTTTTCCCAATGAAGTTATGAATCAATACTTCATCGTTGTGGTATTCCTTAGTATCTAC
Source organism: Rutidosis leptorrhynchoides (assembly GCF_046630445.1). Lineage (NCBI taxonomy): Eukaryota > Viridiplantae > Streptophyta > Magnoliopsida > Asterales > Asteraceae > Rutidosis > Rutidosis leptorrhynchoides. The sequence goes on along the minus strand of NC_092334.1, from coordinate 148,177,294 downwards.
AGGGCGTATGACGTCGATGCTCATGGGACAGATAGTGAAGTTGAGGTTTGCGATGCGGTTGTTGTTGGTGGTGGTAATGGTACTGTTGATGTTGTTGATGGTGGTACTGGTTATGTTGTTGGTGCTGCTGCTGGTGTTTGTAACCTTTGCACCATATTCTCCAAAGCCACTACCCGAGCGCGAAGCTCGTTGACTTCTTCTATTACACCGGGGTGATTGTCGGTTCGGACGAGCGGATAAATAAGATCTAGAATTTGGTGTAGTATATAATCATGATGAGATACTCTGGAAATGAGAGAGAAAATGGTGTTTCGGACAGGTTCGCCAGTAAGTGCTTCAGGTTCATTGCCAAGAGGGCAATGTGGTGGATGAAAGGGATCACCTTCTTCTTGTCTCCAATGGTTAAGTAGATTATGAACCCATCCCCAATTCATCCAGAATAGATGATGGCTAATTGGTTGATCCATTCCGGTCACGCTGCTTTCGGAGCTCATGTGGAAATCCATATCGGCATAGCTGTCGGAATCCGAGGAACTCAAACTGGTTGAGGGATCCATCTTGTATGATCAGGGAAAGAATTTTTTTGTATGAAATAGATTGTAGAATTTAGATTTGGTATTCTTCAATACATAATTTACATATGTATATATAATATCAAAATCCCATAAATTACGGAGGAATCTTTGAAAGATGTCAGTCAAAGTTCACAGTAACAGATATGCTAAGATAAGAATTCGTCTATACACTATTATGCAATAAATGTAGGAAAACGCGTCTAGACTTAAGAATGATAAGCAGGTAATTTCCTAAGGGTGGTAAGTAGATGATTTCAGACTAAAAATGATAAGCAAAACTTTTGACATGCAGACACGGTCGAAGTCCAGACTCACTGATGCATCTTAACAACTATCAGTTAGACACACTAATGCAAGACCTGGTTCGCTAAGACCACCGCTCTGATACCAACTGAAAGGACCCGTTCATATACATTATAAACGATTCACAATAGTTGATTACATCGCAAGGTATTTGACCTCTATATGATACATTTTACAAACATTGCATTCGTTTTTAAAAGACAAACTTTCTTTACAACGAAAGTTGACTGCATGCACACCATTTCATAATACATCCAACTATAATTGGCTTAATAATAATCTTGATGAACTCAATGACTCGAATGCAACGTCTTTCAAAATATGCCATGAATGACTCCAAGTAATATCCTTAAAATGAGCTAATGCACAGCGGAAGATTTCTTTAATACCTGAGAATAAACATGCTTTAAAGTGTCAACCAAAAGGTTGGTGAGTTCATAGGTTTATCATAACAATCATTTCAATATATTAATAGACCACAAGATTTCCATTTATAAATATATGTACAATCGCAAGTGTATAAAAGTATTCTATAAGTTGTAGGCACCCGGTAACAAGCCTTAACGTTCATGTTTTACCCTCTGAAGTACACCAGATCAGGTGTGTTTAAAATAACCTCGAAGTACTAAAGCATCCCATAGTCAGGATGGGGTTTGTCAGGCCCAATAGATCTATCTTTAGGATTCGCGCCTACCGTACATAGACAAGTAGTTTAATGTTACCAATCTAAGGGTATATTTCTGGTTTAAACCCACGTAGAATTTGTTTTAGTACTTGTGCCTATTTCGTAAAACATTTATAAAACAGCGCATGTATTCTCAGCTCAAAAATATATATTGCAAAAGCAATTAAAAAGGGAGCAAATGAAACGCACAATACTGTATTTCGTAGCAATTATGTATATGACGGCACTGAACAAGTGCAGGGTTTGTCTCGAATTCATGAACGTATCAATATTGTGATTCAATATTGCAGGAAAGTACGTAGACGCAACGAAAATGATAAACGTTAGGTTGACCTCACGAGCAATACCCTCGATCAATACCCATAACCTTCATAGCTATAACCCATAATTTCCTTAGCTCTATCCCATTTGAAAACTTATTTTGAAATCGTCTGAATATAACTCCGTCGTAGTATTTTATGTATACTAATAATATCTTGAAATAATACTAAGTAAATATATATATATGTTATTCGATTGAGAGAGTTTAGAGAAATATATTTTCAAGTTTCTATGAAATAATGAAACATATTGAATTCTATTTATAATAGATTTTTAAATTATTAAAGTGAATTATTAAAGTATGAATTATTAAAGTGAATTATTAAAGTATGAATTATTAAAGTATGAATTATTAAAGTATGAATTATTAAAGTGAATTATTAAAGTATGAATTATTAAAGTGAATTATTAAAGTATGAATTATTAAAGTGAATTATTAAAGTGAATTATTAAAGTATAAATTATTAAAGTTAAAGTAAAATAAAAGTAAAGTAAAGGTAAAGTTAAAGTATAGTAAAAGTATAAAACTATATACGTATAATATGCGTATAAGTATATATAATATTAATTTAAATCGTTATATATATTTAATAAAATAAAATATAAATATCGTTATCTTTATCATACTGGTTAAGTAATGAGCTGTCAAAAGTGGTTCTAGATATTTATAAAAGATATATACGTTTTAATAATAAAGTTCTTTTTAAACTGAAAACGTTTTTTGTACTTTTGAAACTAAATTAATAAAATATTATGGAAACCAATTCTCCACTAACTTTTGTCTAACTTTCTTAAATGACACTTTTTGTTTTTATTTATAAATAGCTTTACAAATTATTCTGAATATCGTTAAGAGGAATAGATTTTCTCAAATCATAGTGGACCTCTCAACAGATACTTGTAATCATAATTCAATGTTTCTGATAATTCAATCATTTAATATATTTTTTTAATTTCATCGAAAATCATATTGAAACAAATACGTTCGTGTAAGGTATTATACGTTTAATACTTTATTAATATTCTCAAGTTATAATATATATATACATATACATATCTATTTATATATAACGGTTCGTGAATCGTCGGAATTTGGTCGAGGTTATAATGAATGTATGAACACAGTTTAAAATTCTTGAGATTTAACTTAACAAACTTTGCTTATCGTGTCGGAATAATATAAAGATTAAAGTTTAAATTTGGTCGGAAATTTCTGGGTCGTCACACGTAAAATCAAGGATTTCGACTAAGAAATTTGTAATTGTTTTTACAAACATATTGATATACTTAATTTGGTTAGAATAAATGAGCTACATTTATTCTCACACCACCTTCTTCCAATTTCATCACAATTACTATTTTCCTTGTTATAAAAGTTTACATTACAACCTTTTATTGAGACGTGTATTTCGCATATATATGTAACGTAATTAATCCCTAAAGATTACCCACATTTGAAAATAATGATATAATAATTATAATTATAATAATTATAGTTATAATTGTAATAATAAAGTTGCTTTAAAAATTTAAAATAAGTATTTATATTTTTAATTATAATTATTAGTAATAACAAATGCTTCTTGAAATTTTTTCAAAAATTAAAATACAATTATTATATTAAGGTTATACAATATGCTTCAAAGTTTGTACATGTGTTCATGTGGTGTTTTGTAAGAGATTGTACAATTTGTTTTATAGTTTGTACTGTATATAATGCTTCAAATATTGTACATATGATTATGAGTAGGAATGGCAATGGATGTTCCATCCATGGACATCCACCCGATCATATCCATTTATAATGGATATGGATGATGTAAATGGACGATTAACGGATATGGATATGGATATGGATGATCTAAATATTTCGTGGATCGGATATGGATCATAATTTATCATCCACGGATATATCCATTATCACCCGAATAAATCTATATATACATATATACGTACTAAAATATATGCATGTACATTTACATATTGATATACATATACATATAACCTACAAATTTTTAAATTATTAACGAAAATAAGGGTTGTGATAGTCACAATTATTAAATTGTTACTACCAATACTCAAAGTTACATATTTAGATTAGTTTAAACGTTTATTTACTTATATTATAACGTATTTTGCTTAATTAAATTCACAATCGGCGATACATTACAATCAAAACATGTGTAACAAATCAAAAACATAAAGATTTAATATTTATATTTTTTATAATCTATATTAAATTGATAAAATTGTCGTTAGATTAACATTTCATTTGATATCCAAATGATATCCATTAACCCGCTTAATCCATTGGATATGGATATGGACGTATGAAATGAAATTAAATGGATATAGATATGGATACGGATGAGCAAAACTTAAATGGATATGGATGTGGATATGGCATCATCCGATCCATATCCGATCCATTGTCATCCCTAATTATGAGGTGTTTTACCATAAGGTTGTACATAATGCTTCAAAGATTGTATATATGGTCATGAAATGTTTTATTATAAGATTGTACATAATACTTCATATATTAAAAAATTAATATGTTAATATTTTTATTAAATACAATTAATTAGTTTGATGACATCATCATGGAGGCTTAGATTTTTTTAATTTCTTTTTGAATTTTTTTTAAACTTAACTAATCTTTATTTATGAAATCATTATTTTAGTAATTTATATGATACTATAGAAAGATAGATAAGACTAATGGTATACTCACATTTTAAAAAAGCTTTTAATATTATAAATTTATGGTATACTCACATTTTAAAAAAGCTTTTAATATTATAAATTTTGTGCGTTGTAAGTTTTCTACAATATAAGTATTTAAAAAATATTTAATGCAAAACAAATAAGTGAATCTATAAATAAAATGAGTCACTATTTCATTAGTCATTTGATAAGGGGTTTCGTTAACACGAATCAAATATAACCTTGATTCTGCATGACATCAACATATCATTTAATTTTGATGGTACTGATAAAGATCTTAATGAATTTTTTAATTTATGCCTTAAAGCATATGATAAGGGTATTTAAATTAATTAATCATTATTTTCCATATATAATTAGAGTAAAATCATCATAATCATAATTCATAATCATCATAATCATAATTAATATTAAAGTATAATTGGAAATAAATATGTATAATTGATGATTTTTGAGTTATAAATAAAAATTTTGAGTTCATTTAATTGTCTCTATCATAGAGTATAAGATAATTAAACTCATTATTAATATTATTATCATTATTATTATTATTATCACACACCACTTTAACCATGCATAGCAATAGCGTGCTGGTCGAATGTGCTAGCAACACACACCCAACACGCCGATAACAAGGCGTGTTGGTGGTGTTTTTATGCGGCGTGCGAGCCACCAACACGGGAAAGCAGTCAAGCGTGTTGGCCTTTTTTGCGACGTGGAGTGTTCCAAATTGTTGAATGATGTGTTTATTTGAAATTAAACGGATATATGTATCTGCTTTTTTGTTGCAACGTATTTATTCGATCAATATATATACACATACACACATACACTGATCAACATCTATATTTCTGCAAACAAACATTCATATACACACATACATTTTATCAAACTCTTTCACCATGAGTTCAAACAAGGTTTCGATTGATGTTCATTACGGAGGTCGAGCTGAGTATGACTAGAAGTTATAAGTAGGTTGGAAAAAAAATCTTTTGAGGATGTTGATTTTTTCGAATTTGATTGGTCAAATTTGAAAAAATTCCTAGAAAAAGAAACGCCTTACTATTTTACGCAAATTGTGTATTTCGACGAAAATCATCAAGTGTTGATGTTTATGTTTAACGATGAGTAATGGATGCACAAAAAGAGCGAGCCAAGGCACGACCATGTCGAATTGAGTTGTATCTCGTAAACATGGGTCAATCGACTTACAATCAGGCGCACTCCGATTCGAGTAGCCTTGAGTCCGGTTACGTGAGTCAGGAATCGTTCGACGGAAGAAATTAAGCACTATTTTATGTAATCGTTTTTAAATTTAATGTATTTTTCATTTTAGGAATTTTAAATAAAGTAATTTAGGACTTTTTTATTTTAATGTAATCGTATTTTTTTAATTTAAATTTTAGTGTTTTTATTTAATTTATTATATTTTTATAATTTACAAAATAATATATAAAAGTATTTAAAATCAATTACAAATGAAAGAATAATGAAAAAAAATTAAAAATACCCCACCCGTACGCAGCAACACGCCACTCAGCATGTCACCCATTAGCCAGCAGTTTACCAGCACGCCCATCAAATACCTCACCCCCACCCACCAACACGGCAGCACGCCCGGCATTGTTAAAAATGGTCTTAAAATCATGACATACTCCTTTCTCATCACATGATTCCACCATTTATTAATAATAATAATAATAATAATAATAATAATAATAATAATAATAATAATAATAATAATAATAATAATAATAATAATAATAATAATAATAATATTATTATTATTATTTTTATTATTATTATTATTATTATTATTATTATTATTATTATTATTATTTAATTTATAAATTATTAATTTGAATACAAATTAAGCAAATAATTAAAAGACATTAAATAAAATAACATTACATTAAATTTAGAATTTACACTTAATTTTAAACAATACATTATTTTTAACTTAAATGAAAAACAATAACACTACGGGTCACATTCATTGTCGCCTTCGTCTACTTCTTCATCACTTTCATCGTGTTCGGTTGTGTTTGATGGTCCTACTCCTGGAGTGTGTCGAACACACAAATTAGCCGGAAGATTTCAAATGTGTTCGATGAACTTTTGTCATAGTAGATGATGAATGGTTGAATCTCGCAATCTTTATTCATGTGAAGGTGTGCTTTAACCCTTCTTCCACTGATCTTCTTAGATGACAATCTGGTCTATAATTCTCCTCTAGTCTACCCATTACACTTCGGTGATCATATTGTGAAATATAACACAAATGAACATAATTCTTTGGATCTTTTCGATATAGAATTGTCGGCTCGAGTTTTTAATGATTTGCCAACGTCCTTGAAGTAATCTGAATGTTTGTTCGATGTCTTTCCGAGCAGATTCCTAAACCTTTTTGAATTTGCTGCTTTTGGAAAAGGCGGACTTTTAAACGATTTAAATAATGTTGCCCAATCTGGATATATACCATCGGTTAGGTAGTAACCCTTAGTGAAGTTATACCCACTAGCCAAAATATTACACGGTGCAACAATGCCTTGAAGTAACTCATTAAATACGGATTGATTAAGCACATTGATATCGTTGTTTGAACCAGCGAGTGCAAAGTAAGCATGCCAAATCCATAAAATCATACGAGGTCACTGATTCTAACATGATTGTTGGATATCCATGACCGCCTCGTTTATAATGGCCTTTATAGCTGTAGAGACAATTTTTTCACGCCCAATGCATACAATCTAGATTACCTAAAATTAGCGGGAAACCATGCAAATATGCATGATTGGCTATTAAACGTTGTACATCGTGTGGAGTTGGTTTTCTCAGATACTCAAATGCAAACAAATGAAACAAAGTTCTACAAAAAAACAGAAGTAAGATGTTTGTTGTCTCATATGTAAATACTCATCAAAAGCATCGGGGGTAGTACCATATGCTAATTGTCGTATAGCCGATGTGCGTTTCAGAAAAACATTAAAACTTAACAACCCGGTAGCATCCACCGTTGACGAAAATATAAAAATAATCCATAATTGTTTCTTGAGAGTAAGACATCATACCTTGGTGAAATGTCCCGTTCTTATTGATTAAAAACGTTCCATAATAATTGATTTCGTTGCGAGGTTTTGACCTCTATATGAGACGTTTTTTCAAAGACTGCATTCATTTTTAAAACAAACCATAACCTTTATTTCATAAATAAAGGTTTAAAAAGCTTTACGTAGATTATCAAATAATGATAATCTAAAATATCCTGTTTACACACGACCATTACATAATGGTTTACAATACAAATATGTTACATCGAAATCAATTTCTTGAATGTAGTTTTTACACAATATCATACAAACATGGACTCCAAATCTTGTCCTTATTTTAGTATGCAACAGCGGAAGCTCTTAGTATTCACCTGAGAATAAACATGCTTTAAACATCAACAAAAATGTTGGTGAGTTATAGGTTTAACCTACATATATCAAATCGTAACAATAGACCACAAGATTTCATATTTCAATACACATCCCATACATAGAGATAAAAATCATTCATATGGTGAACACCTGGTAACCGACATTAACAAGATGCATATAATAAGAATATCCCCATCATTCCGGGACACCCTTCGGATATGATATAAATTTCGAAGTACTAAAGCATACGGTACTTTGGATGGGGTTTGTTAGGCCCAATAGATCTATCTTTAGGATTCACGTCAATTAGGGTGTCTGTTCCCTAATTCTTAGATTACCAGACTTAATAAAAAGGGGCATATTCGATTTCGATAATTCAACCATAGAATGTAGTTTCACGTACTTGTGTCTATTTTGTAAATCATTTATAAAACCTGCATGTATTCTCATCCCAAAAATATTAGATTTTAAAAGTGGGACTATAACTCACTTTCACAGATTTTTACTTCGTCGGAAAGTAAGACTTGGCCACTGGTTGATTCACGAACCTATAACAATATATACATATATATCAAAGTATGTTCAAAATATATTTACAATACTTTTAATACATTTTGATATTTTAAGTTTATTAAGTCAGCTGTCCTCATTAGTAACCTACAACTAGTTGTCCACAGTTAGATGTACAGAAATAAATCGATAAATATTATCTTGAATCAATCCACGACCCAGTGTATACGTATCTCAGTATTGATCACAACTCAAACTATATATATTTTGGAATCAACATCAACCCTGTATAGCTAACTCCAACATTCACATATAGAGTGTCTATGGTTGTTCCGCAATATATATATAGATGGGTCGTCATGATAGGTCGAAACATTGTATACGTGTCTATGGTATCTCAAGATTACATAATATACAATATAAGTTGATTAGGTTATGGTTGGAATAGATTTATTACTAACTTTCACGTAGGTAAAATGAGTAGTTTTTATCAATCTTGTTTTACTCGCCATTTCTCCGTTTCTAATCCGTTTTGAGTGATTCCAGTGGCCACGGTTTCGTATGGAACTTAAATTTATGAATCTAAATAGAAAAAGTATAAGTTTATAGGCGTAAATACAAGTTACAAGTCGTTTTTGAAAGAGGTAGTCATTTCCGTCGAAAGAACGACATCTTGATGACCATTTTAAAAAACATACTTTCACTTTGAGTTTAACCATAATTTTTGGATATAGTTTCATGTTCATAAGAAAAATCATTTTTTCAGAAGTATAGCTTTTAAATCAAAGTTCTTCTTAGCTTTTAATTATCCCAACCAAAACAGCCCCCGATTTTACTACGACGGCGTATATCCAGTTTTATGGTGTTTATCGTGTTTCCGGATTTTAAATCATTAAGTTAGCATATCATATAGATATAGAACATGTGTTTAATTGATTTTAAAAGTCTAGTTAGAAGGATTAACTTTATTTGCGAACAAGTTTAGAATTAACTAAACTATGTTCTAGTGATTACAAGTTTATAACATTGAATAAGACAGCTTTTTATGTATGAATCGAATGATGTTATGAACATCATTACTACCTCAAGTTCCTTGGATAAACCTACTAGAAATGAGAAAAATGGATCTAGCTTCAAAGGATCCTTGGATGGCTTGAAAGTTCTTGAAGCAGAATCATGACACGAAAAGAATTTCAAGTAAGATTTCCACTCGAAATAAGATTGTTATAGTTATAGAAATTGAATTAAAGTTTGAATATGATTATTACCTTGTATTAGAAAGATAACCTACTGTAAGTAATAAAGGTTTCTTGATCTTGGATGATTACTTGGAATGGATTTAGAAAACTTGGAAGTAAACTTGCAATCTTGGAAGTATTCTTGATTTTATGAAACTAGAACTTTTGGAATTTATGAAGAACACTTAGAACTTGAAGATAGAACTTGAGAGAGATCAATTAGATGAAGAAAATTGAAGAATGAAAGTGTTTGTAGGTGTTTTTAGTCGTTGGTGTATGGATTAGATATAAAGGATATGTAATTTTATTTTCATGTAAATAAGTCATGAATGATTACTCATATTTTTGTAGTTTTATGAGATATTTCATGCTAGTTGCCAAATGATGGTTCCCACATGTGTTAGGTGACTCACATGGGCTGCTAAGAGCTGATCATTGGAGTGTATATACCAATAGTACATACATCTAAAAGCTGTGTATTGTACGAGTACGAATACTGGTGCATACGAGTAGATTTGTTGATGAAACTGAACGAGGATGTAATTGTAAGCATTTTTGTTAAGTAGAAGTATTTTGATAAGTGTCTTGAAGTCTTTCAAAAGTGTATGAATACATATTAAAACACTACATGTATATACATTTTAACTGAGTCATTAAGTCATCGTTAGTCGTTACATGTAAATGTTGTTTTGTAACCTTTAGGTTAACGATCTTGTTAAATGTTGTTAACCCATTGTTTATAATATCAAATGAGATTTTAAATTATTATATTATCATGATATTATGATGTACGAATATCTCTTAATATGATCTATATACATTAAATGTCGTTACAACGATAATCGTTAGATATATGTCTCGTTTCAAAATCATTAAGTTAGTAGTCTTATTTTTACATATGTAGTTCATTGTTAATACACTTAATGATATATTTACTTATCATTTAACATAATTAACCAAGTGTATCAATACCTTAATATGATTCATATGTACCTAGTAAGACGTTATAACGATAATCGTTATATATATCGTTTTCGAGTTTCTTAATTTAATAGTCTCATTTTTATGTATATAACTCATTGTTAAAATACCTAATGAGATACATACTTATAATAAAATCATGTTAACTATATATATAACCATATATATGTCATCGTATAGTTTTTACAAGTTTTAACGTTCGTGAATCACCGGTCAACTTGGGTGGTCATTTGTCTATATGAAACCTATTCCAATTAATCAAGTCTTAATAAGTTTGATTGCTTAACATGTTGAAAACACTTAATCATGTAAATATCAATTTCATTTAATATATATAAACATGGAAAAGTTCGTGTCACTACACTTGGCATATGTGTATAAACAATGGCCGACTCATCCTATAATGTCTTCGAAAAATAATCTCCGGGGAAAGTCCGCTCATTAGAAAAATAATCATTCCACAGACGCATAGCTGTTCTAGGCGCCATTGGAATCGGTTTCTTCAACACTTTCATCACTTAGCATAAGAAGCATATCGAGTGCGACAATGTTAAAATCGTAACTCACGATTGCTAATGCATTTTGAGTAAGATTTTCAATAACCATTCTAGACATTTTTTAATATAGTTGATATAAATAAAATGGTGTAAGTATATATAGTTGTGATATATAGTTAAGATATATATATTTGATGTAAATAAAATGAAATATTATAGGAGTATATTTAGTGAAAATTAAGATAATAATAATAAAAATAAATAAATATAGTCCTTTTCAACGGCTATATAGCCGTTTAAACCAACAATCTCCATGCCCAAATATGCGTAGAAAGAAAATGATCGAGGGCGACTAGGTTAATTGGGATCGAGGGTGAGCCAGAGAGTCTGGAATGACATCGGTGTCCTCAAGAGCAAAGCGGAGGGCAGGTGCGGTGGCGTGACCGATGGAAATACTCTTAGAGAACGTACTTATCGTATGGGAGGTGATACTCACACACCAAGAATTGATCCATACACACTTTTTAGCACGAAATTTACAGTTATATCCCTAAGTTTATCTAGAGAGTTGAACCTTCATAATTATAAATTAAGGGTATAATAGTACGTATGTGTGGATGGATCAATTTTTAGTGTGTGAGTATCATCTCCCTTATCGTATATGATATACCCAATTAGTGGATCACAAAATCAGTAAAGCATTTTAACATTAATATTAGAAGGGTCCCTTAGAAAATATTTTTTTACGGCGATTTTTTGGCATCAATAGATCATTTATTTCAACGACCCTCATCATTTGCACGTAACACACACGTTCGGACGGAAATCCGAACCCGATCGACGGTACCCGAAAACACATCCATTCGGGCAGTGTTCCGGGTAGAGGTCCTTAGAAAATATTACCTTGATTTTGCATGACATAAACATATCATTGCTCCTAATATCATTCGTCTCTGATTTCGTCCCCTTAAAAATAAAGCTTCTAAGTTCAAGTTTCGTCATTGATCACTATGCATGTTTAGCAATTAGTAAAACACTAATATAATATTTATAGGGAGTATCGTGTTAAGACCATTTCAAAACAAATTAACTGAAAACAATAACTAATAAACTGTCTAAATGGGTACGTAAGTACGGTCTCAAACCATATACTACTTGTGGATATAAACTTTACATGACATGAAGATGTATAACATGTTACTCCTGCTTACTTCAGAAGTTATACTTTTAACACTCTGCAAATATTTAAATATTGTTCAAACATGCAAAAAAATAAAAGAACTGAAATTAACAGATTCAGACCCACATTGAAAATCATGCATTCCAAAACACGATATAATGTTGCATAAATTTGAAAAAATATAATTTGTACTTTTTTTGAATTGGATGACCTGGAGGCATTATTATATGTGTGAGGGTCCATCTGTTATGGTGCACTCTCACTTAGATCCCTTAACTATACATACCCCCCCCTCCCCACTTCATTTCTCCACAAACACCTACACTTCCATACTAACAATCAATACAATGGAATTTTTCACCATTACCATCTTATGTTCTTTATTTTTTACTATTTTATTTTCGTTCTTCGTCTTCACCTCATCCTCTGACGCCCGTCGAACAACGCTTCCTCTCCCTCCCGGCACCCTTGGTTGGCCGTACATCGGCGAAACCTTTGAACTTTACTCGCAAAACCCAAATGTCTTTTTCACCTCCAAAGTAAAAAAGTGAGTTTTTTTTTAACTTCCCATTTCCAAATTTGGACTTGGTCTATTTTTAAGTAGTTAAAAAAGATAGCCAAAACATGCGTGTCCTTTCAGTCAAGAGGTAGTAAAATTAACTAAGTGTACACTTGAATTTTATTTGCAGGTATGGATCAATATTCAAAACACACATATTAGGATGTAGATGTGTGATGATATCAAGCCCTGCAGCTGCTAAACTTGTATTGGTCACCAAATCTCATCTTTTTAAGCCTACATTTCCTGCTAGCAAAGAAAGAATGATTGGTAAACAAGCCATTTTCTTTCATCAAGGTGACTACCATTTTAAGTTAAGACGTCTTGTTCTTCGAGCATTTACACCAGAATCTATCAAACACTTTGTTTCCGACATTGAATCCATCGTTGTGGACGCCCTTAGCTCCTGGGAAAACCGATTGATCAACACTTTCCAAGAAATGAAAATTGTAAGTTAAACAAAACTCAAAACCTTGGTACAAACTTTTATCCATAACCTAATACCTGTATCCGAAGGTAGAGAGACAAACTTTTGTCAGCACCAAAATGCATAAAAAGTAGGAGAGAAAACATTGTATTCAAATTTGTTTATCTTTTATGTTTTCTCAGTTTACGTTCAACGTTGCATTGCTTTCAATTTTGGGAAAGGATGAGGTGCTCAACAGCAGTGAAGATTTAAAAAGATGTTATTACATTCTTGAAAAGGGTTATAATTCGATGCCAATTAATCTTCCGGGAACTTTGTTTCACAAATCAATGAAGGCTAGAAAGGAACTAGCCCAGATCTTGGCAAAGATTATTTCGGGTAGAAGAGAAACGACAAAAGAATCACACAACGATTTATTAGGTTCTTTCATGGAACACAAAGAAGGACTCACTGACGAACAAATAGCCGATAACATCATTGGCGTCATTTTCGCTGCTAGGGACACAACCGCAAGTGTATTAACATGGATCATCAAGTACTTAGCTGAAAACCCGTCCGTTCTACATTTAGTCACCGTAAGAAACATTTATTCGTACTGTTTAAATTGTAACGTTTTTGAAATTAAACAGATTCATATAAGCTAAGAACTTTGTACTATTGATAAATAATCAGATAATCAGTTTTAAATAACGAACTTCTAAACACTTTGAAAACTGTTTTGAAGTTATATTATGACGCAATATTTTGGTTGGCCAAACGGTCACCCAAATAATCCAGTAAAACTGTGTACAACTGAATATAATTATATTATACTCTCCTTCCCGAATAGCTTTTTTTTTTTTTTTTTTTTTGGGTAACGGTGGAACCCCAACTACGAAGCAGGCACATTGGCCCCAACGCAGCGGGTAAACCCCCAACAAGAAAAACCTTATATGTTTCTATTAAGACGCAATTAAACGATATGCATATATATATATTATAAAATCTAGCAATGAATTGAATAATTTATTTGGTTTTTTGATTTATTTATGAATAAAATAGGAGGAACAAGAGGCAATAAAAAGGGGTCAAGATGAGGGTAGTGAAGACAAGAATTTGAGTTGGGCAGATACCAAGAAGATGCCTATTACTTCCAGAGTCATTCAAGAGACACTCAGAGTTGCTTCTATCTTATCTTTTACCTTTAGAGAAGCTGTTGAAGATGTTGAATTTGAAGGTTTGTTTTGTTTTCTTATACAAACCATAAATAAATAAGTTAATAAAAGTTACTCCGTACTAGTTTTTTGGTAACTCTAGAAAATAAGCTAACTTTTATTTACAAATATGTACTTTCAGGGTATCTTATTCCTAAAGGATGGAAAGTATTGCCACTGTTCAGAAACATTCACCACAGTGCAGATAATTTTCCTGATCCAGAGAAGTTTGATCCTTCAAGATTCCAGGTAAAAATAACAGTAAAATAGTACTATGTACTACATTTTGTTTTATTGTTTTATTATAATTATACCAAAATCATAAAAAAAAATTGTTTTATTAGTATATCTATGAACATGGTGGGTGTGATATTTTAAACTAGTACACTAGTACATGGGAAGTGGGCACTGAAATAGTGTTAACTTGACAGGTTGCACCAAAAGCCAATACATTTATGCCATTTGGCAGTGGGATCCACTCATGTCCAGGAAATGAATTAGCCAAGCTGGAGATATTAGTCCTCTTACATCATTTGACCACAAAGTACAGGTTTGTGAATACAAACTTGAATTTTTTTATGGGAATTGATTCGTACACCACCTCAAATTTTCCATACACCACCAAATAAATTATTTGGACATTTATACCCTTCATTTGGTGGTGTATGACAAATTTGATAGTGTAAAAGAAAGGGTAAAAATGTCTAAAAAATTAATTTGGTGGTATATGGCAAATTTGAAGTGGTGTACGGATCAACCCTTTTTTTTATACGGTAGAAGTGTTTAATACATATATATAAGTGAAAGTAATTTATAATTTGTTATTCACTCCTCTAAAGAGTAAATTAAGATGGGCTAATGAAGTAACTGCTGATATCATGCAGGTGGTCATTGGTTGGCCCACTGAATGGGATACAATATGCACCATTTGCTCTACCACAAAATGGCTTGCCCATTAAACTCTCCCTCAAGTACTAGCAATTTGCAAAGTCAACGATCAACACGAGTTTGACTTTTGACTATTGACTATTCAGTTGAAGTACAGAAAGTGAAACCAAACCGTGAAGACACATAAATTATGTGAATTTACAAGGCGTAGTGAAGACTAAAAGGACAGCAATATGTATATAAAAATGGTCGTCTTAGTTCACAAAGAAATATTTGTGGTTAACCATCTACCTTTTACCTATTTTGTAATAAAATAAAATTTGGGGGGGTGTTAGGCAATTTTTGTTTAGGGTGATGAAATGTTTGAGGTTTTCATTGATTATTCTTGTACAAGTCCGCAAGGCATTTATATTTAAACATTTTGTAAATTACTTTATTTTCCGTCTCACATTAGAATTAATTGTCTACTTTCAAATAACGAAAGTAATCTAATGAAATTTACAATATTGTCCCTAATATTAATTAAATTATAAATATAAAAGTGAAAGAATTTTCTAATTAATTGATTAATGCTAAAACTATAAAGTTAGAAAAAAATTACAAAAAAAATACAGTGTGATAATGATATTAATTAAATTGTATGGTGTTCGTTGTAGGTGAAAGTGAAAATGAGTTAATGTTCTGGAACACTCCAAATCCTGGGGTTTTATTACTAAGTTTCACAATAACCCCTCTACTTTGCAAAACATAACAAAAATGGCCCTCCATTCTGGCCGACTTACTGCGCGGCGCGCACAATAGGCTGCGCGACACGCAACTATGCTGTAAAATCTGGTTTGTTACAACTCTCCCCTCGTTGAGCTATTCGTGTCCTCACGAACCACTTGTACACGGAAGGATAATAAACCATCGACCAATCTTCCGGTTCCCAAGTAAATTCATATGCTCTCTTAAATCTCCATTGCACCTTCAGTAGAGTGACCGTTTTATTTCTAAGCCGCTTTACTTTACGATCTAAAACCTTTACATGTTCTTTGAAATGATTCAACTTGTCATTCACTACAATCTCGGGTAAGGGAAGATACGCGGCTTTGTCTACCAGGCACATCCTAAGTTGAAACACGTGAAAAGTATCATGGATAGCATTTAACTCCTCCGGTAGTAACAACCGATAAGCAACTTTTCCAATTCGGGCAAAAATTTTATAAGGTCCTACATACCTTGGACCCAACTTTCCACGCTTTAGGAAACGGATAATAACATAACCTCATCTCTTACCTGAAACTATATAATACCTTTCCAAGGAAAAACTTTAAACATAACCTCATCTCTTACCTGAAACTATATAATACCTTTCCAAGGAGAAACTTTAAACATAACCTCATCTCTTACCTGAAACTATATTGGTCTTTTCTATTTATCGGGGATAAGACTTTTTTCGATCTTGTGTCGTGTTCAACCTTTCACAAATAAGATCAATCTTCTCAGTGGTTTTTGAAACTATATCGGTACTACCTAATTCTCTCTGACCGACCTCTCCCCAACACACCAAAGTTCTACATACACATCCTCCCATAAAGCATTTAATGCGAAGGCATACCAATCGAAGAATGGTAACTATTATTATAAGAGAACTCACATAATGGTAAATGAGTATCCCAACTTCCTCCAAAATCTATCATAAATACTCGAAGCATGTCCTCCAATGTCTGAATTATCGTTTCGCTCTGACCGCCGATTTAAGGGTGAAAAGCGGTACTAATATACAATTTTGTACCTAATTCCTCTTGAAACTTCTTCTAGAATTGTATCAGATACAATGGAAACCGACACGCTGTGCCTTGCAACAACCTCATGCATATAATGTCTGCCAACGCTTCAGAGGATGAGGCATCCTTTATTGTTAAAAAGAGAGCAGTTTTTGTCAGTCTATCTACTATAACCCATATTTCATCATGACTACGCGACGTTATCGGCAACTTGGTGATCGAATCCATAATTATGTTCTCCCATTTCCACACAGGTATCTCCAATGCTTGAAGTTTTCCGTAAGGCATTTGATGTTCCGCCTTAACCAACGAAGTTAGGAATTTCTGTACAAACTTCACAATTTCCCGCTTCATTACCCGCCACCAATAAACTCTCGTCAAGTCTTTATACATCTTGGTAGCGCTAGGATGTATCGAATACCTTGACTTATGATCCACTTCTAATAATTCTTTTATAACTACACAAGATTTCGGCACCCAAATCCGTCCATACCTAGTTCGTAACCCGCGACCATCGTCTTCCAATGTGACAGCCCCGTTTCAGTATAAGTGCGCGCCACACACTTATTCTGCGCGCCACACAGTTTCCCTAGATCAACAGGGGATGAATTGTTATTTTCGATAGATAAAGGGCTGATGTGTGTGAAAGTGTGTGCTTGTGCTTACGTTTTTTTTCAACCTTTATATTTATATTATCTAATTTACTTTTCACTTTTAACACCCTAACGTGCAACAAAACCCGATCAAGGTAGTATAGTACTCCCTCCGTCCCAAATCTATTGTCCCCAGACAAAAAAGACGCAGATTTAGGAAATCCCACTAACTTCATTTCCCACCAATAATATATCTTCTATCTCCAGATTAAACTCTTTTGATTGGTTGAAAAAGAATCTGGACAATTAATTTGGGACATCTCAAAATGGAATAATGGACAATAGATTTAGGACGGAGGGAGTAATTAGTAAGTTAGGTATCATCCCAAGAGGCTACAAAAGCGGATAAGAGTTGTCTTTTAAATCTATAGTATAATCCTTAGGAAAGGTTAAACTAGATATCACATAAAGTTCACAAAGTAGGACTTAAAGCACATATCGACTAAGTGGGTGTTCAAAGCTAATATCCCAACTTATAGAATTCAAATAATCACATGATAAATATTACCTAAATCTTGCGATGAGGATTAAGGAAACATTCAATTAGGATGACAAATAATAAGCTAAAAAACCTAATTAGATCAATTCAAGTTATTAGTCGGAAATCAATCTTAACTAAGTTCTCATGCAATTCACAATTGAATTCAGATAAACTAAGGTTCTTTGATTAAGCCTAACAATAGTGAATTTATTATATAAGTATGATTAATGTTTATCTAATTTATTAACACTTATAATCTTTAGCTAAGTTTCATGCAATTCAAATACTTTGTCCAATGTGATTAATCTTAATTGTTAGATGAATCGAGTAAAAGAATACTTAGAATTAATTACTAGTTAACACTAGTTATTATTACATAATAAGTAAGCATGCAAACAATGTTATAGATCATAGCAGCAATAAACAGACAAAACAATAGTCACAGAAACATAATTACACAGTTCTGGAAAAAACTAAAAAATGCACAGTTTAAACTTTAAAGTACAAAGCCGGCAGCTTTGCGTGTTTCAGCTGGCGGCTAGGAACAACATAGCTGGCGGCTTCATCTTAAATCCCAGATAATTCACAGTTTTTTCCAAATAACCACTATGAACGTTTACTTCATAATGGTAGACGAACAGAAACACAGATAATTAAAGGTAAACATAATTAAAAAGATGCAAGTAAGATAAATAAGAATTGTACCTTGAATTAATAGAAAACAATAAAGAAAATAATATAAACATCATCAACATTATCCACCACCCCTACCACTTACACCCTTTCTAGTAGACTTGAAAAGATCCAGAAAATTAGATCACCTTGAAAAGAAGAAACCTGACAATAGCCACTTTTCAAGAATCACGACAGAAATCTTGTAAAAGCCTACCCACGAAAGATTCAAGAGATGATATTTCAAAAAAGATCCAGAAATTTAGATCATCTTGAAAAGAAGAAACCTGACAATAGCCACTTTTCAAGCATCACGGCAAAAACCTAGTAAAAGCCTACCCGCGAAAGATTCAAGAGATGATATTTTTTTTTAAAAAAAAGACACAGACAAAAATGAAGACCGTTTGAGGACAAATAGCTCAACTCAAAGGATGCTTGTGAGATATATATATATATATATATATATATATATATATATATATATATATATATATATATATATATATATATATATATATATATATATATATATCCCCAAAAGAAAGTTCCAAGAAATCTAAAGTATTTAGCAAAAATATCAGCACTTCTATCTAACAAGAGAAAGAAAATCTTTAAAAAGACCACCCTGTATTATCCTTTGTACCCAGACAACTCTGTCATATCAAGCACTTCATAGACAAAATCACTTACCAAATAACCATCATTCACCTTTTCACCTTGACAAATGACCAAGAAGATACCACCGCCTTCACATTAGTAACAAGGATTTGAGTCTTTATCAAGCCTATGATGATGAGTGAAACATGTTTGGCTATGAACAAATTTATTTCTAAGATCTATATGGAACCCCAAACACTTTTGTGATTTGAATGACCCGTGCGAGATAGCCAAAGTCTTGTAACCTCCTATGATGGTCGCATAGATAAGTTTCAAATCCTAATCAAGAAGATTAACATGATGCTCGTTCTTATATCAAAAAGTAAAATGCTTAGGCATATAGAAAGAAAACTTTAAAAGATTTCTTGATGTTAAAAACTAGAAGTTTAGTTGAGGACAAGCAAAGTCTAAGTGTACGATAATTGATATCGATAAAAACGTCGAGTTTTTAACCCTCGATATCATGCCCTAAAGTGATAAATTAGTTAAATTTATCGAATAATAAGCATTTATTTGATTTTGTGGTAGATCAAGTGATTATGAAGACGATGCAAGAAGAATCAAAGAAATGGACTTAAAATAAAGAATCTAGAGTGAAAATACTGAAAAGCAAGTTATGATCCTGGAAGCCAAAGTCAGAGGAACAGAAACCAAACCACACGAACAAGCTACCTAGGCTGCCACTTCAAGCCACCCGGGCTGCAACTCCAAGCCACACGAGCTGCCAGGGTCCTGTCACCCGGCTTGCCACACCTTCCAGCTGTATCACTGGACCATCGTACCCATCCTGCCCATCGTACCCGGCCTGCCAGCAGCTGAATTGGCCTATATAAAGCCCCTTTGTCATCCTATTTTCCATACAATTCTCAACACATTCTTACTCTCAATCTCACTTCTCTCTCTAGTTTATCTCTCTAGGATTATGAAATAATTATCAATAAGCGCTAATTACCTATAGTAGGCATTAAACGGAGTCTGTAAACGATTGGAGGTGCGTTAGAAGTTGTCAATTTTGTAATATCAGAGCTCGATTAATCTACTGGTATTTCTATCTCTTTAAACTATCTTTTCATAGACAGTGTTCGAAAAAGTTTTCTAATTATCTAGCATGGTTAAACCTAGACACTAAACATCTTGAAGTGTTTCAAGAAAAGTACTACGGCTTTTACTACTAACATGCAGTGTCCCGTCAATGTAGAGAAGTGGGTTTGAGTATCGGATCATCCCAAGAGAGGTAAAGCCAACAGTCAGTGGAGTTATTTTATCTGTTCTAACTTATATTTATATATATATATATATATATATATATATATATATATATATATATATATATATATATATATATATATATATATATATATATATATATATATATATATATATATATATATATATATATATTGGGTTTTGTATTGCAGGAGCAATGATTATGTTGGACATTGTATCAAATATAGGAAAGGTAGGATGTCAGTTCGGTCAGGATTTTATGTGTAATAGGATCAGGGTTAAGGTCGTTTTCTCGAATGACTTTAAGTGTTGAACATGAGAATTGCGGTCGTTTTTCTCTGTAGTCGCAAAATAACCTAGACGTAACCTAAATGCCACTAAGGTTAAACGTATGATCACACTATTGGACTTAATCCGACGGTTCAACCCGCACATACCGAATATACTTAGAGGTCTAATTCATTGATATACCGATATCACGATTTTAAGTCGGTCTAGTGGAGCAAGCGCAAGGTCTTATGGATTCCCTATGAGCTAATCATATCTTTTACGATACAATTAGCTACACATGAAACATCACCAAACTCATAACAGTGGGTCTATTTGACCAAGATCGTAAGAGTTTTCAATAAAAAGGATTACAGAGTAATAGTCTTCGGTCCAGACCAAGCCGTCAGAAATTGTCATCCAGCTGTCGGCTGGTGTATCAAACAAGCAAGGCCGTCAGCTGGCTATAGACAACCGCCGGCTTGAACCAAAGCTGATATCGGCTAAGAAGTCATGTTTTAACCTCCAATATCGAGTCCTAAAATGATAAATTAATCAACTTCATTGACAAATTAAGTGTTTTTTTTTGCTTTATTTGGTAGATCAAGTGATTACAAAGATGATGCAAGAAGAATCGAAGAAAACAGACATAAAATGAAAAATCTAAAGCGAAAATGATGAAAATCAAGATACGACCCGGAGACCAAGCCACACGGGCTACCATTTCAAGCCACCCGGGCTGCCACTACAAGCCACACAAGATGCTTCCCCCGGCTGTCTTTCCCGATCATTCCACCCGGCTTGCGCATTCTACCCGGGCACTCCACCAGGCATGCCACCGGCTGATTTTGCCTATTTAAGGCCCATTTGTCATCCCATTTACACACACTTCTCAACACATTCCTACCTTCAATCTCACTTCTCTCTCTAGTTTCTTTCTCTAGAAATGTAATATAATTATTGATTAGCGATAATTACCTAGGGTAGACGTTAAAAGGAGTTTGTAAACGGTTAGAGGTACATCTGAAGTTGTCACTTTTGTAATTTCGGAGCTCGATTAATCTACTAGTATTTTTATCCCTTTAATTTTTCTTTCATATTGTCTTCCTTTATTGTATGATAGATGATATTAATGCCATGATCTAGCGAGTAGTAATCTTTAAGTGTATGTTACGATGTGATTAGTTACGATGCTGATATAAAACTATGAAATGTGATGCTATTGAAATGCTTTTCGATAATGTTTAAAACTCAATCGCTTTTTTGACTAATAAAACATGGTTATTGAATCTTTATTAGGACGTCGTGAATCCTTATTCTGAGTACACTTGATATCGGCTAAAAAGTCACGTATTTACCCTCCGATATTAAGCCCTAAAACAATAAAGTAATTGAATTTATTGAAGAAATAAGTATTTGTTTGCTTTATTTGATAGATCGAGTAATTACGAAGATGATGCAAGAAGAATCGAAGAAAACGGACTTAAAACGAAGAATCTAGAACGAAAATGGTGAACGTCAAATACGACCTCAGAAACCAAGCAAAACGACCTAGAAAACTGAGCCATACAACCTACCATACGGCCAAGGCACACGTACTTCCTGGAGCCATACGGCCTACCATGATTTGTGGAATATGGCATGTGAGCCCGGCTTGCCAGTGCACATGGCCATGTCACACGGACTATGTGCATGGCCTGCCAGGGTGCACCACACGATTTGCCAGGGTGCACCACATGGCCTTCCAGGGTGCAACATACGGCCTACTAGGGTCTTGTGTGCCCATTTCAACACACTTCACTTCTCACTCTCTTACAATTTAGTTTCTCTTTCTAAAAGCTAAATGCTTTTAAGGCTTTCTCACCTTTGGAGTAAAATTAGTACCTAAAGGTGAACGTCGGAGATTGTACTAGGAGCATTCTAGAGAATGTCAACACTTGTAACGGTTAAGACCTCGTTTGTAAACGGTGAACGCTTTCCTGAATTTAATGATATGGTTTTTTTTTTATTTTAAGCTGCTTTCATCTTATGCATTCATCTATTCGTTATAATTGTTTTATATGTTGAATATTTTATCTGAAACTTATTGTTATGCTGAAACCTTTTCGAGTTTAGAAGTCTAATTTACAGACTTCCCTTTCCAATTACCCACGTGGCTATAACCTAGTATTAGGAGCTGATTAATCCTAGGATACTGTAACAGCTCTAAACCCAGCTGCACGTTATGAGGCGCGTCGCGTCTCATTCATGTGCACCGTGCACCACAGCTGACCAGCAAGGTCTGTTTGGTATTTTAAATAAAGTAAGTTGAGGGACCTTTTTGAAATAATACATGGACGAATTGGACTGGAAATAGACTCCAATTCAGTCACATCTTTAATACTCCCAAGTTAGAGAGAAAGAAGTTTAGAGTGAGAGAGCTTGGATTCTAGGAAGAGAGAGACCACCTATGTGATGACCCGAGAAATTCTGACCAAATTTAAACTTGAATCTTATTTGATTTCGACAAGATAAGCCAAATCTGTAATGTGGAGTCTCAAAAACTTTGAACTACTTATATGGAATCATTTGACCTTTGACTATTCCCGACGATTCACGAACTTTACTTTGTAAATAAATAGGTACATGTAAATATAAATATATGGACATATATAATCCATAATGTATACTTTAAACCTTACTTTACTTTGTAAATAAATAGGTACATGTAAATATAAATATATGGACATATATAATCCATAATGTATACTTTAAACCTTAGGAATAAAAAATGTGAAATAATAAATAGAATAAATAAATTACCATTTTACATATATAATATTATGAGTCTATATGAATTCTAATAATAATTATTTAATATATTGTGATATATAATATTTAATAAATATTATTATATAATATAGTGTAAAGTTAATATATTATTTGTAATTACAAGTTTGAAGCTAATATCATTATCATTAATTTCAGCATTTTTATTATTGTTAATATTCATGTTAATATTTATATTAGTAATAATATTACTTCTAAAATAAAATATATATATAATTTGTGTTATTATTATTAATGTTAGTATTATCATTAATAATATAAATATAACTAATATTATTATTAGTTATTATTAAATGTATTAATATTATCATATCTGTATTATTATTAATATTTATTTGATATTATTATTATTATTATTATTATTATTAATTTAATATTAATTGTATCTCGATAGCAATATTAATAAATTATTAGTTTTATTATTAGTATTAATATTTTATAACATTACCAATAATAAAATTTATGAATTACATATATATAAACAAAAATATAAACAGATATATATATATATATATATATATATATATAATTACATATATATATACACATAATACTGATATTTGTTTATAAATGAATACGTATACAGATTTTATTTATATAAATATATGTATATATATATATATATATAAATAAAAATTACAATTTAATATATAAATAAATGCAAAGAATCACGCTTTCTGTTCAAATCACTTTCAAGCCCGTGGAAGATTGTTTTCTGTCTCCAATTAGTACCAATCAGTGAAAAAGTATTTGAATGAATCCAAATTCTGTTGCAGGTCGTAATCTTTGTGATTACTTTTTATTATTATTATTTTTTATATATATATATTTTTTTCTGATTAATTGTCCTAGACGAATCAATTGTCTATAAAACAAAGAAATTACACTGTGATATTATTCTTTTTAATCACCATTACATCTTCAATATCAATTACCAACCCATACAGCTTTTATTTAGTGGAATTAAATCAAAAGGAACGAAGAAAACAGGCACTGCCCTGTTCTTGTTTCAATTTTCAAATAGATCGATTTTTTTTTTACGAATTTCAAAAATGAGAAATTCAAGATTGTTGTTAATCTATTATGTAAACTATCTGGAAAGTTTAGAGGTCCAAATCATTCTATCAAATTTTAATTTTGGGGTCAAAGTTGATTTTAAAAAAGTCAAACGGCTGTTCCTTCGTGAAATTTATGAATGTGCTTATGTTTTAAGTCAAATTGAGAGGTTAGAAAGTTTCTAAGAATGAATTTGAACTTATTTCATTCAGGAATCGGGGTCTAAAACTTCCTAAATTTACGAGAGTGATTTAGAGTTCTTGAAGAACTTAACGAGCTGTTACAGCTCTTTTATTTTTTGTTTATGTTGTTTTAATTAATTCAAACAAACCCCTAATTGATTCTGTGTCATTTATGGATCCTAAATTGTATATGAAACTCATTACAAAATTGGATTGATCTCTGATTGAATTTACGAAAGTTAAAGAAGATGATAACTGAAAAAGTCGATTTAAATATTAATGAGTTATGCATTAAATCAGAAAAATGGTTACAGCGGGTTGGTTAAGAGAGGTGACGGGTTAGCGAGGGGTCTCGGATTCGATCCACAATTGGTGCATTCTTTTTACTTAAGGCTTCTAAAGGTAGATTTAAATACCAAGAATTTTTATTATTATTATTATCATTATCATTATCATTATTGTTATTAATATTATCATTATTAATGTTGTGATTATTATTATTGTTATTATTATTAGATATTATTAATACTATTAGTATTATAATTATTAAATGTATTATAGCTAAGTATTATTAACATAGTTATATGTATTATTAGTTATCATTATTATTATTATTATGATAGTTATAAATAAGTATATTGTTATTATTATCATGGTTATTATTATATTTGTTTTAACAACTAATATATGTATTAACATGAGTACATAAATACTATGATTAAAATTCTTATCGGTAACCTTATTATTAACATTATTATCATTATAGTTATTAGTAAAAATAGTAGTATTATTATTATTGTTAATAAAATCACTATTTTTATAGTTATTATTATTATTAGTATACATTACTATTAAAAGTATTACTTTGATAAAAATAATCATTTTATAACTATGATTATTATTATATTAGGATGAAACAATTATTATTTTTTATTTATTAATAACAACACTATTTTATCAAAACAACTATTAGTTATATAACTCTATATTTACTACGTATAACATAACTATATTATTATTTTTGTAATAAATATTATTAAATGTAATTAATTAGATTATAAATGAAGAACATAGTTAAAATAACAATTAATTCAAGAGTAATAATATATATGTTCGATTATAATTATATATGTATTAATGAATACACAAATGGTATAGGTTCGTGAATCCGAGGCCAACCCTGCATGGTTCAATTTTGTCATATGTATTTTTACTACAAAATACATTAGGTGAGTTTCATTAATCCCTTTTTAAATGCTTTTGCAATATATATTTTTGGGACTGAGAATACATGCGCTGCTTTTATAACTGTTTTACGAAATAGACACAAGTAATCGAAACTACATTCTATGGTTGGATTATCTAATCGAATATGCCCTTTTTATTAAGTCTGGTAATCTAAGAATTAGGGAACAAACACCCTAATTGACGCGAACTCTAAAGATAGATCTATCGGGCCCAACAAGCCCCATCCAAAGTACCGGATGCTTTAGTACTTCGAAATTTATATCATGTCCGAAGGAGGATCCCGGAATGATGGGGATATTCTTATATGTATATTGTGAATGTCGGTTACCAGGTGTTCAATCCATATGAATGATATTTTTGTCTCTATGCATGGGACGTATGTTTATGAGAAATGGAAATATGAAATCTTGTGGTCTATTAAAATTATGAAAAGATTATTTATGTTAAACTAATGAACTCACCAACCTTTTGGTTGACACTTGAAAGCATGTTTATTCTCAGGTATGAAAGAAATCTTCCACTGTGCATTTGCTCATTTTAGAGTTATTACTTGGAGTCATTCATGACATATTTCAAAAGACATTGCATTCGGGTCGTTGAGTTCATCAAGATTATTGATTAGTCAATTATAGTTTGATATATTATGAAATAGTATGCATGCCGTCAACTTTCGATGTAAATGAAAGTTTGTCTTTTAAAAACGAATGCAATGTTTGTAAAATGTATCATATAGAGGTCAAGTACCACGCGATGTAATCAACTGTTGTGAATCGTTTATAATCGATATGGACTTCGTCTGGATGGATTAGGACGGGTCCTTTCAGTTGGTATCAGAGCGGTAGTCTTAGTGAAACGGGTCTGCATTAGTGTGTCTAACTGATAAGTCGTTAGGATACATTAGTGAGTCTGGACTTCGACCGTGTCTGCATGTCAAAAGTTTTGCTTATCATTTTTATCGGAAATCATTTGCTTATCATCCTTAGTAAATTACATGCTTATTATTCTTAGTCTAGACACATCTTATTGCATTGACTGCATGAATAGTGTATAGACAAAATTCATATCATAGCGTATCTGTTATAGTTACCTTTGCCTGACAGCTTCCGTAGATTCCTCCGTAACTTATGGGATTTTAGTATTATATATGCATATGTAAATCATGTATTGTAGGATACTAATCTATATCCTATAATCTATTTCTTATCAAAAATCCTTCATCTGATCGTACGAGATGAATCCCTCAACTAATTCGAGTCACTCGGATTCCGAAAACTATTCCGATAGTTATCCCGACAGTTATTCCGAATGGATAGTCATCTAAGCTCCGGAAGCAACGTCATCAGAATGAATCAACCAATCATCCATCCCCAATTCATCTGATGGATTCGTACTCGACTTAATCAATGGAGACGCGCAGAAGGTGATCCCTTCCACTAACTAAAATCACCTTTTGGCGAAGAACCTGAAGCACTTACCGGCGAACTTGTTCGTAACACCATTTTCACCCTCATTTCCCGAATATCTCGCCACGACTATATCATAACTCAGATTCTAAACCTTATTCATCCGCTCGTTTCGACCGACAATCATCTCGGAATAAGATAAGAAGTCAACGAACTTCGCGCTCGAGTAATCAATTTGGAGAACATGGTGCAAAACTTACCAGCTCCAGCAACATCACCGACACCAACAGTACCATCAGTAACATCATCTGTATCATTAACAATCTTTGCCTCAATATCACATTCTATACCACGAGCATAATCATCATTCTACGTATCGTTCTATCTATTTTATCTTCGTTCGACATGGCAATTATGTAATCTCTAATATTTTATAGATTATGTATCTTAGTTCTAACGGTAAATCAAATGAGATTAATACTATATTAACTCATTAAATCTATAATTACATCTGAAGAAAATATATATTTAAGTATGTTTTCATAAAGATTGTAATTAAAAATTCTTTTGTACAAATTGTTAATGGTGAAAATATTTTAACGGGTAGGTAATACCCGAGGAATATTTAGATTTCACATTAATAAATTACACTGTACATTCTTCGAATCTGATTCAACAATCATTTACTATCCTACTTACATTCACCGATATACGTACCCGTTCACCGCAGAATAACCATTTTTATTCAATTTCATATTCGGATTTTGACTTTTCAGAATCCAACAAGTGGCATAATGAAGAAAACATATGACAAAATAAAATTTGTTAGTAACAGACTAATTAACTATGAGAAATTGTGTTAAGAATCCACGCTAACTGTTCCTAGCTAATTGTTCCTAGCTAACTGATTACATTTTATTTATCGCAATTTACATTCTCGCAATTTTAATTATCGTCATTTAATTTCTGTTATTTACTTTACGCACTTTATTTATCGTTATTTAATTTCTGTTATTTATTTTTACGCACTTTAAGTATCGGGACACGTATACAAAGTTTTGACATATCATATCGACCCATCTATATATATTATTTGAAATAACCATGGACACTTTATATGTAGTAATGCGGGAGTTAGCTATACAGGGTTGAGGTTATTCTACAATAATATATATAGCTTGAGTTGTGATCGAGTCTGAGACATGTACACGGGTCACGATACATATTAATTAATTCGAATATTATATATTAAACTATATATGAATTGTTGTACTACAAATTGTGGACTATGAACTGTGGACTAATGACATTGGACAATTAAAATGAATTAAAATATTGATTATAACATATGAAACTAAACATCTCTTCAAGTTTGCCACTTGATTTCAACTTAAACCTCATTTGTATCTTGACGATTCCAATCTGCGTTCAAACTTTCATGATTCTTGAAAACACCTCAATCGATAGGATGAATCAACCGCACTTCATCTACGGAAGGAAAAATTTATGCATATAGTTATGCACCTGAGAAACTCTCGACAACTGAGTAAAAGTTTAACACGTAGCCACGTCAGATCCTTTGGCATTTATTAGCAAAAAAAAAAAAAAAAAAAAAAAAAAAACTTTGCAATCCCTTTGCAAAGTAGCCAATTTTGTCACAGCTCCAACAAGTCAGCTTCGACTTTTCATTCGAAGTAGCCTTACTATAATCCTGATATATACAATTACCCTTTTGATACCGGAAAATTCTTTTATATTCCACCATATTACCAGCAACCTCGTTGCTTTTTGGCTTAAATCTCTCTGACAAATCATTATATTTATTCATTGAAATCGTATCATATACTCATCCGCATCTGGTAATGAGAACTGCCATAACAATTACCGGGAATCAGCAATCAGTACTTTGAAAACTCACAGCATATCTACATCAACAGTTATATGTATGACATTTATCTCTTAGAATTATGATCTCTTATTCTAAAATTCTGAAAAGCACTC
The DNA here is from genome assembly GCF_046630445.1 of Rutidosis leptorrhynchoides. Lineage (NCBI taxonomy): Eukaryota > Viridiplantae > Streptophyta > Magnoliopsida > Asterales > Asteraceae > Rutidosis > Rutidosis leptorrhynchoides. Next base: position 148,147,343 of record NC_092334.1, on the reverse strand, counting down.
AGTTTCAAATCAATACTCTGAATGTTGAAAAATTTGAATGAAGCAGCAGAAACCATAGACAATCGTAAACGACCATAATCATCGAAGGTTTGATGATAAACAATAGTATGTTGAAAAAGCTCAGAAAAATTTGGTACTGAAAAACAGATTGAGCAAACCATGAAGGAGATCAAGGTCAAATACAAGGACCATACCATATATTCAAAGAACCCAGGTAATTCTGGATCCGATGAAACCTCCAACGAATATCTTGCTCCGTACTCATGTTAAAATCTTGCGAAAAATCTTTCTTCATCAATCATCGAACTTAGAAATTCCAAAATATCATCATCAATATCTTCGATATTTCTGAGGATATTTTCATAAATATTCTCGTCCAAAATTATATACCTCTTCGTGCTTCCTATGTATCATTATATTGGAAACATTCAAGAAAAAAATTTAGTACCGAAAAGCAGATTATGCGAAACTATGAAGAAAGCCGTGGACAAATCACAAAGAATAAGTTTGACTTCAAAGAATCCAAATGATTCAATGTCTGCTAAAGTCTTTAGTGAATGTCTTGCTCCTTACTCTAAACCCTTGCAGACAATAGTTTCTATCATCCTCTGATCTTAGATATTCCGAGATATTATCGTATCTTTCATTATAAATATCCTCCATATTTCTAGAGATATTTTTATAACTATTCTTATCTGAAATCATTAATCTCTTCGTGCTATCAGTATTACATCATATAGAAACTGTTAGTTTCTATATTCTGTAAACTTTCGAGCTTAAAATATGAATGTTATTGAAGTAATGTTGGGAACTGATGCATGAGTTAGTATAATATAATGACACTTGATCAACGTGATTATATTACAGTAAGTCATGCTGAGTTTCTAATGAAACTTGATGATTCACAGACCATAACTTCATCAGGTGCCATGTTACATAACTTCTTCATTCTGCTTAACTTCTGAACATATCAAGAAAATATATTCTTGATAGTTCTATTCTCAGTGATTCAGGTAATTTGACAAATCAAATCGTGCGGTAACGTTCTTTCTTGTTTATAACATTAAGTTCATTCGAAACTCCATGTTTACGAATTCTGAACCGTTACTCGCTTTACTAGAGGATAGGAGGATAATAAAAAGGCAAAGGGCTCCAAAATATAAGAGAAAATATAAAGCCCAATAACAACACGGAGGTTACAAACCATGGATGTTAATAGGAATAACAAAATAAAGACACGGCATAATTAAGAATAGTATCACCCCAGGGTAAAAGTAAAAGTAAACAATTTTTTTCTGGTGGAAGATTGAAAAGAAGAATGACAGATATGAAGGTTAGGAAAGTATCAAGGATTTGAACTGGACTAAGCATTTTCACAATCTTTTAGATGTATGAACTAAGGAAGGAAGCATAGGAATGGTGAGAATAATGGAACCGAAGAGCTTAATTTATAATGGAAATATCAGGCAGAGTAATCGAGGCAGATCACCGTATTTAATTATAGAGATCTTAATTTCCTTATTCGCTGAAGAATCAGATCTTATAGATCTTCAAGATTTTCTTTAAATCCCTTGAATTCTAGAATTCAACCAAGGCAATGTCAAAAGTTAAGACGCGCCTTATTTTCTAAATTCAACCATGACTACGTCAAAAGTCAAGACAAACCTATACTCACTTCATTTCACTCTTTTGTGATAACTTCATTCGTTTGCTTTGAATAATTGAATTATTTTATCTAATGATAAAACTCTATTTATCAGCTCATATTCGTCACGAAAACATATTTATTGTTAGCCATGACGACCTCGCTCAAATTTCGGGACGAAATTTCTTTAACGGGTAGGTACTGTGATGACCCGAGAAATTCTGACCAAATTTAAACTTGAATCTTATTTGATTTTGACACGATAAGCAAAATCTGTAATGTGGAGTCTCAAAAACTTTGAACTATTTATATGGAATCATTTGACCTTTGACTATTCCCGACGATTCACGAACTTTACTTTGTAAATAAATAGGTACATGTAAATATAAATATATGGACATATATAATCCATAATGTATACTTTAAACCTTACTTTACTTTGTAAATAAATAGGTACATGTAAATATAAATATATGGACATATATAATCCATAATGTATACTTTAAACCTTAGGAATTAAAAATGTGAAATAATAAATAGAATAAATAAATTACCATTTTACATATATAATATTATGAGTCTATATGAATTCTAATAATAATTATTTAATATATTGTGATATATAATATTTAATAAATATTATTATATAATATAGTGTAAAGTTAATATATTATTTGTAATTACAAGTTTGAAGCTAAGTGATATATTAATATCATTATCATTAATTTCAGCATTTTTATTATTGTTAATATTCATGTTAATATTTATATTAGTAATAATATTACTTCTAAAATAAAATATATATATAATTTGTGTTATTATTATTAATGTTAGTATTATCATTAATAATATAAATATAACTAATATTATTATTAGTTATTATTAAATGTATTAATATTATCATATCTATATTATTATTAATATTTATTTGACATTATTATTATTAATTTAATATTAATTGTATCTCGATAGCAATATTAATAAATTATTAGTTTTATTATTAGTATTAATATTTTATAACATTACCAATAATAAAATTTATGAATTACATATATATACACAAAAATATAAACAGATATATATATATATATATATATATATATATATATATATATATATATATATATATATATATATAATTACATATATATATACACATAATACTGATATTTGTTTATAAATGAATACGTATACAGATTTTATTTATATAAATATATTTATATATAGATATAAATAAAAATTACAATTTAATATATAAATAAATGCAAAGAATCACGCTTTCTGTTCAAATCACTTTCAAGCCCGTGGAAGATTGTTTTCTGTCTCCAATTAGTACCAATCAGTGAAAAAGTATTTGAATGAATCCAAATTCTGTTGCAGGTCGTAATCTTTGTGATTACTTTTTATTATTATTATTTTTTTATATATATATTTTTTTCTGATTAATTGTCCTAGACGAATCAATTGTCTATAAAACAAAGAAATTACACTGTGATATTACTCTTTTTAATCACCATTACATCTTCAATATCAATTAGCAACCCATACAGCTTTTATTTAGTGGAATTAAATCAAAAGGAACGAAGAAAACAGGCACTGCCCTGTTCTTGTTTCAATTTTCAAATAGATCGATTTTTTTTACGAATTTCAAAAATGAGAAATGCAAGATTGTTGTTAATCTATTATGTAAACTATCTGGAAAGTTTAGAGGTCTAAATCATTCTATCAAATTTTAATTTTGGGGTCAAAGTTGATTTTAAAAAAGTCAAACGGCTGTTCCTTCGTGAAATTTATGAATGTGCTTATGTTTTAAGTCAAATTGAGAGGTTAGAAAGTTTCTAAGAATGAATTTGAACTTATTTCATTCAGGAATCGGGGTCTAAAACTTCCTAAATTTACGAGAGTGATTTAGAGTTCTTGAAGAACTTAACGAGCTGTTACAGCTCTTTTATTTTTTGTTTATGTTGTTTTAATTAATTCAAACAAACCCCTAATTGATTCTGTGTCGTTTATGGATCCTAAATTGTATATGAAACACATTACAAAATTGGATTGATCTCTGATTGAATTTACGAAAGTTAAAGAAGATGATAACTGAAAAAGTCGATTTAAATATTAATGAGTTATGCATTAAATCAGAAAAATGGTTACAGCTGGTTGGTTAAGAGAGGTGACGGGTTAGCGAGGGGTCTCGGATTCGATCCTCAATTGGTGCATTCTTTTTACTTAAGGCTTCTAAAGGTAGATTTAAATACCAAGAATTTTTATTATTATTATCATTATCATTTTCATTATTGTTATTAATATTATCATTATTAATGTTGTGATTATTATTATTGTTATTATTATTAGATATTATTAATACTATTAGTATTATAATTATTAAATGTATTATAGCTAAGTATTATTAACATAGTTATATGTATTATTAGTTATCATTATTATTATTATTATGATAGTTATAAATAAGTATATTGTTATTATTATCATGGTTATTATTATATTTGTTTTAACAACTAATATATGTATTAACATGAGTACATAAATACTATGATTAAAATTGTTATCGGTAACCTTATTATTAACATTATTATCATTATAGTTATTAGTAAAAATAGTAGTATTATTATTATTGTTAATAAAATCACTATTTTTATAGTTATTATTATTATTAGTATACATTACTATTAAAAGTATTACTTTGATAAAAATAATCATTTTATAACTATGATTATTATTATATTAGGATGAAACAATTATTATTTTTTATTTATTAATAACAACACTATTTTATCAAAACAACTATTAGTTATATAACTCTATATTTACTACGTATAACATAACTATATTATTATTTTTGTAATAAATATTATTAAATGTAATTAATTAGATTATAAATGAAGAACATAGTTAAAATAACAATTAATTCAAGAGTAATAATATATATGTTCGATTATAATTATATATGTATTAATGAATACACAAATGGTATAGGTTCGTGAATCCGAGGCCAACCCTGCATGGTTCAATTTTGTCATATGTATTTTTACTACAAAATACATTAGGTGAGTTTCATTAATCCCTTTTTAAATGCTTTTGCAATATATATTTTTGGGACTGAGAATACATGCGCTGCTTTTATAACTGTTTTACGAAATAGACACAAGTAATCGAAACTACATTCTATGGTTGGATTATCTAATCGAATATGCCCTTTTTATTAAGTCTGGTAATCTAAGAATTAGGGAACAGACACCCTAATTGACGCGAACTCTAAAGATAGATCTATCGGGCCCAACAATCCCCATCCAAAGTACCGGATGCTTTAGTACTTTGAAATTTATATCATGTCCGAAGGAGGATCCCGGAATGATGGGGATATTCTTATATGTATATTGTGAATGTCGGTTACCAGGTGTTCAATCCATATGAATGATATTTTTGTCTCTATGCATGGGACGTATGTTTATGAGAAATGGAAATATGAAATCTTGTGGTCTATTAAAATTATGAAAAGATTATTTATGTTAAACTAATGAACTCACCAACCTTTTGGTTGACACTTGAAAGCATGTTTATTCTCAGGTATGAAAGAAATCTTCCGCTGTGCATTTGCTCATTTTAGAGTTATTACTTGGAGTCATTCATGACATATTTCAAAAGACATTGCATTCGGGTCGTTGAGTTCATCAAGATTATTGATTAGTCAATTATAGTTTGATATATTATGAAATAGTATGCATGCCGTCAACTTTCGATGTAAATGAAAGTTTGTCTTTTAAAAACGAATGCAATGTTTGTAAAATGTATCATATAGAGGTCAAGTACCTCGCGATGTAATCAACTGTTGTGAATCGTTTATAATCGATATGGACTTCGTCCGGATGGATTAGGACGGGTCCTTTCAACCTACACCCCAAATTGAAGTGTAATCCAAGTGTAGTTGCTACCTAGTCTTGTTCTACACTTGTGGTAAGCCCTAAATCTGAATTTATAAGTTTACTTTCGTGCTTGGGTTGTTGTTGAGTCTAAGACCCACTTTCTTGTGTAAATAGGGTTCATGGGGTGTAAATTGGGTGTGTAAACCCTATTTGGTAACTTAGGATTTTGAGTGACGAATTTGTAAGACTTAGGTCTTGCATGAGCTTGATTATCCCTAGAACAATTATAAATTTGTGATAGGGTTACTTGTGTGAAGTTGATTTTGGGTGTAAACCCTAAATTTGGGTCAAAGTGGGTTTGATGTTGAAATGGGTCAAGAAGTACTTCAAGTACTTGATCTTGAGTCACATTTGGTGAACTTGGGTCATAATCACTACTCACTAGTGATTAAGTATGTTAAGGTCTTGGTTTTACCTAGTTTGGGTGTTCAAAGTGCAATTTGGGTCAAAATTGCACTTGAGTCTTTTGGGTCAAGCTATTGGTGTTCATGGCTTGATGTTATGATGAATGCTAGGTGAATTGCTTTCAGATTACTCGTGAAGCTCTAACTCATATTTAGCTCATCAAGTTGATTAAGGTGAGTGGAATATTTATATGTGAACATATATAAGTTGGTTGCTTGTAGGTGAAGTGGCGAGTGACATCTGGGCGTAAGGATTCACTCTTTGTTGGCCACATGATGCAAAGTGGTGAGTGATATCCGTAAGGACTCACTCTTCATTGACCATGTTTGCGGGTTGAAATGTGGCGAGTGTTACTCACTCTTCGTCGTTCACACGGTGCGGTGGAATATGGTAAGTGTCATCTCCATAAATGTATATGGAAAAGGTGAAATACTTTGGAGAATGAATGCAAATGAGGTTACTCTCCTATGGTGTCTCATACACTTACTTAAGGTAAACTTTGCATTTCTTATGGCATCAAGAATGCAACAGGCAGCTCAAGAACCCTACTTGAAACTACCTTATGGTCTTCACTTAACTTAACTTTTTACTCACCTAAAATTAACAACCACCTATCACTATGCTGCTCAAGTTTCATCATACCCAATATGCAGAGCATCAACTAGACCATTTGTTGAACCTTCTCTTGATAATCCTCCAAACTTCAGCCTTCTTTCAACTGCAGGACAAAGCAGTGTCATTCACGAGAATGTTCTAAAAATCGGGTGACATCTGAACAGACTTGAAGGAATTATAAGAGACACTCATCACTACATTCACCGCAAGAAATTGGCCAAGGAAATTTGAAGAATGCCTGCCGATACATTGAATTAATGTGCTCTTAGTTGTACTTTCCATGCATATTTTCATATATGCATAACTATGTTTCCTACTTGCTTTGAATAAAATGTGTGCTTATTATGTTTTAGTAAATATTTTCCAACATGCACAATTTAAGGGGGAGCTTTGCTCTAAGGGCGAGCATAGTTCTAGGGGGAGCTAAATTTTTTGCTTTGACAAAAGGGGGAGAAATATGGATACAAGTGATTGTTAACACTTGCATATTTATAGCAAAATGTCCCTCATCACTTATATGTTTGTCATCATCAAATAGGTGGAGAATGTTGGTTAATGAACTATACGACAAAGTTAAGTATAAGGATTAACCAAAGAATATGTTTTGATGATGACACATACATATGCATAAGTGATGACCAACATCTTAACATAAAACAAGCAAGGTCACTAATCTATACTTTATCTTGCGAATGACCAAGTCAAACATAGCTTAAAGAATAGAATTAAAGATCAGCAAAATACACGGTCAAAGGTACGGTCCACCGCATAGCCAGCCGTAGAACTTTAAACTGAATTGCAACGTAGTTTTGTGAAAACAAGTTGCACGGTCGCCACCACGGTCAATCGCAGTGCGACCGTAGTTTTCACTGTTACCACTTTTGACCCAATTAAGTTTGACTAGTTCCCGACATCTATAATTCATGAAACCTTTCTCAACATGCTTAGAATATATGCCTTCTCCATACTTAATTGAGTTGTGGTCATAAAAACACTAATCGTAGTTAATTACGCCTAATGACATCTTAATGACAAATTAACTAGGATTAGACATAACACATAAGTGTTAAACAACAACTTGTGATCTTAAATCTTATCTAGACATCCTTAGTATGATCATCAAGTACCAACACACTTAAGCCAATGTCACTAGAACAATAATTACTATTAAAGATGACTTAGTGATTAATTAAGGCTAAATGAAGAACAATACTTCCAAGTGTAACTAGTAAAGACTTGTAATCCTAAAACACACCTAGCTACATTTAGGATGGTCACCAAGTCCCAACTAGAGATTGCTCTTCCCTTGTGCATGTGTTGGACATTAATGTGTGCTTACACATTAATCATGCAATATGTTATATTGCAAGTAAGCTAGCAAAAAGCTTAAATTATAAGTTGTGCAAATGTCTATATGATTGATCTTAGAGTAACTATCTCTTGTTATGTGCGAGTATTACTTGCTACTTACCAATATGTTTAAATACTCATAAATTTGTCAACTTAATTAATATGCTTGCTATGTTCTTACTAGTTAGAATATTAGGATTCAAGTAACTAGCCCAATCCAATGTATTAAGTGTTAAATGGTTCAAAATGGAATTATAGTCCATTGTTCATTTGGTCTTGTGTAAGTAACAAGTTGTGATTGCTTATTCAAGTATGACTTAACTTTGATGTCTCTACACACTTAATGATTATCATAGAAAGACATCATTCAATTAATCTTTACATAATGTTAAAATGAACATGACTTGTGATTAATTGAAACTAGGAAGTTAACGACATATTGACTAGTCTTTAGAATTGAACCAAATGCATTAATGTGACTAACTAAGTCTTGACCAAACTGAGATTTCCCAAAATATCAATCAAGACACTTCTCCAAGAATGTTTGGTTTACCAATATTAAAGTGTTATGTCACTTTCACTCAATTAGACCAAATCTTACACACTTAATGCATATAGTACTTGTATAGGATGTTAGGTTTCTTTTGCAGGTGCCAGTGTTGTAAATCTCCCGAGATCTCCCCCGATATCTCGTTTTTAGAAGGCAGCCGAGACGAGATGTTCATCTCCCGAGATTTCTCGGTCAACGTGGTCAAACTTAGTCAAAGCCACGATTTCTCGTATTTTCTTGCTAATTTGTAAGATTTTCTTGTAAAATTCGTAATTTCTAAGATTTTCTCGCTCATTTCTCGGATATTTTTGTAAAATCTCATAAAAGGTATATAAATATACATATATTTATGTTTTTATGTATATTTTTATTATAAAAACTATAAAGTCAACGTAAGTCAACGTCCGAGATCTCCCCGAGATTATTTCGAGATGCCGAGATCTCCCTAAAAATTTAAAACGAGATCTCCCCGAGATTCGAATTCTCCAACCTTGGCAGGTGCAAGATGGAGTAAAGGTTCTAAATTCTGGTGTTCAAATCTCAGTCAAACATTCATACAACGGATACATATTTTGGACTGGAGCACGCACGGTTGAAGCACGGTAGACCGTGATGGAAACCGTGTAATAATGGCCATTTTTTGAATCCTACTATAAAAGGCAAGCATTGAAGAGCATTTTAAGTTGACACTCTTGCATATTTCAAAAGCTTATTTCCAGAGATAACAAGGGCTCTAATTACTACTCAAATGTGATCAAGCAATAGAAGATTCTATGATCTTATAGATATAGAATTTGGTTATTGTAAACTTACTAATCAAAATTATTAATCTTGTGAGTTTACTTAGTGTAATGTATGTCCTAGTATTGTCTTAGGATCATCATTACAAAGTGAATAAGTCTTGTAACTTCAATTAGTAGAAGCATAGGCTAGCTTAGTGATCTACTTCCTTAAAGGGACTAGGAAGTTGATTAATCTCATTTGGAGATTAATACTTGTCCAAGGTGAAGACAAGTTGATCTAGGTTGGAGTTGATCTTTCAAAGGGATAGGAAGATTAGGTTTGTTGTCTACCAAAGAATTTGAAGACTTGTAAATCGAATCTCCACCGGGTTTGGAAAAAAGTGCTTAGTGAAGCAACAAATCCCGATTAGTGTAATCGGGGAGTGGATTAAGGTGGATTATTTAACATCCACCCGAACCACTATAAATCCTTGTGTCTATGTTCTTTACATTACTTCATTTATCATTTTGAACATATACACTACACACATCAAGTTTGAGTTGAATTGGTTGATCATAGTTAATCAAATTTGGTGATTAATCGAAAAGTGTTAAAAACATATTAAGTAACTATTCAACCCCCTCTAGTTACTTACAATTGGTATCAGAGCGGTTGCTTAAATCATTACTCTATAAACATTTTTGGAAGTGTCAAAATTCGTTTCGTGCAAAAACTTGAGTCAACGATTCTCGGATCAACTCAAACTATGGGATACTTAGAAGAATTGGTGAAAGAAGCACCAATCTTTGATAAGATAGATATTGATGTGTGGAAATTGAGATTTGAGACTTATCTCAAATCCAAAGATTACTACTTGTGGAGAATAATCAAAGTAGGAGACTTTGTTCCACAAGCAAGTTCAAGACTAGTGAAGACAACATTTTAAAGCAATGATGTTTTAAAACAATTTGATGCAATTTCACTAATTCATGGAGTTCTTCCGAATGAAGAAAGAATAAAGATAATCTCATGTGAAAGTGCAAAAGAATGTTGGGATTCACTATGCTCTCAAGGAGAAGAAAAATCTAGGAGTTTAAAGGGTTTGAATGGAGATGAAGATGTTTGCCTCATGAGTTCTTGGGATGATCAAAATCAAGATGGTCAAAGTGAAGAAGAGGTTGAATATCCCTTCAAAGAAGATGATGTCTCAAGCATGGATTGCAATGAGGTACATGTATTCTATCCTTCTAATTATGAAGAATTGTTAGATGATTACAAGACTATTAAATTTGTGTATGATAGTAGTCGTGACAAAGTAAAACTTTTAGAGAAAGAATTACACAAAGTTAGATAACTTAACAAAGTTTTAATTGATGAAAATAACACTTTGAAAAGAAAACTTGAAAGGATAACTATTTATGATTCATCAAAAGATAAACTTGAAATGAATGTGTGTCATGACTCTAGTAAACACAAATCATGTAATCAAAGTCCATTGTCTATCATTAGAAGAATTGAGAACATGGAAAAAATGGACCAAGCTAGCAATTCAATGGAATGGATAAGTCAAGGATTGGGTAACCTTAAAATCAATCAAAACCAATGATCAAAATGTTAATGCGAATAACTTTTTTAAAAAGACTTTGAATTAATGAAAGGTTTTTCTTAAAAATGCAAAATTGTTTTTGAAAAATGATTTTAAAAGATTATTGAAGGAAGCTTACTTGCATTAGGATTGTGTGTTTATGTTAAACTATGTGTTGCATGCTAAATACAAGATGGATACGTTTTGTGTATACTATGTGTATGATTGAATATATATATATATATATATATATATATATATATATATATATATATATATATATATATATATATATATATATATATATATATATATAGAGTATATTACGTGTCATTAATGATTAAACATCGGGAGGATGTAATCATTCAATGTTAGGGAAAGAAAACTTGTCCCCAAGTATTCTATAGAACCTAAGAATCGTCAAAACGCGCTCAAAAGAAGAATAAGTGAAGAAATTGGTGATCAGAAGAATTCACGGATGAATCACGGCTGACCGTATACTCGACCGCAGATTCCTGTTCTATACGTTTAGAAATTCTCTTACGGCTGACACCACGGTTGACCGTGCTTCGACCGTGCGTGGTCTGATTTTGTTTTAAATTAAATAAAACCCTCATTTTTATTTCATTCAAACTCACTTCAAAACACACACACACCTTGCACACGGTTGAGGAGATCGACTGCACGAAGAATAATACGCATTCCTTCAATCTCAATTCCTACTTTCAGTATGATTAATCCTTGCTTTCCTAGCATTCAATTGTGTTTGTATAATGAACCAGGGTTATGAATAAACCCTAACTAGAATGAATCAAAACTCAAATTAATGCAAACAATCAAAATTGTTCTTGAAGAACAATTTAGAAACGATTGTAGTGATGATTGTAGTATATCTATGCATTGATTTAACTTTAGACAATTCTAGGGTTCATTATACATCTAGGTTAGATTTTCATAGAATCATTGTTGATATGATATAAACAACATTGTTGCAAATTGAGTGTGATAATGTTAGATGTCAAAACATGTGTTGATGATGATCTCAAAAGTCTAGAACACATATGAACTTTGTGAAAATCATAATCTAGTTGCAAACTCATTAACACTAATGAAGAAGTGGAAATGTGAAGAACATTAACATCAAAACATCTAAGTATTGATGATAATTAAAGTTTGCAAAACTTGTTGCCTACAATTGAATTATACACTCTGAATTAATTTAATAAATAATTGTGTAGAAAATGGCAAGAGGAAATGGAAAGAGCACTGAACCAAGAAGAAAGGATTCATACGATCCACCATTAGATCCAACAGGAAGGATCAACTACAACATTAAGTTTCTCTCTGACCGACACATCACTGAAAGAAGAAGAGTTGCCTACAGTCAAATGCCTGAACTCATGAGACAATTTAAAACTCTTAAATGGGAGGCATTTCTTACTCTTGATGGTCATATATATCCATCTCTTGTTCGAGAATTCTATGCAAACTTTAACTTTGTGAACAACGAAGTTTACTTTAATCTTCAAGGAACAAATTATCACTACTCTCTCAAGGACTTTGGGGACATTCTTCAAGTACCATCAGACGGTGAAGAATTCTTTAGTGCATATCGTGGACTGGCACATCTTCCAAGCTTTATCTCTAATAAAATGGCAGTAATCGATACATTGTGCAAAGAAAGTGCTCCTCGAGCTGAAATCAAAAGATCCAGAGTACTGGGAAGACATATCTCCTCTGAGTATGAGGTCTGGAATAAAGTGATTGACTACAAAATTTACTGCAAATCAGGAAATCACTCCAACATCTATGCCACTCAATTTTCTCTCATGTGGTGCTTGGAACATGGCATCGAAGTGAATATAGCTTATCTAATGGCAACCAGAATGAGTGGAACTATCACCGAAATAACTCGAGGACTACCTTATGGAATGCATCTTAATAAATTGTTCAGGTACCTCTAAATCTCAAGTGATGACTCTCTTCCACCTACTCACAAACCAATTTTACCACCAAAGACAACAGGAGGATCAACCTCCAAGTGAAGAAGACCTACTAATGAGGAAGGAATGAGCAGAGGATCTATTGAGATAACAGACAGTGAAGGTGAAGAAGGAAATGAATCGGCAAGAGATCTTGGAATTAATGCTAAAATGGACAAGATCTATCAAACTCAAATCAAAAGTCTGAAGAAAGAATCAAAAGTGAAGAAATTACTAAAAGGAGTGATCAGAAGCTTGACCTGTAGGTCAGGAAATGAGGAAGATGATGATTCGAGTGAAGAATTCTAACAAGTCCTTATAAAATTGTTTAATGGTTGAATGTTAAGACAACTATGTTTTGAAACTTTGGTATGTTTGTTTAATAAGTATTCATGTGTGCTTTCTACATGCATTTGATCATACTAAAAGTCCAAACAAAATGTCAGAATTACACGGCTGAACTCACGGTCGACCGTAGGGTAAGCCATAAATAGACTGACAAATCATTCTATATTATTCTGCTAAAAAAAACTTTTCTCAAGTGAGAATTGACATGTCAATCAAGAGACTATATTCATCCAACCTACCCCACTTGTGAGTATTCAATAAAGTGAAGTTATACCTAGTAGGCCTCTATAAAACTAGTGTATTCAACTAAACTCATACCCATCATCACAATCTCTCAAAATCCATCACCTTCAACAAAGTCATGAGACCAATTGCAGAAGGAAGAGAAGTGACAACACATCAACTTTTAACCTATTCGCTTGCTAACTTCTCTAGTGTGAATTGGAATGTATTCCTCAATCTCCGAGGACCTCTATATCCTCTCCATGTAAATGAATTCTATGCAAATTTCCAATTCCATGATGATATGAAGATATCATTCATTCTCTATGGCAAAACCTATTCGTTGACACTTGAAGAATTTGGAAACATCATGGATGTTCCAAGTAATGGAATCAAATTCTTTCTCAACCCAAATTCATTTGATGAGTTCCTAGAATGGTTAGAAAAAGAATGTGTTCTTGAAACACTGAGTGAAGGACCACTCAAATTTGAGTCAGTTAATAAGGAGGGTTTCCTAGTGCATCACCTTGCTTCAACATATGATCTATGGCAACAGATCATCTCCATAAATGTATATGGAAAAGGTGAAATACTTTGGAGAATGAATGCAAATAAGGTTACTCTCCTGTGGTGTCTCATACACTCGCTTAAGGTAAACATTGCATTTCTTATGGCATTAAGAATGCAACAGACAGCTCAAGAACCCTACTTGAAACTACCTTTTGGTCTTCACTTAACTAAACTTTTTGCTCACCTAAAATTAACAACCACCTATCACTATGCTGCTCAAGTTTCATCATACCCAATATGCAGAGCATCAACTAGACCATTTGTTGAACCTTCTCTTGATAATCCTCCAAACTTCAACCTTCTTTCAACCGCATGACAAAGCAGTGTCATTCACGAGAATGTTCTAAAAATCGGGCGACATCTGAACAGACTTGAAGGAATTATAAGAGACACTCATCACTACATTCACCGCAAGAAATAGGCCAAGGCAATTTGAAGAATGCCTGCCTATACATTGAATTTATGTGCTCTTAGTTGTACTTTCCATGCATATTTTCATATATGCATAACTATGTTTCCTACTTGCTTTGAATAAAATGTGTGCTTGTTATGTTTTAATAAATATTTTCCAACATGCACAATTTAAAGGGGAGCTTTCCTCTAAGGGCGAGCATAGTTCTAGGGGGAGCTAACCTTTTTTCTTTGACAAAAAGGGGAGAAATATGGATATAATTGATTATTAACACTTGCGTATTTATAGCAAAATGTCTCTCATCACTTGTATGTTTGTCATCATCAAAAAGGGGGAGAATGTTGGTTGAATGTTGGTTAATGAACTAAACAACAAAGTTAAGTATAATGATTAACCAAAGAATATGTTTTGATGATGACACATACATATGCATAAGTGATGAACGACATCTTAACATTAAACACACAAGGTCACTAATGTATACTTTATCTTGTGAATGACCAAGTCAAACATAGCTTAAAGAATCTAATTAAAGATCAGTAAAATACACGGTCAAAGCTACGGTCCACCGCATAGCCAGCCGTAGAACTTTAAACTGAATTGCAACGTAGTTTTGTGAAAACAAGTTGCACGGTCGCCACCACGGTCAATCGCAGTGCGACCGCAGTTTTCTCTGTTACCACTTTTGACCCAATTAAGTTTGACTAGTTCCCGACATCTATAATTCATGAAACCTTTCTCAACATGCTTAGAATAGATGCCTTCTCCATACGTAATTGAGTTGTGGTTATAAAACACTAATCGTAGTTAATTACGCCTAATGACATCTTAATGAAAAATTAACCAGGATTAGACATAACACATAAGTGTTAAACAACAACTTGTGATCTTAAATCTTATCTAGACATCCTTAGTATGATCATCAAGTACCAACACACTTAAGCCAATGTCACTAGAACAATAATTACTATTAAAGATGACTTAGTGATTAATTAAGACTAAATGAAGAACAATGCTTCCAAGTGTAACTAGTAAAGACTTGTAATCCTAAAACACACCTAGCTACATCTAGGATAGTCACCAAGTCCCAACTAGAGATTGCTCTTCCCTTGTGCATGTGTTGAACATTAATGTGTGCTTACACATTAATCATGCAATATGTTATATTGCAAGTAAGCTTGCTAAAAGCTTAAATTATAAGTTGTGCAAATGTCTATATGATTGATCTTAGAGTAACTATCTCTTGCTATGTATGAGTATTACTTGCTACTTACCAATATGTTTAAATACTCATAAATTTGTCAACTTAATTAATATGCTTGCTATGTGCTTACTAGTTAGAATATTAGGATTCAAGTAACTAGCTCACTCCAATGTATTAAGTGTTAAATGGTTCAAAATGGAATTATAGTCAATTGTTCATTTGGTCTTGTCTAAGTAACAAGTTATGAATGCTTATTCAAGTATGACTTAACTTTGATGTCTCTACACACTTAATGATTATCTTAGAACGACATCATTCAATTAATCTTTACATAATCTTAAAATGAACATGACTTGTGATTAATTGAAACTAGAAAGTTAATGGCATATTGACTAGTCTTTAGAATTGAACTAAATGCATTAATGTGACTAACTAAGTCTTGACCAAACTGAGTTTTCCCAAAATATCAATCAAGACACTTCTCCAAGAATGTTTGGTTTACCACTATTGGAGTGTTATATCACTTTCACTCAATAAGACCAAATCTCACACACTTAATGTATATAGTACTTGTATAGGATGTTGGGTTTCTTTTGCAGGTGCTAGATGGAATAAAGGTTCCAAATTATGGTGTTCAAATCTCAGTCAAACTTTCATACAACGGATAATTGTTTTGGACTGGAGCACGCACGGTCGAACCACGGTCGACCGTGATGGCAACCGTTTAATAACGGCTATTTTTTGAATCCTACTATAAAAGGCAAGCATTGAAGAGCATTTGAAGTTGACCCTCTTGCATATTTCAAAAGCTTATTTCCAGAGATCACAAGGGCTCTAATTACTACTCAAATGTGATCAAGTAAGAGAAGATTCTATGAACTTATATATATAGAATTTGGTTATTGTAAACTTACTAATCAAAATGATTAATCTTGTTAGTTTACTTAGTGTAATGTATGTCCTAGTATTGTCTTAGGATCATCATTACAAAGTGTATAAGTCTTGTAACTTCAATTAGTAGAAGCATAGGCTAGCTTAGTGATCCACTTCCTTAAAGAGACTTAGGAAGTTGATTAATCTCATTTGGAGATTAATACTTGTCCAAGGTGAAGACAAGTTGATCTAGGTTGTAGTTGATCTTTCAAAGGGATAGGAATATTAGGTTTGTTGTCTACCAAAGAAGTTGAAGACTTGTAAATCGAATCTCCACCGGGTTTGGAGAGAAGTGCTTAGTGAAGCAACAAATCCCGATTAGTGTAATCAGGGAGTGGATTAAGGTGGATTAGTTAACATCCACTCGAACCACTATAAATTCTTGTGTCTATTTTCTTTATATTACTTCATTCATTAATTTGAACATATACACTACACACATCAAGTTTGAGTTGAATTGGTTGATCATAATTAATCGAATTTGGTGATCAAACGAAAAAGTGTTAAAAACGTATTAAGTAACTATTCACCCTCCT
The DNA here is from genome assembly GCF_046630445.1 of Rutidosis leptorrhynchoides. Classification (NCBI taxonomy): domain Eukaryota; kingdom Viridiplantae; phylum Streptophyta; class Magnoliopsida; order Asterales; family Asteraceae; genus Rutidosis; species Rutidosis leptorrhynchoides. Next base: position 148,130,322 of record NC_092334.1, on the reverse strand, counting down.
CTAGTTACTTACACAAGTGTTGGTGCGTGTCGCGCACTAAGGTGCGTATTGGATCCCAAAGCTAAATCAAGCTACTGGCATATGGCCAGAATTGTGCTCCGCGCCTTAAGCATGTGGCAGGTGACTATCATTAACTATTTTTTTTAAAAATGGCATCGGTTTTCAAAAAATGGTTCCATCTTGTACGGTTAGATAAAGGGTTTTCGATATGAAATGATTTTCAGCTATCGGATGGTATTTTAATTATATAGAATATCTATATATATAGAACAAAAGATTTTGTAGATTACGGAGGAATTACGGAATATATTAGGCAAAGTTTACAGTAACAGATACGCTAAGATATGAATTAGCAGATACGTTAAGATATGAATTTTGTCTATACACTATTCATGCAATTAATACAGTAAGACGTGTCTAGAATAAGAATGATAAGCAGGTAATTTTTGACACAAAATGATAAGCAAAACTTTTGACATGCAGACACGGTCGAAGTCCAGACCCACTAATGCATCTAAACAACTATCAGTTAGACACACTAATGCAAGACCTGGTTCGCTAAGACCACTGCTCTGATACCAACTGAAATTACAGTGGCGACAACCACCGTCCCACCCAGTGCCTTAACTATCCGGCTGTAGTGACCCGAACTTTTCCATATTTATATATATTAATTGAGATTGATATTTACATGATTAAATGTTTCCAACATGTTAAGCAATCAAACTTGTTAAGACTTGATTAATTGAAATATGTTTCATATAGACAATTGACCACCCAAGTTGACCGGCGATTCACGAACGTTAAAACTTGTAAAAACGACATGACGATATATATATGGATATACATATGGTTAACATGAGATTATGATAAGTAAGTATCTCCATAAGTATATTAACAATGAGTTATATACATATAAACAAGACTACTAACTTAAGGATTTCGAAACGAGACATATATGTAACGATTATCGTTGTAACGACATTTAAATGTATATATATCATATTAAGATATATTAATATATCATAATATCATGATAATATAATAATTTAACATCTCATTAGATATAATAAACAATGGGTTAACAACATTAATTGAGATCGTTAACTTAAAGGTTTCAAAACAACACTTACATGTAACGACTAACGATGACTTAACGACTCAGTTAAAATATATATACATGTAGTGTATTTAGATGTATTAAAATACTTTTGGAAGACTTCAAGACATATATCAAAACACTCATACTTAACGAAAATGGTTACAGTTACTTTTCCATTCTTTTCTTTCATCAAGAATTCTAGCCGTATTCTTACCCGTATTATACACAGCTTCAAAACGTACTTACTATGAGTATATACCAATAGGAACTAGCATGGGATTCCACTCTTGATTATGTCATATATGACTAATCAATTTTAACTTCTACCATGAGCTAGTCAACTAACTAGAACTCCTTTTAACCCCACTCACCACTCACCAATTACCACTCATCATTCACTCCATTTCACTTCCAATTCTCTTTCTAATTCTCTCTCAGCACACACACACACACACTATTATGAATGTATTTTTCCAGTAGTTAATCATCATCTTCATCAAAAATCACTTCAAGAATCAAGCTATAAGCATCATAGGAAGAACACTTCAAGAACACTTCAAAAATCCCTTCAAGTTTACTAATTTACTTCCAAGCTTTCTAATCCATTCCAAGTAATCATCTAAGATCAAGAAACCTTTGTTATATACAGTAGGTTATCTTTCTTATTTAAGGTAATATTTATATTCAAACTTTGATTCAATTTCTATAACTATAAACTATCTTAATTCGAGTAAAAATCTTACTTGAACTTGTTTTTGTGTCATGATCCTACTTCAAGAACTTTCAAGCCATCCAAGATCCTTTGAAGCTAGATCATTTCTTGTCACTTCCAGTAGGTTTACCTACTAAACTTGAGGTAGTAATGATGTTCATAACATCATTCAATTCATATATATAAAACTATCTTATTCGAAGGTTTAAACTCGTAATCACTAGAACATAGTTTAGTTAATTCTAAACTTGTCCGCAAACAAAAGTTAATCCTTCTAACTTGACTTTTAAAATTAAATACACACATGTTCTATATCTATATGATATACTAACTTAATGATTTAAAACCTGGAAACACGAAAACACCATAAAATCAGATTTACGCCGTCGTAGTAACACCTCGGGCTGTTTTGGGTTAGTTAATTAAAAACTATGATAAACTTTGATTTAAAAGTTGTTATTCTGAGAAAATGATTTTTATTATGAACATGAAACTATATCCAAAAATTATGGTTAAACTCAAAGTGGAAGTATGTTTTCTAAAATGGTCATCTAGACGTCGTTCTTTCGACTGAAATGACTACCTTTACAAAAATGACTTGTAACTTATTTTTCCGACTATAAACCTATACTTTTCTGTTTAGATTCATAAAATAGAGTTCAATATGAAACCATAGCAATTTGATTCACTCAAAACGGATTTAAAATGAAGAAGTTATGGGTAAAACAAGATTGGATAATTTTTCTCATTTTAGCTACGTGAAAATTGGTAACAAATCTATTCCAACCATAACTTAATCAACTTGTATTGTATATTATGTAATCTTGATATATCATAGACACGTATACAATGTTTCGACCTATCATGTCGACACATCTATATATATTTCGGAACAACCATAGACACTCTATATGTGAATGTTGGAGTTAGCTATACAGGGTTGAGGTTGATTCCAAAATATATATAGTTTGAGTTGTGATCAATACTGAGATACGTATACACTGGGTCGTGGATTGATTCAAGATAATATGTATCGATTTATTTCTATACATCTAACTGTGGACAACTAGTTGTAGGTTACTAACGAGGACAGCTGACTTAATAAACTTAAAAACATCAAAATATATTAAAAGTGTTGTAAATATATTTTAAACATACTTTGATATATATGTATATATTGTTATAGGTTCGAGAATCAACCAGTGGCCAAGTCTTACTTCCCGACGAAGTAAAAATCTGTGAAAGTGAGTTATAGTCCCACTTTTAAAATCTAATATTTTTGGGATGAGAATACATGCAGGTTTTATAAATAATTTACAAAATAGACACAAGTACGTGAAACTACATTCTATGGTTGAATTATCGAAATCGAATATGCCCCTTTTTATTAAGTCTGGTAATCTAAGAATTAGGGAACAGACACCCTAATTGACGCGAATCCTAAAGATAGATCTATTGGGCCTAACAAACCCCATCCAAAGTACCGGATGCTTTAGTACTTCGAAATTTATATCATATCCGAAGGGTGTCCCGGAATGATGGGGATATTCTTATATATATGCATCTTGTTAATGTCGGTTACCAGGTGTTCACCATATGAATGATTTTTATCTCTATGTATGGGATGTGTATTGAAATAGGAAATCTTGTGGTCTATTGTTACGATTTGATATATATAGGTTAAACCTATAACTCACCAACATTTTTGTTGACGTTTAAAGCATGTTTATTCTCAGGTGAATACTAAGAGCTTCCGCTGTTGCATACTAAAATAAGGACAAGATTTGGAGTCCATGTTTGTATGATATTGTGTAAAAACTGCATTCAAGAAACTGATTTCGATGTAACATATTTGTATTGTAAACCATTATGTAATGGTCGTGTGTAAACAGGATATTTTAGATTATCATTATTTGATAATCTACGTAAAGCTTTTTAAACCTTTATTTAAGAAATAAAGGTTATGGGTTGTTTTAAAAATGAATGCAGTCTTTGAAAAACGTCTCATATAGAGGTCAAAACCTCGCAACGAAATCAATTAATATGGAACGTTTTTAATCAATAAGAACGGGATATTTCAGTTGGTATCCGAGCATTAGTCTTAGAGAACCAGAAAATTTGCATTAGTGTGTCTTATCGAGTTTGTTAGGATGCATTAGTGAGTCTGGACTTCGACCGTGTTTTCTTTAAAAATGATTGCTTAACATTTTTGTTGGAAACTATATATTTTTAACATATGAATATTATGTGATATATTAATCTCTTAACGTGTTTGATATTATGTGATAGATGTCTACCTCTAGAACAAGTCCCATTGACTCACCTAATAATAATGAAGAGTTAAATGTAAATTGGAATGATTCGTGGACTGATTCACAAGTTCCCGAAGAGGAACCGGAAGAAGAGTCAGAACCGGAAGAAGAATCGGAACCGGAAGAAGAATCGGAACCGGAAGAAGAAATAGAACCGGTGGGGGAAATAATAAAACGGTTAAGTAAAAGAGAATTCTCAACCAACCGACCAAGGTTAATTATGGTCAATGGTGTTTCCGCCAAGGAAGCAAAATATTGGGAGGATTACCAATTCTCCGATGAATCGGATTCCGACGAGAATTCCGATGATGTTATAGAAATTACCCCAACTGAATTTAAAAAGGAAAAAGAAAATAATAAGGGAAAGGGCATAAAAATAGAGAAATCTAATTCCAACCCCGATGAACTTTATATGTATCGTCAACCCTCGAAGTCCTTAAGTTGTAACAATGACCAGGGAACCTCTAAACCACCAGGTTTTTCTAAACCAATGTGGACAACGACGGCTCGTATTAGGGGAACATCATATATCCCTAGAAACTTGGCAAAACGAACCAAAACCGAACAAGAAGAAATGAGCGAGTCGGAATAAGATAGTTGTATTCGTGTGGTGTAATATATGTAATATAGTGTGCTTATGCTTTATGATATATGTAAAAATTGCTTGTATTAATAAGTATTTTTTTTATGAATCTAACTCTTGTCTATTTTACAGTATAAAAACACAAAATGGATAGACAACCCAATATTTTAAGAGACCTACCCGGAGACATGATTAATGAAATCTTGTCTAGAGTCGGTCAGAATTCCTTGGCACAACTATTTAAGGCGAGATCAGTTTGTAAGACATTCGAAGAACGTTCCAAGAATGCCTTGGTTTATAAAAGGCTTTCGTTCGAAAGATGGGGGATATCACATTGGGAAATCCATAAGTTACGATGTGTTTACTTTGACGCATATATTGCGGGGAACCCAAATGCTATTTTACGCAACGGGTTAAGAAATTATTTTGACTCAGTATATCCGAATATAGGACTTCGTGATTTAGAAAAAGCGGCTAACATGCAACATAAAGAAGCATGTTATGCTTACGGGTTAGTAATGTTCGCTTCTCACCAAAGTGAGAACAAGAACATCGGGCTACAACTATTAAACAAAACGTTCCCACAAGTGACGGAGTCGGTAATTGGGGTAAGAAATGAGGTTTTTAGGTTATTATGAGACTGTTGGTCATTACATAACCCTCGTCCCTTTGACGACGTTACAACACGCTGTCTTATCAACGGCCATAACGGTTATGTTCCACAAGACCAAGGATGGGAAGTAGTCCTAGTAAAACCAGAATGCATGACTTGTTTCTGGACGTATGAATTACGTGTCTTTATTGCCTTTGCTGAACGACTTGTGTACTAGCTAGAATTATCTTCACAACTATCTTGTATCAAAGTTATTGTGTGCTATATTTCATGCTTTATGTAAAATAAGCGGTATTGTAAGTTTGTAAAATATTGTATAAAAGTTTGAACGCGAAATATTATTACAATCAGTTTTTCATATAGAATTGTAGTAGTTGAATTGTATATTAGCTACTAAGTATGAACTTAACGGGTAGGTACTACCCGAATTTAAACTTATAAAACGCTAATATGAAGAAAAAGCTTTTATAAATGAGTTCATATTATGCTACGAAATACTATTAACTACTCTTAATATTCTGTATGATTAACTTGTTCCATTTGACTATTTTGAAGAAAATGGCACCGACTACTCGACACACCGTGAATATGAATGAAGAGGAATTCCGTACTTTTCTAGCTTCAAACATAGCCGCAGTACAGGCTGCGCTACATACCAACAATAACCTTGGATCTGGCAGTACAGGAAATCGTGTAGGATGCACCTACAAAGAATTCACTGCATGCAAACCTTTGGAATTTGATGGAACCGAAGGACCGATCGGATTGAAACGGTGGACCGAGAAGGTCGAATCGGTGTTCGCCATAAGTAAGTGTACTGAAGAGGACAAAGTGAAGTACGCTACGCATACCTTCACAGGTTCTGCATTAACATGGTGGAATACCTATCTAGAGCAAGTGGGACAAGATGATGCGTACGCACTACCGTGGTCAGCATTCAAGCACTTGATGAACGAGAAGTACCGTCCCAGAACCGAGGTCAATAAACTCAAGATAGAACTTAGAGGGTTACGAACCCAAGGATTTGATATTACCACGTACGAAAGACAATTCACAGAATTATGCCTATTGTGTCCGGGAGCATTCGAAGATGAGGAAGAGAAGATCGACGCGTTTGTGAAAGGATTACCGGAAAGAATCTAAGAAGATATAAGTTCACACGAGCCTGCCTCCATACAACAGGCATGTAGAATGGCTCACAAACTAGTGAACCAGATTGAAGAAAGAATTAAAGAACAGACTGCTGAAGAGGCTAATGTGAAGCAAGTCAAAAGAAAGTGGGAGGAAAACGGTGATAAGAATCACCAATACTACAACAACAGCAATTACAACAATAATCGCAACAATTATCCCAACAATCGCAACATCAATCGCAACTACAACAAACGGCCCAACAACAACAACAACAACAGCAACTACAACAATCATCCCAACAACAATAATAACCGTAACAACAACAACAATCAGAAGCAGCTATGCCAAAGGTGTGAAAAGTATCACTCGGGGTTCTGCACCAAATTTTGCAACAAGTGTAAAAGAAATGGTCATAGCGTGGTGAAGTGTGAGGTCTACGGACCAGGGGTTAATAGAACGAAAGGAACATATGGTGTCGGAACGAGGAATGGTGGAGCAAGTAGTGTCGGAGCAAGTTATGCCAATGTAGTTTGTTATAAATGTGGAAAACCGGGCCACATTATTAGAAATTGCCCGAACCAGGAGAACACGAATGGACAAGGCCGTGGAAGAGTTTTCAATATTAATGCGGCAGAGGCACAGGAAGACCCGGAGCTTGTTACGGGTACGTTTCTTATTGACAATAAATCTGCTTACGTTTTATTTGATTCGGGTGCGGATAGAAGCTATATGAGTAGAGATTTTTGTGCTAAATTAAGTTGTCCATTGATGCCTTTGGATAGTAAATTTTTACTCGAATTAGCAAATGATAAATTAATTTCAGCAGATAATATATGTCGGAATCGAGAAATTAAACTGGTTAGATAAACATTTAAGATTGATTTGATACCAGTAGAGTTAGGGAGTTTTGATGTGATAATCGGTATGGACTGGTTGAAAGAAGTGAAAGCAGAGATCGTTTGTTACAAAAATGCAATTCGCATTATACGAGAAAAAGGAAAACCCTTAATGGTGTACGGAGAAAAGGGCAACACGAAGCTACATATTATTAGTAATTTGAAGGCACAAAAACTAATAAGAAAAGGTTGCTATGCTGTTCTAGCACACGTTGAGAAAGTACAAACTGAAGAAAAGAGCATCAATGATGTTCCCATTGCAAAAGAATTTCCCGATGTATTTTCGAAAGAATTATCGGGATTACCCCCACAGCGATTCGTTGAATTTCAAATAGATCTTGTACCAGGAGCTGCACCAATAGCTCGTGCTCCTTACAAACTCGCACCCAGCGAGATGAAAGAACTGTAAAGCCAATTACAAGAACTTTTAGAGTGTGGTTTCATTCGACCAAGCACATCACCGTGGGGAGCTCCTGTTTTGTTTGTCAAGAAGAAAGATGGTACATTCAGGTTGTGTATCGACTACCGAGAGTTGAATAAACTTACCATCAAGAACCGCTAACCAATACCAAGAATTGACGACTTATTTTATCAACTACAAGGCTCGTCTGTTTATTCAAAGATTGACTTACGTTCCGGGTATCATCAAATGCGGGTGAAAGAAGATGATATTCCAAAGACTGCTTTCAGAACACGTTACGGTCATTACGAGTTTATGGTCATGCCGTTTGGTTTAACTAATGCACCAGCTGTGTTCATGGACCTTATGAACCGAGTGTGTGGACCATACCTTGACAAGTTTGTCATTGTTTTCATTGATGACATACTTATTTACTCAAAGAATGACCAAGAACACGGTGAACATTTGAGAAAGGTGTTAGAAGTATTGAGAAAGGAAGAATTGTACGCTAAGTTTTCAAAGTGTGCATTTTGGTTGGAAGAAGTTCAATTCCTCGGTCACATAGTGAACAAAGAAGGTATTAAGGTGGATCCGGCAAAGATAGAGACTGTTGAAAAGTGGGAAACCCCGAAAACTCCGAAACACATACGCCAGTTTTTAGGACTAGCTGGTTACTACAGAAGGTTCATCCAAGACTTTTCCAGAATAGCAAAACCCTTGACTGCATTAACGCATAAAGGGAAGAAATTTGAATGGAATGATGAACAAGAGAAAGCGTTTCAGTTATTGAAGAAAAAGCTAACTACGGCACCTATATTGTCATTGCCTGAAGGGAATGATGATTTTGTGATTTATTGTGACGCATCAAAGCAAGGTCTCGGTTGTGTATTAATGCAACGAACGAAGGTGATTGCTTATGCGTCTAGACAATTGAAGATTCACGAACAAAATTATACGACGCATGATTTGGAATTAGGCACGGTTGTTTTTGCATTAAAGACTTGGAGGCACTACTTATATGGGGTCAAAAGTATTATATATACCGACCACAAAAGTCTTCAACACATATTTAATCAGAAACAACTGAATATGAGGCAGCGTAGGTGGATTGAATTATTGAATGATTACGACTTTGAGATTCGTTACCACCCGAGGAAGGCAAATGTGGTAGCCGATGCCTTGAGCAGGAAGGACAGAGAACCCATTCGAGTAAAATCTATGAATATAATGATTCATAATAACGTTACTACTCAAATAAAGGAGGCGCAACAAGGAGTTTTAAAAGAGGGAAATTTAAAGGATGAAATACCTAAAGGATCAGAGAAACATCTTAATATTCGGGAAGACGGAACCCGGTATAGGGCTGAAAGGATTTGGGTACCAAAATTTGGAGATATGAGAGAAATGGTACTTAGAGAAGCTCATAAAACCAGATACTCAATACATCCTGGAACGGGAAAGATGTACAAGGATCTCAGGAAATATTTTTGGTGGCCGGGTATGAAAGCCGATGTTGCTAAATACGTAGGAGAATGTTTGACGTGTTCTAAGGTCAAAGCTGAGCATCAGAAACCATCAGGTCTACTTCAACAACCCGAAATCCCGAAATGGAAATGGGAAAACATTACCATGGATTTCATCACTAAATTGCCAAGGACTGCAAGTGGTTTTGATACTATTTGGGTAATAGTTGATCGTCTCACCAAATCAGCACATTTCCTGCCAATAAGAGAAGATGACAAGATGGAGAAGTTAGCACGACTGTATTTGAAGGAAGTCGTCTCCAGACATGGAATACCAATCTCTATTATCTCTGATAGGGATGGCAGATTTATTTCAAGATTCTGGCAGACATTACAGCAAGCATTAGGAACTCGTCTAGACATGAGTACTGCCTATCATCCACAAACTGATGGGCAGAGCGAAAGGACGATACAAACGCTTGAAGACATGCTACGAGCATGTGTTATTGATTTCGGAAACAGTTGGGATCGACATCTACCATTAGCAGAATTTTCCTACAACAACAGCTACCATTCAAGCATTGAGATGGCGCCGTTTGAAGCACTTTATGGTAGAAAGTGCAGGTCTCCGATTTGTTGGAGTGAAGTGGGGGATAGACAGATTACGAGTCCGGAGATTATACAAGAAACTACCGAGAAGATCATCCAAATTCAAAAACGGTTGAAAACCGCCCAAAGTCGACAAAAGAGCTACGCTGACATTAAAAGAAAAGATATAGAATTTGAAATTGGAGAGATGGTCATGCTTAAAGTTGCACCTTGGAAAGGCGTTGTTCGATTTGGTAAACGAGAGAAATTAAATCCAAGGTATATTGGACCATTCAAGATTATTGATCGTGTCAGACCAGTAGCTTACCGACTTGAGTTACCTCAACAACTCGCGGCTGTACATAACACTTTCCACGTCTCGAATTTGAAGAAATGTTTTGCTAAAGAAGATCTCACTATTCCATTAGATGAAATCCAAATCAACGAAAAACTCCAATTCATCGAAGAACCCGTCGAAATAATGGATCGTGAGGTTAAAAGACTTAAGCAAAATAAGATACCAATTGTTAAGGTTCGATGGAATGCTTGTAGAGGACCCGAGTTCACCTGGGAGCGTGAAGATCAGATGAAGAAGAAATACCCGCATCTATTTCCAGAAGATTCGTCAACACCTTCAACAGCTTAAAATTTCGGGACGAAATTTATTTAACGGGTAGGTACTGTAGTGACCCGAACTTTTCCATGTTTATATATATTAATTGAGATTGATATTTACATGATTAAATGTTTCCAACATGTTAAGCAATCAAACTTGTTAAGACTTGATTAATTGAAATATGTTTCATATAGACAATTGACCACCCAAGTTGACCGGCGATTCACGAACGTTAAAACTTGTAAAAACGACATGACGATATATATATGGATATACATATGGTTAACATGAGATTATGATATGTAAGTATCTCCATAAGTATATTAACAATGAGTTATATACATATAAACAAGACTACTAACTTAAGGATTTCGAAACGAGACATATATGTAACGATTATCGTTGTAACGGCATTTAAATGTATATATATATCATATTAAGATATATTAATATATCATAATATCATGATAATATAATAATTTAACATCTCATTAGATATAATAAACAATGGGTTAACAACATTAATTGAGATCTTTAACTTAAAGGTTTCAAAACAACACTTACATGTAACGACTAACGATGACTTAACGACTCAGTTAAAATGTATATACATGTAGTGTATTTAGATGTATTAAAATACTTTTGGAAGACTTCAAGACATATATCAAAACACTCATACTTAACAAAAATGGTTACAGTTACTTTTCCATTCTTTTCTTTCATCAAGAATTCTAGTCGTATTCTTACCCGTATTATACACAGCTTCAAAACGTACTTACTATGAGTATATACCAATAGAAACTAGCATGGGATTCCACTCTTGATTATGTCATGTATGACTAATCAATTTTAACTTCTACCATGAGCTAGTCAACTAACTAGAACTCCTTTTAACCCCACTCACCACTCACCAATTACCACTCATCATTCACTCCATTTCACTTTCAATTCTCTTTCTAATTCTCTCTCAACACACACACACACACACTATTATGAACGTATTTTTCTAGTAGTTAATCATCATCTTCATCAAAAATCACTTCAAGAATCAAGCTATAATCATCATAGGAAGAACACTTCAAGAACACTTCAAAAATCCCTTCAAGTTTACTAATTTACTTCCAAGCTTTCTAATCCATTCCAAGTAATCATCTAAGATCAAGAAACCTTTGTTATATACAGTAGGTTATCTTTCTTATTCAAGGTAATATTCATATTCAAACTTTGATTCAATTTCTATAACTATAAACTATCTTAATTCGAGTAAAAATCTTACTTGAACTTGTTTTTGTGTCATGATCCTACTTCAAGAACTTTCAATCCATCCAAGATCCTTTGAAGCTAGATCATTTCTTGTCACTTCCAGTAGGTTTACCTACTAAACTTGAGGTAGTAATGATGTTCATAACATCATTCAATTCATATATATAAAACTATCTTATTCGAAGGTTTAAACTCGTAATCACTAGAACATAGTTTAGTTAATTCTAAACTTGTTCGCAAACAAAAGTTAATCCTTCTAACTTGACTTTTAAAATTAACTACACACATGTTCTATATCTATATGATATGCTAACTTAATGATTTAAAACCTGAAAACACGAAAAATACCGTAAAATCGGATTTACGCCGTCGTAGTAACACCGCGGGCTGTTTTGGGTTAGTTAATTAAAAACTATGATAAACTTTGATTTAAAAGTTGTTATTCTGAGAAAATGATTTTTATTATGAACATGAAACTATATCCAAAAAATATGGTTAAACTCAAAGTGGAAGTATGTTTTCTAAAATGGTCATCTAGACGTCGTTCTTTCGACTGAAATGACTACCTTTACAAAAATGACTTGTAACTTATTTTTCCGACTATAAACCTATACTTTTCTGTTTAGATTCATAAAATAGAGTTCAATGTGAAACCATAGCAATTTGATTCACTCAAAACGGATTTAAAATGAAGAAGTTATGGGTAAAACAAGATTGGATAATTTTTCTCATTTTAGCTACGTGAAAATTGGTAACAAATCTATTCCAACCATAACTTAATCAACTTGTATTGTATATTATGTAATCTTGAGATACCATAGACACGTATACAATGTTTCGACCTATCATGTCGACACATCTATATATATTTCGGAACAACCATAGACACTCTATATGTGAATGTTGGAGTTAGCTATACAGGGTTGAGGTTGATTCCAAAATATATATAGTTTGAGTTGTGATCAATACTGAGATACATATACACTGGGTCGTGGATTGATTCAAGATAATATGTATCGATTTATTTCTATACATCTAACTGTGGACAACTAGTTGTAGGTTACTAACGAGGACAGCTGACTTAATAAACTTAAAAACATCAAAATATATTAAAAGTGTTGTAAATATATTTTAAACATACTTTGATATATATGTATATATTGTTATAGGTTCGTGAATCAACCAGTGGCCAAGTCTTACTTCCCGACGAAGTAAAAATCTGTGAAAGTGAGTTATAGTCCCACTTTTAAAATCTAATATTTTTGGGATGAGAATACATGCAGGTTTTATAAATGATTTACAAAATAGACACAAGTACGTGAAACTACATTCTATGGTTGAATTATTGAAATCGAATATGCCCCTTTTTATTAAGTCTGGTAATCTAAGAATTAGGGAACAGACACCCTAATTGACGCGAATCCTAAAGATAGATCTATTGGGCCTAACAAACCCCATCCAAAGTACCGGATGCTTTAGTACTTCGAAATTTATATCATATCCGAAGGGTGTCCCGGAATGATGGGGATATTCTTATATATATGCATCTTGTTAATGTCGGTTACCAGGTGTTCACCATATGAATGATTTTTATCTCTATGTATGGGATGTGTATTGAAATAGGAAATCTTGTGGTCTATTGTTACGATTTGATATATATAGGTTAAACCTATAACTCACCAACATTTTTGTTGACGTTTAAAGCATGTTTATTCTCAGGTGAATACTAAGAGCTTCCGCTGTTGCATACTAAAATAAGGACAAGATTTGGAGTCCATGTTTGTATGATATTATGTAAAAACTGCATTCAAGAAACTGATTTCGATGTAACATATTTGTATTGTAAACCATTATGTAATGGTCGTGTGTAAACAGGATATTTTAGATTATCATTATTTGATAATCTACGTAAAGCTTTTTAAACCTTTATTTATGAAATAAAGGTTATGGGTTGTTTTAAAAATGAATGCAGTCTTTGAAAAACGTCTCATATAGAGGTCAAAACCTCGCAACGAAATCAATTAATATGGAACGTTTTTAATCAATAAGAACGAGACATTTCACCGGCGACCGCTGAGTGTACCTCAGATACTGATTTTAGGGCCTGCCTCTCGGCTACTACTAACCCTCGTAAGGGATCGCAAGGAGTAAGAGCCAATGCTTCGCCACAGGTCACACTGTGAGAACCTCCTTTACGACTAACCCGCCACACATGGACGCGGTTATACCAGCTCTGATACCAACTTAAAGGACCCGTTCATATACATTATAAACAATTCACAATAGTTGATTACATCGCGAGATACTTGACCTCTATATGATACATTTTACAAACATTGCATTCGTTTTTAAAAGACAAACTTTCATTATATCAAAAGTTGACAGTATGCATACCATTTCATAATATATCCAACTATAATTGACTTAGTAATAATCTTGATGAACTCGATGACTCGAATGCAACGTCTTTTGAAATATGTCATGAATGACTCCAAGTAATATCTCTAATATGAGCAAATGCACAGCGGAAGATTTCTTTCATACCTGAGAATAAACATGCTTTAAAGTGTCAACCAAAAGGTTGGTGAGTTCATTACTTTATCGTAATCGATCATTTTCATCATTTTAATAGACCACAAGATTTTCATTTCCATTTTCCATAAAAATACGTCCCATGCATAGAGACAAAAATAATCATTCATATGGATTGAAAACCTGGTAACCGACATTAACAAGATGCATATAGAATATCCCCATCATTCCGGGACACCCATCGGACATGATAAACTCGAAGTACTAAAGCATTCCAAATTCCAGAATGGGGGTTGTTAGTTCCCGTAGATCTACCTTTAGGATTCGCGTCAATTAGGGGCCAGTTCCCTAATTCTTTGGCTACCAAGCTAAAAGGGGCATATTCGATTTCGATCATTCAACCATATAATGTAGTTTTGATTACTTGTGTCTATTTCGTAAAACATTTATAAAAGCAGCGCATGTATTCTCAGTCCCAAAAATATATATTTCAAAAGCATTTAAAAAGGGAGCAAATGAAACTCACAATACTGTATTTTGTAGTAAAAATACATATGACGATATTGAACAATGCAGGGTTGGCCTTGGATTCACGAACCCATATCAATCGTATATTAATTAATACATATCGTGTAAATCACAAAATTTCATTTATTATTATGTATTATATATATATATATATATATATATATATATATATATATATATATATATATATATATATATATATATATATATATATATATATATATATATATATATATATATATATATATATATATATATATATTTATAGTTATATAGAATTTATACTAAATTTCATTTTTGAAACGTATACTTATATTATATTTTATATGATATTGTATATATATTGATTTTGTGTATTTATAATTATAATGGTTAATATTTGTACATTCAGTTATATTAATATACTTATATACCTATATATGTGACTAGTATTGTATTCATGAAATATCTTTAGTTTGTTATATGAAATATTAATATAATCCTAGTATATGTAATAAGTATATATAATATACAAAAGATTTATTTGTTAAAATGATAGTTTCACTAGTAATTATAAAGTAAAAATAATATTTTTAATGATAGTAGTAAGTTTAATAATAATTATAGTCTTATTAGATATTTTAAATGATCATATTAATAGTAATACAAACAGTATGATATTAGTAATAATAATGATAGTAATAATATTACTAAAAATTATAAATTGATACTAATAATACTTAATACTAGTAATAACAACAACAACAACAACAATAATAATAATAATAATAATAATAATAATAATAATAATAATAATAATAATAATAATAATAATACTAATTAGATTAATGATAATAATAAGGATGATATTCATAATACTTAATAAAAATACTACTAATAATAATAATAATAATAATAATCCTAATCATAATAATACTTATATCAATATTAATAATACTAAATTACTAATAATACTTAATGATGTTACTTGGTAACAAAATGATATTAATATTAATATTATTTATAATTGTAATTATAATCATAATAACGATAACTCATACTTATTTTAGCATTAATAATAATAGTAATTATAATACATGTGATAATAATAATAACTAATGTTAACAATACTAATAATAATAGGAATAATAATAAAAATCATAATTGTACTCATAATCATAATCTTAATAATAATAAATGATAAATAATAATTATAATACTAGTTATAATAACAATAATAATAATAAAAATAATAATTTGATAATAAACTACCTTCAAAGCTTTTTCTAAAAAAATTGGCATAGGCCGGGCTCGAACCCGCGACCTCTCGGTTCCACACTAACACCATGAACCATCTACGCTGCTTACTATTTTCTATTTTTATATCCGAATTAAACTATGTAACCTGATAAACCGTCTGTTCTTCTCCTTCTTCGTGAGTTCAAACGCCCAGACACCCAATTAATCATAACAAAAATTATAAAATAGGTTTTTCTGATTTAGTGACAAACGTAAACACTTGTAGTTGTGAATTCAGTTTGATAGACACCAATAAATAAATAAAAAACGCTATATGAAGGGGAAAAAATGTTTAAGAACTCATTGTTTGATTTTGATTTTAAGAACGATTTAGCTCATGATTCCTACAGGAAGTAAGTTCTAAATCCCTCAAGAAAACTTTCTGGACAATCAATTTGATTTGAAACCTAAAGACAAATTCGAATTTCTTTATGAACAAATTCGTTGACTTTTTGAAAAATAAGTTTGACTCTAAAATTAGAAATCGTTATGAGAAATTGGAAGCTCAAACTTTGCATAAAGTTTGAATAGATGAATCCTAAGACAACTACATTTTTAGAATTTTGAAAAACTATTCGAAATTTAGATTTTGCAAAAACATTACGCTTACAGGGGAACCTCACGGTTTCTCTCTTTATCTGATTTAACTCTCTTGCTAAGATACTTATAATTGATATTCGTTAATACATGTGATACACTTGAATGGTTTTTCAGATTACACAGTGTAATCATTTGGTTTATAGCGAGATTAGGAATATCGACTAGTACTCAGACAAAAGAAAGGATGAGGAAAAAAATAAAATATAAAAAGCAGATTATGATTCTTATTTGATGTGTACGATTGAATACAATGTGTAACAGATTTTGGTTAAGAACAAAATCGAAAAACAGTTGAAAGTGATCTGTGTCGATCCTCTAGAATTTCTGTTTTCATTTTTTTTATTATATATAGTTAATATTAATAAATATATTAATAAGACATTTAATATTAAAAATACTAAAAATAATAATATAAATATCAAGTATAGTAATAATAAATTGTTTTATATCTATAGTTATAAAATTTTTAATAATTTTACTAACAATGATAATGCTAATAATAATAATAATAATAATAATAATAATAATAATAATAATAATAATAATAATAATAATAATAATAATAATGATAATAATATCATTATTAATGATATTGATAATAATACTTATAAAATTTCTAACAATTATAATGATAATAATAATACTAATATTTTAGTGATAATCATAATATTAGTAATTATAACACTTTATATATATCCAATTTACATTTATAGATTGTATATTTAAGATAATATTAATACCCTAGTATTGATATTTATATTTAAGGTAATAACAATTTACACATTTATTACATTTAATATTTTAGTACTACATATTATGGATGATGTAATATAACTATGTAATATACCTTTCATAATAACTTATGTTAAGTATTAAATTTCTATACACTTATCATATATTACAATATACATATAATAATAATTATAGAAATCATACATATAGAACTATTTTAAATTACACTTAATTATTTTGTATCTAATTTTACATATTTGAATCTAATGTTTAATTTTTATATTTTATAAATTTCAAATTTTTATATATACTTACATTTATATATATATTAAATATATACATGTTTATTTACAAACAATTGTTCGTGAATCGTCGAGAATGGTCGAATAGTAATTGAATACATGAACATAGTTTCAAAGTTTTTAAACTCAACATTATAGACTTTGCTTATCGTGTCGAAATCAATTAAG